>NC_090446.1:49297836-49624781 GCF_031143425.1 Pleurodeles waltl | reverse complement strand
CACTAAATATAGTATTGCAAATATGTATACAATATTTTATCCATTTACATGTGTCTCTGGATCAGCAGTTTGAATTCTTTGCTGACCCAAATTTCCTTCCCGAAATTCACCCTTTACAGAAAACACAGTATTGAAAGGCTGGTAGAAAAAAACACTAGTTGTAGATGGCAGTGGTGCCTTACATTGTGCAAGTTTGTTGCCTGCTGCTTGGAGACAGACTGATGCTGCGAAGGGGGTGATGGCTGCCTTCAGCCTGATCTGCCCTCCCTTGACCCCCACGGCCTGATCAGGCCTACAACTCCATCTTCATCGGAGGCCGGGGTGGCAGTGGGGCGCTGCAGAATATAAGTTGTGAGTAGAGGTCAGGATGCAGAGGAGGGTCAGCAACATCTAATGTATTTCACTGCCTGCTTACAGGTTACATGTGTATGAGCTGCTTTCGTGGTTCTCTCGTCCAACCTAGGCTGCCCTGAGGTCTGATGTTAGCTCTATAGATCTGCCTGAGTTCAGCACCTGTGAGCAGCTCCCCTGGAGTGACCTGACCAGGCTGCACAGTACCAGAAATCACATGTTACGGTGACCTGAAGAATAAGGAGGAGGTGATGAGGAAACCAGAGCCAACAGGGCAAGAGCTAAGGGGACCACGGCAATGAGAACCATGGACTATAACCAAGGTGAAAAGGATGCTCAAGTCAGAGAGGGCCAGAAGTAGCAGGTCTTGGCACACCAGGAAAACTAAGGTGAGGACAAAAAGGAGGACTAGAACAAGGAAGGCTAGCAATGACAGGAGCCATGATGACCAAGCCGGGTGGCTTGTAGTTAATCCTAGTTCGTTTTAATGGGATAACACGAGTTAGCTTAGCCTTTGGCTTGCAGACTCGTGCCCCAGTCACCTAGTGACTTTTAACCTACTTAGCTTGCTCTGTCTTAGCCCATTTAATTATTTATTTCTTCTAAGATGGCTGCCTTGTTTATAGTTAGGCCACTTGTTATGGGTAACATTATCAGTGCCACCGCGCCAAGTCGTCAAGATCAAGCACCAAAGACAAACAAACAGTAGGTGTTCACACTCAGGGATTTTACCTCTCTATACTTTCGAGGGATTGTTTATATTAATTGCCGTCCCAAGCATGTCTGTTATCTATTGTTTAGGAACACACCTACGTCAGGGGACCTTGTAGATCTGTATAAATACATCACACTTTAGACAGATAATCAGAGGGATTCCGACCAGAGGGCATCGCCACCATCGCTGATACCGATGCTGCAGTCGTCTTGACGCTGACCCAGTCTTTGTGTCCCTGCGGAGTCTGAGATAGAGACCTCATTCCAAGGTAATGAGGGTTGGGGGCTTCTCTCATGGACATGGCATTGGCAGATTAGGTTTAACAAACCCAGCTCTCCTTTAGGTAGGAGGTTAGGCCTTTTCACATTAGGGTATTAGGACATATTACATCTCATATATCTTTTCTATGTATTGCAAGATGGTGGGGGTCTTTGTAATAATGACTCTCGGCTTCACAATACTGTTTCTTGCTTTATTCATTATCCTAATCATTGCAGCCCATGCAACTTATCGCAAACTGCAGTTATGTTAAATAAAAACTATTGTAACTTTACTGCATCTGTGTCATTGCCTGTGTTTGTATGAGACATAATATATATGTGAGAAAAGGGTAATCTCCGTTTAACCACGACACTCCCTGAGATATCTTATTTTCGAGTCCATGCGTAAACGGCTGCCATAAATCACCTTTTTCTATTGTGTTTCTGGTGAGGTGCTGCTAGTGAGCCGGTAAGGTTGGGACAACAGTTGCGACTTGTTGTAGGAGAGACGCAGTCGCCTACAAACAAAAGTACTGTCATCCTAAAACCAGCAGTCTTGCTTAGAGCAAGAGTCCAAACTACGACAGGCTAAGAGCAGGATGACTTTAAAAAAGGAGGATAAGGACAAAGTGGACAAGTTAGTCCAATATGATGTAGAGCCAGGGGACCAGGGACAATAGTATTATAACTGTGGGAGAGGACTCGGAGAACTAGTCAGGTCAGGAGTGTGTAGACATTAAGACCCAGGACCAACTGGGAAAGATTAGGTGGACTAGAAGGATCAGAATAAGCAGGACCAGGAACAGGACTAGGAGGACTAGGAGGATCAAAGAGCGTGGAACTAAGGGACCACGACCTCAAATTCCAAGTGGAGTAGGAGGACTAGGACCTGGGTATTTGGACCAGACTAGCAAGGATCAAGAGAAACAGTACAACCAGAGGAGTGAGGACTTATGGGGCCAGACCAGGGCCAAAATGACCAGGCCAAGCCTAGGAGACTAATAACAATGTTCAGACCCAGTGGAGGCAGTACCAGGGGGACTACAAGGACCAGGCAAGGAGAATCAGAATGACCAAAACCAGGAAGATTAGGAGTGCCAGCCCTAGGAGACCCTGGACAAGAGGGGTAGATGGATAAGAACCCAACAGAACAGCATGATCATGGTGAAGATCAGTAGCACCAGGAGCAAGAGGCCCAGGATCAGGGCCAGGAAGACTAGGGTCAGGAAGGACTACAACCAGGGCCACCAGATTTAGGAAACCAGTACTATGGTGAGCAGAATTAGTTAGACGAGGCTCAAGGCGAGGATCAGGAGGATCAAACCAAACCAGAAAAATAGGACTTTGGACTGGACTTGGAGGAAGACCAATGCCTAATCGCAAAAAAAGGGCATAGAAGTGAAGGAAGAATACCAGGAGCAGGAAGGACATCTATGTGATTCAAGGCCAATTGTACTAGGATATCCTTTAGTTAAATGGTTCTTTTTCAAGCTTCTTTTGCTGTCAACTCCGAGAAATGTCACCTTTTTTTAGAACTGGTAAGTATTTTCTAAAAAGTAAAATATTGATGCTACTCCAACAGAGTACATAGGGGCCCATTATAAATAGTGGAAGCCCCCTTTTCATGCCTGCTCTGAGCAGGCATTAAAAGCGCTGTAAAAAATGAAATCTGTTAGATTTCCTTGCTACATTTGTTCGTCCCACCCTAACGGGTAACGCCCCCTTTGCATATATTATGTCTGGTGCAGGCATAATGTAGCGCAAATGGTTGCAAAGTAGCCTAATGCATGCATTGCAACACTTTGTAAAGTGGCACAAGGATTTTGACATAGTTGGGCCTCATAGCGTAAAAAACATTACTCTAATGGTCGGCAAGGTGGCACTAGGGGATTTCATTCTCACAATTACTGTCTGATTTTCAGACAATATAGTTTGGAATAGAAAGAGGCAAACGCTGCTCCCTCTTTCGAATATGTGTCGTCTGTAAATCTCGCCTCAAGTGAAAAAAATATCAGATTTATGGACTACACTTTAGGCAGCGGAAACGCATGAAACAACAGCAGTTAAAGTTCACATGTCGAAGTCTCTGTGAAAATATGAACTTTTTTTTTAACTTAATGTGGATTAATAGATGTGTTTACCTAAAATCAGTGCTCCATGAGTGTAAAATATGCATTCTTTTCTGGTCACAATAGAGACAGAGTCATAGAAAAGTTAATTCCAGGGCTCAGAAGTTCTACTAGAGACCAAAGAATGACTTCAATGAACAAGCTTATAGGAAGGGCTCCCAGTTCCATGTTCATTTGTATGTACAGCACCACACAGCAGGCAGTCAACTAAAGGAATGTGGTACATTGACATGCATATTTAAAATCATACATTGCAATGTCTATGCACAGGTCCACAGTTCAGGTGAGTTATTCTGCAAACCTAAGTTACAGCTAAATATTACATCACCATTAACCTGGGGCTGCTTCCTCCACTACCACAAACACGTGCTGTAACTTACAAGAACCAACAGTAGTAGGCCGTTGTCAGTAGATCTATCTGAAAACCTACTATGGGCCTGGTTTAGAGTTTGACAAAAGGGGTTAATCAGCACAAACGTGAGGGGTTTCCCGGACGCCGTACTTTATGTGGAAGGTACACGATTCAAGGATTTCGAGCTGAACTGGGTGCAGAATAGAAGCAGTCGACGCATCACAGTAGCAGGCAGTGCTCAATTTGTAAATAAAAGCGTGCCGGTGCTCAAATCCCTCTTCTTAAACACGCGGCTGCTTCAATTAAATGTGCGAGCACAGAATACTGAGGCAGCGTAAACCTGAAACCATCTTGGGCCTCTTCAATCCATTTACAGCCAGTCCCTGGCCCTTCAGCTCACTCTTGCAGCTTTTTGCTTTCTCCCTTTGTGACGCTTTTTCGTTTATCTGTTCCCCTATGTCTTTTGCTGGCACTAAATGCTTGAGGCAGAAAAAAAAGTCCCAGCCCTCACAAATGAGTGCCAGTGCGACGCCCCAGAAACAACAAGCACAAATTAAGCACTGGTAGCAGGGAAAAGCAAACCTTTCCAGCCAGACATTAGACATTTGCTGCAAGAGGCAGAGATGAAGCCCTGGACAAAGTAACACTGCAGAGCAACATCCTCTCTCTCTTGGGGACAGAAAGAGGAAGAGAGAAAGAAGGTTAGTGCTTAAAGTGAGCTCGGCACCGGCACTTAATTGTCAGCACCGGAACTTATGACCGTCTGCTAGATGGTGGCACTTTCAGCTGAATTCAGAGATGAGTACAACAGCCTTTTATTAATTTAATACACAATAAAGAAGTCTATTTTGTACCACAAAGGACATTTTTATAGGTTTGGGGGGCTGGAATTGTCACACGGGCTATGAGTGGGATGATCAGTAGTGGGTTACTGCTATCACTGGCAGGTTTGGCAGGAGGCGGGGGTGGTGCAGACTGCAGTGGCCTCCTGACAAGGGGCGTGGCACTATCTTTTTTTTACAAATTAAGCACTGGAGAAAGTGCTTCTGTCTGTGGTTTCCTCGCGCTCTCTTATCACCAGGGTGATTGCCTGTAGTGACAGCCAGACCTAAGGTAAAGCAGGCTTCAGTCTCCCGTGAGGCCAATGTGCATCTACGGGAGCTCCATCCCCTTAGGCGATAGGTCCTGGATTTACTCAGATGATTCCAGGTGGACACCTCATGGCAGGACACAATCGGGCAGGCTGAGTCTTTAACTTTCTGCCCTTGGTGTAGCCTATTTCAGAAATGGAACTGTACGAAACAGGGCCAAATGGAGCTCTCTTCCCTGCTCCAAGATCTGGCCTGTCCAGCAACTGGATCCAATCCTATGAGGACTACAGAGCGCACAGGCTACGTGGTGGGAGAAGTGACCACCGGGCTCCTCAAGTTGTCCATATCAGTGTGTAATGGTGATCTGGTGGAGACTTATCCCAACCTCACATTCCCCCCAAACCCCCCTACCCCCTCCTCCACTGGCCTTTCTAGGAGGAAATGCACACACTATGACAGATGTGAGATATGTCTGGGCAAATGGGGTTCGGAGAGGGTGGTGAGTTCTCCTTTAGTAACTAAGTCCATCCAGGGGGCACCACTGGGACACTTGTAGAATGTATTGTGCTAAACTGTAGAGTGGGAAAGAGGCTTTAGTGATATTTATTGTACTTATGAGGAAATGAAGCAAGATAAACATTTGTTCAAAGAATAAATCAGAATTTACCCATGGTAGTGCTGCACCCATGATCATCTCTTTGTTTCAGGCTCATCTTCAGGTGCCCGTTCTCCTAGTGAAGCTTGAAAACTGAAGTGAGAGAAGTTAGAAAAGAAGGAAAGTATGAGAGTGGAATGCAAAGGTGAAGGAATGAGAGAGAAGAAGCGGTCAGTCTTTCAAATGGTCCTTCCACACCTCAAAGAAACTGACCATCACAACCCTTGTGACTGGCATGTCTTCAGTTCCTCCTCTGCCTGTTCTACAAAGAGTGATGTATTCTGATGCTTGTTTTCATTTAAAGACATCAATGACAGAAATCAGAACATGACATCAGATAAGAAAAATAATAACAAGAACAATAACAATAATAATAGTGATAATAGTTGTAATAGTAACAATAACTATAATATTAGTGATGGCATTTCTACAATGCACAGCTACCTCATGAGAGGTGTCCCAGCGCTCCGTACCGAAGCTAAATCGCCGGCATTCAGATCTCAAATCCCACTACAGCCTCATCTGAAGAACCATGTTTAAGTTTTTTCCTGAACATTTCCTCTGACTGGCCCTGCTGAAGTGCACAGTTTAGGTGGTAGGTAGCCAATCGACTTCCTGCCCATCTGTGCTTTCCTCACTCTGGGCATTGTAGCCAACTGTTCCCTTGCAGATCTGAGATTCCTCTGGGGTACGTAAGGTCTCACCAGCGGTTGCAGGTACCCGGGTCCTTCATTATTCATGGCTTTATAACAGAAACATCAGGCTTTAAAGGTTGCTCTTTGTTTCACAGGGAGCCAGTGAAGCCCACCGAGGCAAACTCAAAATCAGACTGGCTCACACGTTCTGCACTCTTTGCAATCTATTGAGTCTACTTTGCATCACGCCAATGTATAGCACATTATAGTAGTCCGGCCTTGACGCTGCCATGGACTCGCTCACTGTCTTCCTGGATCCTGCTGGTAAGAACCATACTAATTTTCTCAGTATTTTCAGGAGTTTAAAACACTTTCTCACCACTGCAGATATTTGGCTATCAAGAGACAATTTGTCATCCGCACAGATGTTGAAGCTGGAAATGTGTAAAATATTAGAACTTGTAGTTTAGTCACGGTTTGCTTGGATGGCATAACAGCTATACAAAAAGAAAGTGGCCCTAAAGATAGGGGAGGGGTTATTACGGGAGCTGTAGAGGTACTAAAGTAGGACACATGGAGTAAGATTATTTTTTTCTTTAGACTTTGCTGGTCTCATTGGACCTCTACATTGTGGACATGTGTATCACTGCATGGACCCCAGAAAGTAAGGTTACCAGATGGCTCCATGTTCCCAAGGTGTCAGCGCTCCACTCCTGAAGGTTCACTTTAATAATGGAATGAATCCTGGGAGTTGTAGTCCTGATGCCCCTCTGCTGAGTCAATTAAACTACACATCTGAAAACAAATAATTGTTAAACAAAGCCAAGCACTGGATTATTGCACCCTGGGTGACCCAGAGTCTTCTGCTAACCTTAACGAGAAAGCGTAACAAATACATTCTAGCACCCCAAAATGCCCTTTGCTGCCGGGCTCAAGGTGTAGTTCGCCATCACTCAATGTAGTGTTTCCATGGCATGGTTAAGTAGCCATCTGTCCAAGGCTTTCTTTAATACAATAAGCACCATTTGTAAAATGTTTCAGTGCAGTTGACTGTAGCGTACTGTCCCATGTACCCCTTTTGGATGCTACTGACAAATGGTCAACAGTAAATGGTACAACATATGTTGATATTCCTGTCCCTCCTACAGCACCTTGATCAGGTTAGTTCATAAATCACCGGTGTTCTGCAGCTGACGAAGTGGGCCTTTTCGGTAGGACTTGCTAGCCGAAGTTGGCTGCTTAGCTTCGGAGTGAAAGGAGGATACGCCTTAATGAGACGCTTACTCGCAACTCCTCGCGTCTCACACTGAACTGTTGTGCATCAACAATACTTGTTTAAAAAAAAAAAAAACTCTCCAAAATTTGTCCTTTAATTCTCACTGTGAAGACATGTGAGTAAGCTGTTTGTTTCTGGATTTGCTGTTTTTTAGTATTGAAAAGAATGTGGTGGCTCTTAAGCAATATATGATATTAACATAAAAAGGTACTGCCCAGAACTTACTGCCTTTTTTAATGGATTCTGAAAATGCAAGTTTGTTAACGACATGCAGTGCTTTCACCACTATATATTTCTTTCACGTTTTCTTCTATAATCACTGTCAATGGTACGATGCCTCACACACTTGTGAAACAATTATAAATGATCCACAGGAAGTGACAGTTTCGGGCACAGAGATTTATGGTGGAAGTTTGACACTGACGCACAGAGTTAAGCTCTGTTGATTAATTGATACCTTAAGTATTTTTTTAGCCAATTGTGTTGTTTTAATCTTTGTTTTAATTTTTGTAGAGGCTCCGTTGCCCCCTGATAGTCCTGATGAGGCCCTGACTGAAGAGGCTGAAACGCGTTGACACATTTTTTGGCGAGATTATGTTCTCTAAGTCAAGTTACTTTAAAAAAACTTAATATGCGCTGCAAAATATCCTTAAAAAATAGATAGGTATTTGTCAGTTGCTAACATTTGAAATTTCATTCATCGCAACAGAGTGGATTACAATCATAATCTTGTAATGGTAACCACCAATCAAGAAACGTTGTTGGGCACAACCCTCTTCTGGCATGTTGCCAGTGTTTAGATCCTGTATAATTTATAAGGATTCCTCTGTTTTAGGTAATTGTTATTGTATGTGTAAGTAGGTAATGTTGTTGTCTTGTAAATAATTGTGTTGGGTATGTAATTCACTGATGAGCCACTGCTAGCCCTGTATAAAACTAGTTGGAATAAAATAATGTAAAGTAATTGATCCATAAGGACAGTATTGAGCACTTGTCTTTAATAATACTGATTGAATTTATCCCTACCTGTTGACCGTATTGTATGTGTTTTCCCAGTGCAACATACAGCATGAGGCAGTGGCCCTTCAGCCAATGGCTAGCTTCACTGTGAGCGACAAAATTCTGCTCTTTCACATAAAGCAAATCCACACACAAAGTAGTTTAATTGTATTTGTTGTTTTAACCAATATATTTTTTTAATATTGGAGACAGCCGGGTGCTTCCCTTAAAAAGAAAATTTTACAAAACACATGAAAAACAAGCACTAGCAAAGCCAAAATGCTGGCATCCAATGCCAGACTGACAAGCTTTGTCAATATCTGTTTGTTTTAGGTCTGGCTTTAGCTTTCTTGCTATTCATTTTTTTCCAAAAAATCAATTCATAATATAGTTACAGGTAGTGGCTCTATTAAATTGTCATTCATACTTTACGTCCACACACAAAAGCATGCAGGATGGAGCAATAGGTGGCCTTTGGACCAATTCTCTTTGAGTGACTGCAGGAAACCTATGTACAATATTCACATTCACCTCAAACTATATACATAAATTGTTTCTCTTCAGTGATAACCCTGCTTCCAAGTGTGTGTTTTGATTTTAGTTTTAAGACATTGTCAGTGTGCCTCCCGACAGATTCTTTGCCTCTGCACCCCCATCTATAACACGGCGTGTAAAGGCAAATAGATTTCCTCATTTGCATGTGAATGCCTTCTGTGATAGGGCTGGTGCTATGTGTGCTCCAGCGCTATCTCTATTACAGGAGGACCGCACAAGTGTATGAGGCCCTTTCTGTAATACCAAAGTGCCCCGAGAGCACACAAGGTGGTTGCGCATGCCCGTTGCGCCGTCAGTCACTTTGAATAATACAGGTCCTGTTTGAGAAGCTGAATTTAGCATTAAGTTACCTCCTAATCCTGATAGGTAAAATAAATTATTATGTAATCTTGGGGATATGTCTGCTATTATTTGTTTATTCAGCAACACATATCTACTTGAGGATATATTTCTGTGAAATTATTCACTTACTCCAAATGCCAGATCCCGTCACCGCCAGGACTAGTAGGACTGTCAGGATGGTCAGCGAGAGTATAATCCACAGGGCAGGTCTCTGGAAACGAGGACCTTGTGGGTCAGCTGTAAAATTAAATGGGGAAATGTTCTAATAATGATCCACATGTCTGCACAATTTCAACCATCACAGTTTAATTCTCAGGCAGTGAAGATCAGGAGAACTCCAGCTACTTTAAGAGATGTTGGGTCACTCAACAGTTTGCCACACTTGCATTACCACTTACCCTTGACTAAACATTCTGTACTAACAAATGGCTCCTAAAATTAGTCTGCGCTCATGTATTTCATAGCTCAATAGAAACTATACTCTGAGCAATTACTGTCCCTCTAACCCACCCTCTTGGTTGAATGATTTTATTTCAGGAGCTGCTAGTGATAGTCCATCTGCTGCAGGACCTGTGTATAGCTCATTCCATTGCTCCAGGTTCTAAACCAAGCATGTACACATTTTGTGCTACAATATATAGAAAAATACATTAATATTGCCAATCGATATGTACTAAATGGCCATCTAGACCAGTGGTTCCCAATCTGTTGTCCGGGGTCCCATGGGGGTCCGGGAAGACTCCTCAGGGTGTCCACGACTGCTTCGAAAATTAAAAATTAAACAATTTTTGCAGATTAGGTCTCCAGCTTTCAGTAGTGACTCGGTGGGGGGGTCCCTGGGATTCAAAAGTGATTCAGTGGGGGTCCCCAAGTTCCAGTAATGATAAAGTGGGTGTCCACAGAAGTCAAAAGGTTGGGAACCCCTGATCTAGACTGTACATTTCTTGGCCAGATGTCTTATCAGAAACAATGCCTTGACCTTAATTGTGTGTGTAATGGTAAAGCCAATTTCGGCACACACAGGCTCATGCCCACAAATCAGCAATACACATTTTTTGCCAGTTTTACACTGACCTGTGAGATCATCCCACAAAGATCCCCAAGTAGGTAGCATTTGATTTGGTTAAAATCTTAAGGTGCTCTACAACCTCAAAAAGAGAAAAGCGTGCAGTCCCCCCTAACCTGTGGACCTCACAAGTAGGAGGCAGAGCTGCACCCGATGAGGTGGACTTTCTTGGTTCTGTTGCATATGAGGTTTCGAAAGACTGGTGCGATGCCAAAAAAATGTTGTACTTTAGAGGTCTCCATTCGGTTTGACTTATGGTGCGATCAAGGAGGTGAATAGTTCAGTCATGAGAAGTTTTGATAAATTTCCATTGTTGGTTGAAAAAGTGTGGCCAAGAAAATGTGGCATTTGGAAATTTTCAGGTGGTCCAGCTACGATTCGATTTAATATTTGTTCATTTCTTGATTCTGATTAATTTCGGACCTTGATAATTGATTACTGTCACTCTGCGATCACATTCTTAATCCATTTAAGAGTTTTCCACCTTATGATCAGTTTGGAGCTGTTCAGTGTTCATCGATGTTTGGATGATATTCTAGTCCTTTAATATAAAGTACAGTTCTTATAACCACTTGGCATGGTAAAGCAGTGGTTTTTGAAGGGCGTTGTGGGTTGGGAAGCGTTTTGCAGCGGCAGGGATCCTAAGAACATTTGAGGCTGTTTAATGTATTTGTTTTTCAGTTGGTATTGAAGACACAATGTAGACTACAGTTCCCATAACCACCTTGTGTGGTCCAGCAGTGTTCTCTAGGAGCATTTTTAGGTAGTAAGCATTTTGCAGCTGTATGGGTGCCTAGATATTTGAATATATATCCCTTCATCACTCGTTTTCACATGTAATTATTGACTCAGGGCAGCGATTCATTTCCTCATCACTCTGGGAAGAAGGTGGTTCACGTCGTATGTGGCATCCATGAGGCAGACCTACGTCATAAGAAATGGCCGGACAGCTTTATAGTTCCCTCTGTTTCTGCAGTGGGTTTTGGTTTAGATCGCTTCAGAAATCTGCACACGAAAGATAAAGCGCTGGAGGCCCAATGCAGCATCAACTTTCGCTTTTATATCTCGACCCCATCTTCGAGTTTATTAAGCTTTGTCTTTTGTTTATCTGTTTCAGGATTGCTACGTTTAAGTGTTTTCTTTTTCGAGTTTGGAAGGTTTCCCTTTTTCAAGTGCTCGATTGAGGCTTTTGTTACATTGTATTTCTTTGTGACACATAAACCGGGTGGGCGCGTGCAATAGCTGCGTTATTTTCCGTTTTTAAATGCATGTTTCTGTTCTTTGTTAATGAGATTTTTTATTAGTCCTTGAAACACTAACATTTCATGGCTACAATATTTTCTTCGTCAATGACATGTAGCAAAGTGTCCAAATGGCGAGGTATACGCGATTATAAATTTGGACCTTTTGATGCTTTAGTCAGTATTTCAATTATTTTTTATGAAGTGTGGATGAGAGTCATCGTGCCATCGTGTCAGGGGCTAGAGGCCGGTTTATAACCCCTTGCATGAGGCTCAATAAATCTATTAAGAAATTCCTGCAGGGATTATGTGCACGGTTTTATGTAAGTAGACTGAGTTTCTAGTATCTTATTGCATTTGCTTTTTTAGAATTAAATTGATGGCAGTCCTTACTGATCAGGTATTTACAAACGGTCTAGGGGTTTCTTGTTTTTTTGGCTCTTTTTTATTGGATTGATGTTTAGTAGTTTATGTAAGTATCTGCTTTTGTTTTTGTTGACAGTTCGGCTTTGTTCTGTGTCCTGAAGGGAGCCCCTGAATTGGGTGGGTTCGAAACGCGTGGAGAGAAGGTGGAGAGTGCCATTATAGAAGATTAGGCTTTCAGAGAGAACTTCAAGCATAATTCTTTGATGTATATCATACCTTAGAGCACTTGCATAATGATGATGCTATAGTGCCTCCAAGCACATATGCTCTCTTGAGGAGGACCCCTCGCCCCCCCCCGAAGATCAGAAACTCTGGGCCTGATTACGACCTTGACGGATGGGGTACTCCGTCACAAACGTGATGAATGTCCTGTCTGCCGTAGTACAAGTTCCATTATATCTTATTGGACTTGTAAAATGGTGGGCGGGACACTCCGGGCACTCTCTCAGATGACCCTATTAGCACAACACATCAAAGGGGTTTCTATGACTCTTGAGGCATCTTTGCAAAGGCGATGAAACAAACATGTGACACCCCGGGGGTAGGGAGATGCTGCCATAATAAACACGTGAGCTGTGGCAGGCGGAGGAACTTTTCGGTGGGTGTGCAAGACCTGGCAAATCCCTAATATGTTAAAAACACAATAAAACCCAAGCTGCGTTGTAACTTATCCTTGAACTGTGTGACTGGTATTTACAGACACAAATCCTGCATAGGAAGCAGGAGAGGCAAGAGTCCTCTTCACCTGTGCTCAGCTGATGCAGGTGCTGCCTCACTAGAAACCAGGAGGTGGCGCTGTTCTACCCCTTGTGGACTCCACTTCTAGCAGCAGCAGAATTTGTACTAGATGCCTGGGCTGCCAAGGGCAAGAAAGGTCGTTGTGTGGACATTTCTCTACTGCAGACATGATGTAGCACCTGTCAGCGGACGTGGGCCTCCCACTGTGCAGCGGTTTTGGTCATGTTTGCGTGAGTTCTATAAATGGAAAGTTTGTGCATTGAGTGTCAAAACATCCACACTGCTTGCCTTTCTGCAAGAAAGACTAGCTGCAGTTAGTCATTTTATTACTAAACATTTACAGGCATTGTGGCTGCTTCTGTAAAAGCACATTCACTCCCTGTCCAGTGCGGAGGGGAATCTTTCTTTAATGCAGCAGAATATTAACCAAATACAACTGTCTATTGAAAATCACACGTATAGCTGCCACCTTTCCCAGGTCAATGCACTTTTTGCTGTTCCAGACCATTTTTTAACTTAAATTCTGAGACTTGTAGTCCTGTTTCATAACTCAGTAGTCAAAACTACATGTCCCAGTGTTAAAAGAGAAAACCCGGACTGTAGCAGAACGTCACTGATGGACCTGGAAAACTTGTCCGGCTGCAAAGGCTGTGCTAGAATATAGGTAAAACCCACAGAACTTGTACAGATCTGTTCATGGGACCCTCGATACTTGAGGCCTCGTTTATTATGTTTTGACGCAGGGCAGCTCCGTAAGCCTGCTGGCTGCGCTTCCCTGCGTCAAAACAAAAGGGCAGGAATGTGCTGTATCTTTAACGTACAGCGCATTTCTGTTCTCTTCCCCTGCGCTGGTGCACAAGTTACTGCCTAGCGCCAATGCAGCCTCCCGGTGCAAGGGTGCCTGCATTGTAGGGAAGATTGTTTATGTGCAGGAAGGGACACCTCCCTGCACATAAACAATCATTAATGGTGTTTTCCTCTTTCTATGTGTGCTGCACAATGCGACACACGTAGAGGAAAGAACGGGGAGAAATTATTTTATTTATTCCTGTTGCTTTACTTGAACGCCACCCCTGAGGTGGCGTAGGGATCTGACACATTCCCAGACTCGTAAATCTGGGAATGTGTCACATTCCATCAGATTACTTGGGTGTTGTTGTGGGGATACCTACAGCAACACACATGGAACACCTGTTACCAAGCAGTATGATGTGTTAAGGGGTACATATTTACAAGGCCATGAAAGGCCACGCAAGGTGGCTTTGCATGGCCTTGTAAATATGGGTTAGCACACAGCGCCACCGGAGTGTAAGAAAAAATGACACTCTGGTGGTGCACTGTGCCGCTAGGGCCTTGTAAATTGGGCCCTTGGTATACAGATGTGACATTGATGCTAACATCTCCAGCCATATCAAGCTCGGCTACCTGGCAGCCAACCAGGAGTCTGAATGCCGAACCCAAGGCTTCCCTCTCATGCCACGAAGCACCGAAGAGAGGGCAAGCTGCCTTCTAATCATCCATTTACCCAGTTTTTCACATGAACCCCAAGCAGTCATGTGTATAGGGGACACTACAAGTGCATTGGTGGCAAGAAACACAGAAAAGGTGATGGGAGGAATTCTTGCAATTTGTCAAACCACTGGCAGTGGCTATTGATAGCATCCCCTCCATCATTCTTTTGCTCACCATGTTTCGACCTAGTCATAGGCAAAACAGGCTCCTCCTTGATCCTGCTCTAATCAGAACAGTCCAGCCCGAACTGCCAAGCCAGGGACCTCATTTACAAGAACTGACACATTGGCGCCAATGTGCCAAATTTCTTGCAGCTGCTGCAAATCCACTTATAATGCATGGATGCAGTGTATTTACAATACAGGGCTCCATGGCACAAGAATTGCATGGATGCATTAGAAATTCTGACATGTCTGTTGGCGCTAAAGAAACTTATTGCTGGAGTTGGTCGCAAGACTGACACAAATCCAGCAATGCGACAAAATACAGAGGCAAATCCTATGATATAAGCCCTGTATCAATCCTTACACCTGGTTGGAGAAGGCGTAGGGATTTTGATGCAGTCAAGATGAAAATATTGTACATTTCACTGGATCAGTTGAGAGTGGCTTTTAACGTGGGACTGCCAACCCTGCATAAATTATACCTGGCACAGGTATAATGTGACGCAGGCCTCTACAAACTGATGCATTGGGCCCAATGCGTCAGTTTGTAAATATGGAGCAGTATGGATCACTGATTGCGCCGCTGCTGCCTCACAACAAATGCTGCTGCAGCAGTGCAAGTTCCTTGTAAATGAGGTCTCAAGTCCTCCCTGAACAGGAACACAAACAACCCACGATCGCTTTCACCCTAGTGTTGGGCTCATCAGCCGGGTACAGCTTGGTTTCAGTGACACAGTGTTAGAAAGTGGGTTATTAGTAGGGGCATGCAAGTACCTACACTTAGTATTAAGACCACAATCACAAATAAGGTCAAGTCAAGGTCTCCATAAATTAATCCTTTCTCACCCCTCGGTATCATGGCTCATGAGAAGTTAGGGTTAATTTAAGAGACAGGTGTGTAAAGCATTTAATATCAACAAAATGGTAAATAGGAAAGACAGAACGCACAATATAAATCCAAAAGCAATTTCTAGGTATAGAAAATATTTGTACCTTTTAAAATGAAACCAAAATGACAAAATTCCAATGTAGGGAACGAGAGATATGAATTTTTAAAGATTAAATAAAAAAATATGCTTTCTAGTGCCTAAAAGCGAAAAGCACCAACCGCTGCCATCTCCAGTAACAGGAAGGGATACCGTTGGAAAACATTAATCACTACAGCTGCAAAATTAATAAGAGATCCTATTGTTTTTTTCTCCTCCGATTTCCCTGTTGAACCATGTTTTATAATGATAAAATGCTATTTTCAGCCATTACATTGGTTGCTCTGTTTCTCTAATGCCACAACATAACTAAAAACGTTGGAAACACAAACTGTGTGAAAATGCAATAGCTGGGAAACCATGAAGTCTCTTACCTAAGTATTCACACAGACTTAACTAACAGCGCGGCAGGGCCAAGAACTCAGAAGACCAATCTCTTCTGTTCTAGAGTTAGGCAGAGAGATCTGGAAGAAGAACCTCCTGCAATCTAAAGTGCCACCTTCACCTCGAATCTGCCAAGAATCTCCATTGTACCCAAGTCTACAGTTTTATACTGTGTTGATATCCATCATGAACCCTGTACATTTATGTTGACTGTTCGGTGAACAATGACCTGTACGCTGAGTGAGTACCTTACCACCAGTTCAGGCTGGACTGTACCCATGGGGATCAAGGTCAAGACTGATTTCCATATGGCTGGGTACAAACTGGAATGGCAAACAAACTGATGGATTAAACCCAGATCTGTGACTGGGGTGAACGTTTGATTTGGTCTACATTCCGTCCATCAACTGTTCTTTTTGCATTTGTAGCCCCAATCAATCAATCAATCACAGGATTTATAAAGTGCACTAAACACCCGTTAGGGTCTCAAGGCGCTGAAGGGGGGAAGCTACTGGTCGTAAAGCCATGTCTTGAGGCGTTTCCTGAAAGTTAAGAGGTCTTGGGTCTGGCGAAGGTGGAGCGGTAGGGAGTTCCAGGTCTTGACGGCCAGGTGGGAGAAGGATCTTCCTCCGGCGTTGGTGCGGCGAATGTGGGGAACGGAGGCGAGGGCGAGGCTGGCGGAGCAGAGGTTGCGGGTGGGGGTGTGGAAGGTGTGTCTGTCGTTGAGGTACGCTGGGCCTGTGTTGTGGAGGGCCTTATGTGCGTAGGTGAGGAGTTTGAAGGTGATCCTCTTTGGTATTGGTAGCCAGTGTAGGTCTCTGAGGTGGGGGGTGAAGTGGTTGCGGCATGGAGCGTCAAGAATGAGGTGGGCGGATGCGTTCTGGATTCTTTGCAGCTTTGTTTGGAATTTGGTTGTTGTTCCTGAATATGGGCATTTCTGGAGTCCAATCGGCTGCTTACCAGGGTGTGGGTGACAGTTTTCCTGGTTTCAATGGAAATCTACTTGAAGATTTTGCGGTGCACGCGGAGGGTGTTGTAGCAAGAAGAGGAGATGGCGTTGACCTGCTGAGTCATGCTGAGTATGGAATCCAAGATGAATTCCAGGTTACGTATGTGGGTGGTGGGAGATGGTGCGGATCCTAGGGAGGTGGGCCACCAGGAGTCGTTCCATGCTGAGGGGTTGGCGCCAAAGATGAGGATCTCTGTCTTGTCTGTGTTTAATTTGAGGCGGCTTGATTCCATCCAGCTGGAGATGGCATGAAGTCCGTTGTGGAGGTTGTTCTTTGCAGCTGTAGGGTCTTCCGTGAGGGAGAAGATTAGCTGAGTGTCATCTGCGTAGGAAACTATGTTTATGTGGTGTGTTCGTGCAAAGTTCCCAAGTGGGAAGTGTGTGCCCAGATGTAGGTCCCGTGCTCACTATGCTACCAGATTCAAGCTAGCCTGGCTGAAGAGTGGTGATACTCTGAAACCGGGCCCAGGATGCAGTTACGCTAGACTGTTCCCATGGGGAAAAGGATCAAGACTGGTTTGCATATGCCTGGGTCCAAACTGGAATGGCATGGTGAGCAAAAAAACTGATGGTTTAAACCCAGATCTGTGACTGGGCTTGAATGTTTGATTTGGTCTACATCCGTCCATCAACTGTCTTTTTGCATTTACATTACCACCACAGCACCCACATGGATGACACTACATGAAAGCAGAAGAACTAGAGAAGGGGAATTATTTTTACGGATGTGAGGCTGTAGGTGAATGTCATGACATTCACATGATATTTCCCCCGATGGAGGTTTCCCCAGGGATTAAATTGCATTGAGGACTTCACAACTCGGCACCAGAAGGTTTGAAAGTGTTATCTGAAGAGAAGTCTCACTGGAGATGCAGAATACTAACTTTAGTCTGTAGCACATTAGATTTTCAAAAGGAAGAAAGCAAAGCATAAAACAAGGGATGTCCCCAATGCTCTCGGTACACGCATACTTGAAGACATTCATATAACACAATTCACTGTTAAGTATATCCATCTGCCCCAAGGGGTACAAAATGGTGGTAAAAATCTCAGCTAGGCACATATTCTGTACAAGTAGTGTAAAGAAAAGCAAAGATAGCAGAAATAGGGGAACCTCCAACCTCTCAGATCTTCTTGTCTGTCCTCTGGTTCTGTCCTCCCCTTAAACTGCAAAGCTGTGTGTTCCTCCTCATTGTCTGGTTTCCTTCTTCCCTTGAGCTGTAGGGCTGTGTATTCTTTCTTGTCCGTTGGTTTTCTCCTCCCCTTGAACTGCAGAGCTGTGTATCCCTCCTCATCCTCCATTGTTGAACTTCCAAAACTGGACCCTCTGAACAGAGGGTCTGAGTCTCGAGTGAAAGCTCTTGGTGCTGGTAGGCTGCATTTCTGGCTCCTGTGCTGCCTATACGCTGAGCAGGAAGCCGAAAGCACCATCCCTCGGACAGAAGGCACCGGATAGTGTAGTGCTGCCCACAAGCCTCTGAACAGCTAGTGACAGAGATCAAGCGATGGAAGTTTCCAACCTCAAATGTTCATTTTTTATATTTTGTTGCAAAAGTGTGCCCAGGACTTGATTCAGTCCATGTTATTATGGGGTACTGAAAGGGTGAGTCTCTTTCGTTACACAAGGCTCAATTTTATACCGCTGGGGCTCATAGTGAGTTGAAACGATTACCACAGTGTCAGGAATGCTGAGGTGGCTTTCAAGTTGGGTGGATAGAAAAAGCTCTGCATGGATTGACCTGATTGAAACAAATCTGCCATTTCAAATTCAAAACCTTTTAAGGTACCTGGATGTGGAGTTGAGGATAGTGAAACTTACCTGTATGCACTTACCTTCTCTATATTTTGGTCTTCAATATACTTGCCATAATTATTTGACCCCATGACATTTTTTGTCCTCAATATTCTGTCATACAGCCAACAAACAGGTAAAGCGATCTTTACCCAGACCTAAAGACTGAACTTCTGTCTATTACATTGGAAGATAAGAATGGGTTCCTGTAAACCAGAGTTAGGCAAGGGGACAGCACCTTGTAGGCCTCAATTATAAGGGCGTCAGAAAACGGGTGATATTAATCCCTCCTATAGATACTGACACCCTTACTATAAAGATATAAGACTTGCGATCAATAGGCCTTTTTTCAAGTTTTCCCCAGTTTGAAATTAAGGGCCAGATGTACGTAGGTAATCATTTGTGATTATCAAATAGCACATTTTCGCAACTCGCTATTTGGTAATCGAAAACACCAAAGTACTAGTCTGCATGTTACACATTTTGTGATTCCTAATGGACCACAAATTGACCTACCTCATGTTTATGAATGAGGTAGGTCTCTGTGTGTGACCCATTGGGAATCGACAAAATCACAGGGATGGTGGCCTGCTGAGGTCTGCATACCACCTTGTCTGTGATTGCTTTTAAATAAAGCATTTTTTTATGCAGCCTGTTTTCCTTAAAGGTAAATGAGATGCATTTAAAAAAAAAAAAAAAAAAGTTTTCTTATAATTTTTTTAAGAGTCCAGGAGACCACTGCCTGCTCTAAAAATGTTTTACAATCATTCTGAAAGGGGAAGGCGTTCTTTGGGGACCCATTCCCATTTGTGAATAGGTCACCACCTACTTGAAGTAGGCGGTAAAATGCGAATGATTTTCAACCACATTTCAGATCGTAAAACATTCACACATACCACTGTGATTCGATATTAGGAAGGGTTTCCCTAAACACGCCCATTCCTAATACTAAATCACAAACTCGATTTTTGATTCAGTAATAGATTACTGAATTACAAATAGGGTTTTGTACATTTATAAAAGCCGTTTTGCATTCGTAAACAGGCCATTTCTGTGAATCGGCCCATTTGCAAACACAAAAAAACTTTGTACATCCGGCCCAAAGCTTCCACTGGCTGCAGTGGCCCATGGAATTACATGCAAACAGTTTTTCACAATTTCCAAAGCATGAGGGGGCCTGGGCATGAGCTTTCTACAAAAATTAACTCCTGTTTGCACAGCTTGGTGCAATGACAGATCAACCAAAACAAATCTGATTGCTCACATCAAATCCACCTGAACCACACATGCGGGACATACAATGGGAATATTGTATCAATGTCATGTGTTATAGTGATCTGAACAAATATCCACTCCACAATAGAGACCGAAGACCTTCTGTCAAGGATGGTACATGTGGAGGTAAGAATAGCAAATCTGTACATTGACAATATACTTGTGCTCGATCTTGTGGAGACAAAGGGACATATTTACAAGCCCATAGTGCCACTGGAGCATCACTTTTTGTGATGCTCTGTTGGCGCTGTACACTGCGCCATATTTACCTTTTGTGGCTTAACACCACCTTGTAAATATGGCCCCTTCACACACAGCACTTTGGGTGGAAGGGGCACACAATGGGTATTGCTGTGAGCGTTCCACAGCACCCCTATTGCATTGCATTCTGCAGCACACACAGAAAGAGCAAATCACTATTGAAGGTTTCCCTTCCTGCACAAAAATGATCTCCCCTGCAATGCAGCCTTCCTTGCACCAGGGCGCAAGGGTGGCTGGCTGCATTGGTGCTAGACAGCTGATTTAGCACCGGCTCAAGGGGAAACACAGGGATGCAACTATTTTTGTAAATACGGCGCATCCTTGCATTTCAGAACTGATGGAGCGCCGGACCACCAGTTTTGGCGCAGCACCACACGTTACCAGTTCTTTGCAAATATGCTCCAAAGTTTAAGCTATAGGTATAAAAAACACCATATTGTGACATACAACTATAGGAGTTTACAGAGTCAGGGCATCCTGGAGTTTTAATCAAGGTACAAGACTAGGGTTGAATCAATTGCATGATTTGTTTGCTGTATGGATTGTCCCACGGGCAGACTGATTGGAAAATAAAACTTCAGTCCAAGCTTTGAAATTATTTAGGGGGTACTTACAAACCAAACTGTGGAAGATTTAATTTTATGTAAATCAGCACATTCAATGGTAATTAAGGAAAAGTACAAATTCATCCATCCCCTTAGGAACTCAGAAGTGAGTCAATGGAGAATAAGTGAAGAAATAGAGTCCATCCATCACCTGGGGACTAACTTTGAGTTAGATGGAGCAACAAAATAAGTAAAACAAAGTCTTGAGTGCTGTTTATTATTTAGGGTGACAATACCAGTGACATATTGTCAATTGGAGAGTGAATTCCCCAATAGCAATGTAGCTTAGTTTAAAGTTTCATGACAAGCACTGCAAAATTCAGAACAAGTGACATCATCCCTTGGGTTTGTTGTTTAATAAAAATATGTTTTCCATCCCACTACAATCCATCACTGCACCCACCTGATAATTTTCCTTAACTAATGTGGGGTCAATTGATTTCCTATAAAGGACACAATTAGTCTTTGGGATTTACTAAAAGGTTGGGGATTACAATATCATTGAAACAAATGCTATATTGATATCACTTTATTTTGTGCGTGATTACTTTTGTTATTAATTGTCACAGTAGGTGAGTCGTAGGATATACATATTCTATTTTTTTTTTGTTAGTGACTGTTAAAAATTCACTTAAATCAATTGTACAAGGAATGTCTCGATTATGCAAGTTAATTATATGCGCGATAGAATTATTGGATAATAAATTAATGGAACCAATACATCCTCACTCAAGTCCATTTATACTTAGACAATCCACAAATATTTCAAGCATACTCTACATTCTCCAAAGCAGCGTGAGAGCCATTTTTTTCTTAGTGTAGAATAGATGTTTGGCCTCATCAGTCCACAAACTTCCGTCCACCGGTGAACAAAGTAACCTGTTGTAGCAGTCCAAGGCCTAGTGAGGGGAGATGGTGTGGGCTATCACCCCAGATTACTAGCACAATAAGTCAGACCCGGTCAAGGATTTGCTTTTATAAAAACAAAAAGCACACACTACTAAATACTATGCATTAATTTACAAATATGTACAAGTATGCAGGTGTAAATACCTATAGTAAAAGCCTCCTAACAGGCCACACACCTGTAACAACAATACCACCTGCCACACCTAAACTACACACAGTATAAGGATGTGTCATTATCAAAAGGCAGGCTTAGACTCTGTTAGGGTGTTACCATGTTACTAGCAAAAACATGCCAAAACAAACCAATTCAATACCATTAAAACCACTATGGATGGTACCAACTTACAATCACATTCATTAAGGCCCAGCATACCTCACGGCTGTCATTAAAGCACTTCAAAAAATTTCAGTGATCTTCATTCAACTATGTAATATTGACAGCTAACACTGTGTTTAGCCATAAACACTTCTCATGACATTAATTAGAATATATATAATTCATTATAAATTTCATCATTGTCAATAAAGCCTTACAATTTCTATACAATGTGTGCAAGAGTCTTCCTTTGACTTTTAACATGTTGAAAGTGCAAACTTAGAGGTATATTTATACTCTGTTTGCACCGAATTAGCGTCATTTTTGTTTTTACTCTTATTCTGTGCAAAACTAACTCCATATTTATACTTTGGTGCTAGACCCGTCTAGCACCAAATTTATGGAGTTAGTCATTTTTTGGAAGTGGAAACCTACCTTGCCTTAATGAGATGCAAGGTAGGCGTTCCAGTGCAAAAAATGACTCTATGGCCTTAACGCGATATTTATACTACTGTGCAAAAATGGTGCACAGGAGGGAGGAGGGGTAAAAAATGGTGCAAAGCTTGCTTTGCCCTGGTTTTTAACTCCTGGGTCAGGGCAGGCGTTAGGGGACCTTTGGGCCTATTTCCATGGTGGAACACCATGGAATAAGCCTGCAGGTGTCCTCCCCAGGCCCCAAGGGCACCCCCACCCACACCAGAGGAACTGCAGAGGATGGGGGACCCCATCCCAGGTAAGTTCAGGTATGTATTGCATTTTATTTTTTAAAGTGCCATAGGGGGCCCATACTAGGCCCCCATACATGGCACAAGGTCCAATGGCCATGCCATGGCCATGGACCCTTGCCCCCTGTGCTGGCAATTGTGGTGGTGGGCATGACTCCTGTCTTTTCTAAGACAGGAGTCATATGGCATGGTAGGTTTAGCACCATAAAATTACACTAATCTGGTTAGAGTCATTTTTTTTTTTTTACTCTAACCTGCCTAAAGTAATTTTTTGGTGCTAAACCCCCTTCTTCTATACCGCCAGCCCTGCCCGACTAAAGTCATTTTTTTTTTACTCTAGCCTACCCTTTGCACCAGCTGGCACCATTCCATAAATATGGTGCCTGTCTGGTGCACTGAAATGGTGCAGGCCTGTGCTAAACTTTTTGGTGCAAAACTGCTCTGGTGCAGTTTTGCACCAAAAAGGATAAATAAGGGCCTTAGAACCATAGAACAGGAGTCCCCACACTCCCTAGCCTTCGAACAATAGCCCAAGGTTCAGGAGTGATTGAAAAACCAAGCAAACTTCTCTTGGAGTCATTCCAGTAATCCCCTGGAAGATTTAGGTTGACATTTGAGGGAACTTTTGTGGGGGCATTTCTGGGTCTACTATACTCCTGGGACCCTCACAAACATTCTTCCCAGTGTACCGCAAGAGCCACTATGCATATTTTAGCCATTCCTAAAGGCTTATGGGGCACTCCTAGACCCAGCTGGTGAGACTGGTGGCTTACAGTTAGGGTGACCAGGCGTCCCAGGGTTGCGGGGCTAGTCCTGGTTTATACCAGCAATCCCAGAAGATTTCAAGAAATTCAGCTCATGTCCCGGTCTTAGAGAGGGTCGACTGAAAACGATGGGAAGTGACTTTTTATGCTTCTCAAAGCAGGGATAGTTAGCAGCTGTTATGAAAAAGCAGTTTTATTAACAGGCATGATACTGGCTTTAAAAATTGTGTTTTGTTTATGTACTTAGTGCCTCTTCTGTAATTCTGTGTTGATCAGCTCTGTAATTCTCTGCACTCAGTTGAAGAAAAGCTGTAGTCCTTTTTCTATTTTTAATAAATGTCACTTTTTTTTACTATAAAATTCTGGTCACCCTACTCACAGGGGATCACCTGCCCAGCGGTCGGGTTCTTTTTCCTTTTTCTGGGCAGCTTAGTGCCAATTCTATTTTTGAGGTGAGGTACCCCTACCCTTCCAATGGGGTAGGCAATAGGTGATGGTCTTTGTGGCTGCGCCACAAGCTCTCTCCAGTAGGGCTCAGATGGCTCACTGTGCTGACAGTTGTGTGCCAGTGAGTAAGCCACCCTCTCCATTCACCATGCGGGTGGATTATTGCTTTGTGGTGGGCTCCCCATCCCCTCAGACATGATGAGCACAGAGAGCAGAGGAAGCACCCCGCCTTGCTCCCAGGAGCATCCTGACTCTTTTTCTTTAATCCCCTGGCCCCCAGTGGCACAAATATAACTGAGGAAGGTCCACGGAGGCACCCGGAATGGTTGAGGGTCAAAAGCAACCTGTTGAGGCACTGGCTGCCAGGGCTGTGGCCCTCCATGGAGGTAAGGCAAAACATTTTTCAGTGGTGCGATCTCTGTGCTCATCAATTCCACCCAGTCCCCATTGGGGATGAACTTCACACTATCCACTTCTGCAGCTCTTTTTGGCCAATTGACTTGATTTTGGCATTGCTTTATTCTGGTGTCAAGTCCTGGTCACCAGCAGCATTTTCTTCAGGCATCCTGGCATTTACATTTTTTTTTTCCCTTTGGATCTTGATTTTTCTACGGTTCTCCCTCACATGTTTTAAGTCACAGCTTCATATAACTGAAGCGGTTGCTTTCTGTCTTTAATCCATGCAGTTGTCACCTATGAAGTGTGATGTATCCTTATTAAATTGTAAGTCTTATTTCTCCACCCCCAGTGTAGAAATACTTACGTATGCATGCATACACATTAATGAAGGACTTGCAGGCTTTTTTATGCAGGAAACTATCTGAGGCGTTTCTACTAGCCTGCTGTGTCTCTCCAAGGTGAAGCTACAAATAACTGGAGGCTGTGATCTGGAAAACAATGTGTGTTCATAACACCTGGTTGTGATTAAAGACGATGCCATGTTGGATGCTGATAGGAGGCTGCCAGGATCAAAATTGATGGAGACTGTGTCAATGGGTCAATTTATAACTAGGTCTCCCAGTTTTATAGTATTTATTTTTTAACATTTTTTAACATTTCTCTCTGTATGTATCCATACTTATTTTTGGGCCATTTTATTGGTATTTAGCCATATTTATTTTGTGTTCTGAGAATAATTGAAGTCATGAAGTGCTATATTTCCACATATATTTAACTCTTAGGCGTGCAGTCATATGTGGATGTCTGTTGTGTAACAGCAAATTAGGCAGCCACAGCTAAAACAAAAAATCACTTCACCCAAAGGTACATATTAGCATCATACTTCAAAGATATGTTAACATATACCTCTATTTAAGGATATCTCATCATGTTTTTCAACTCCCCATGCTGTGTGTCTGCTCAGCTTTTGACCAAAGTTCATGAGTCAGCATGGAGATTCTTTCACAAGAACCACAATCTTTTGTATTTTCCCACCTTTAAAAATAAACATAGAAAGAAACGGGTTTTCTGTCTGTATTTATCTGTAAACATTGGAAACTGGAAGCCTTATTCATAAATCATAAACTTATATTGCATGTTTGATGGTTCAAATAACATGAACATTAGTTTTATATGTACCCTGGTTTATCTTTCAGTTGTCCTCAGGTGGGCAATCCACTGGAGTATTCATGACATAAATGTGCAAAAACACAAAAAAAAAACATTTTGCAGCAGGGGTCTCGGTGGGAGACATATTGCAATCTCAAGCAATCTCTTCCTCTGCTACCTCCTGAAATGTGGATGTATATACAATGCATTCTCACCCTGGAAGTCACTTACTCCTGCTCTTTACTTGAGAAAATTACTGTGCATTTCCAGGCTTCCTCCCATCATTTGTTGTATTTTTAGTGTACATTAACTTGGAGCACACAATAATAAGTATACCATATATAGATTTCTATGTGAACTGCTAGTTAACCTTTCATTTGTCCTCATTTTAGAGTATACATGACATAAATGTGCAAAAACTCCTAAAAACATGTTATGCAGGAGGGTTCTAGATGGGGAGTAGTCACTTCTCCTACTCCCTCGTGAATCACAACCATTTCTCATCTTACAAAGTCACTTACCCTAGCTCTTAACAAGAATAAACTAAAGAATATTTTTAAGATGCCCAACCTCACCCACTAAGATGCCACCTTTCCAGTACACCACCAAATAACAAGATTTAAATATCATCCTGCAAAAATATTGTGACTCAAATATTGAGTGCACAATACTGTGAAGGTAAGGCTAAATAGATAAGTATAGATGTTCTATTATTTCATCTACAATGTTAATACTGTAGTAATCGATGTTGATGCACACAACGGAAATTCATATACACAAAGCTGCATCAACATTGTTAGATTCCTCCGTCTTGAACTCTCCGTCAACCCTTACAACTAGATATGTGGTCAGACAGGCTCTGAGACCTTGGCCTGAGGTTACTGGCTTACGGGTCTCAGATGGGGTTACACATAAGTGGCAGACATACATACAAACAGGAAACTTAGATCAGATCCCACAGATAAGCGCAGTGACACCGCAGTGGTCCCAGGAGTTTGGCCCCCAAAAAAACACACATAGCGAGAGTGTTGTGTGTATTTCCAAAAACACCATAATGTTAGATGTAGTATGCAGTTAGGAACACTTAGCCAATCAGAACACAGCACACATAGCAGACACGGCAACCACACACCCCTTAAGCCGGACATCCGGAGACATACTCGCTGGCCAACATTGGGTCCACCAAAGCTCGAGGTCCACCTGCATTAGTTATGTGGACCTTATTTATGACTCCATGACAACTGCTCACATTCTCAACCAAGAAATAAATGTTTTTAATTACTTTATGGCACACAGAGAAATGTATAAAAGCCTACTCCAAACTGATGTACATTGAGCGGCAGCCCTCAGACACCGGTTCTGTAACTGCTCCCCTGGCCGTAATGTTTAATTAATCTAACTGTTCCTGCTTTGCCAGACACCTCTAGTCTCTTGTTTTTTAAGGCAAATTCACATTCGAGCAACAACATCCCTCTATCCTGATTATATATGTGTCTTGAGGATGCCATGATCTGAAGCTAAGATTAGTAAATGTATTCCTAATTGCATTCACAATATTGTGGTAGTCAATATACTGGTAACAATGTTTTTGCAGGTCAATATTTTCCTTGTCAGTATTCTGACATGCAACCCAGTTTTGTATCCATACAATAATGCATTAGTAGACCATCTGCATTCTTAAGTCTGATCTGTTGGCAAAAGAGTCCAGGGATCCCGAGTCTGTGAATCAGAATCAAAGAACTGCAGATCATTGATGAACTTTGTGATTTAAATTGGAGTTTTGGGGATTTCCATCAGTTTTTTTTTGTGTATGCATAACTAACTCATTTTAGCCCAAAATACGTTGGCACTTGTTTCAGGTGTCCCAGAAATTCTCATTCACACTCAAATGGGTTTTTGGTCCCAACTCAGGATTACAACTAGGGCAACTTTACTGCACTCCCCTGTTGTTTTCCAAATGCACATGTAAGTACAGCTGGAAAACTCAGAGAAAATTGCACAGATGAATAGGCTTACAAAATAAAAGCTATGGAGTAAACAAATGTGGGAACTCTGACAGCACATATCATACCTTACTCTGAAATTCAGACAGCACAGATCATACCTCATTTTGACGCCCCCCCCCACAACCCAGACTCATCTAGTAAATTTAATCCTGTGGTATTGACATTTTTCTGTAAGGAGGGAAAAAGAGTATACCCACCTTTCCAAGAATGCTGTGTGCTGGTAAGTGATAATAATGGCAATAATACATTTATTTGACAATTGCAAGAAAAATAAGACAATTGTAAAATAAAATCAATACATTTAGGTACATATTAATTGATATAGCTTGATAAAAAAGACCCCCATGCTTTAGCAAGTGGCCCTAACCATTTCTGCATTCTGGGTTACGTTAGTAAGCAAGGCATCCCATCCTGCCTCCTACTCTTACGGCTTGTGTAACAAATTACTACTGTTAGACCTGTCATCTCTTGGCACGGTTTCCCCTTTACTTTTTGCTTCTGACCTCCTGTTTTTGATCCTGTGCTGCATTTGGATTTTGCTGGCTTTAAGACTATGGGAACTGTACCACTGCTGACCATTGCTAAAGTGCAAGTGTTCTCTGTCTAAACTGGGTTGTTGATTGGTTTCTCCATGATTAGCATATCCGATTTGCTAGTAAGCCCCTAGTAAAGTGCAATATGTGTGCCCAGGGTCTGTAAATTAAATGCTACTCGTGGGCCTGCAGCACTGATTGTGCCACCCGACATGAGTAGCCGTATAAACCTGTATCAGGCCTGCCATTGCAGTGTCTGTGTGTGCAATTTTAAACTGCCATTTTGACCGGGCAAGTGCACCCCCTTGCCAGGCCCAAACCTTCACTTTTTCTAGATATAAGTCACCCTTAAGGTAGACCAAGACAGACCCATGGACAGGGTGCTTTGTAGGTAGGACATGTACTGGTGTGTTTTATATGTCCTGATAGTGAAATACTTTAATAGGTTTTCATTGTTGCAAGGCCTATCACTCCCATAGGATAACATGGGTATACACTCAAAGTATCTTAAGTGTAACTTCCCTATGAGAGCAGATGGAGCTATGGAGCTTGGGGTCTCTGAACTCAAAAATAAGAAAATATATATTTTTTGTGAAATTGGCTTTTAAATTGTAAGTTTGAAAATGCCACTTTGTTTAATCATTCTGTTCCACTGCCTGGCCTCTGGGAAGACGTCTGGGTCAGGATGGTATTTGGGCTGTTTGTGAATTCACTCAAGACAGTCACACAAAAGGAACTGAGGTGTGTCCTGCAGGGAGTGTGTCCTGCATATCCCGATAGGTCTTCCTGAGCTGGAGTGGTGGGAGGACCTCAAACCTGCATTTGAATATGGCTGTGCCTGTCCTCACACAAAGGGGCCTCCAACCTCCTAGAGTGTGCCTGGGGCCAGGACAGGGAAACACAGGATCTTGTGTACTACAAAGACTTTCATTTGAAGTTTGCCTACTTCAAAGACAGAAATTGGTATAAGTACTGGATCCCTGGATCCCTGACCCCACAATTTTAAAACACTTCTGGACTGAGGACATTCTTCTAGGGAGAAGCGCTGGATGGTGTAGGAGGAACTGACATTTTGCCTATTGTTTTGCTGTACTTGCCTGCTGCTTGCGGCTTCTGCCCTGGGAGTGAAAGGACTGGTCTTTGCTTTCTGCTAGGGGTGGGTGTCAAGCTCTGCTCCGCTGGCAGAGCTAACAGAGTTTTTGGCACTCTGCATGGAGTGTAGAATTTGCTAAAAAAACTCTGCTAGCGCTGCAAGATGAGCTGAGCTAACCCAGTGCACACTGTGACCCAGTTATGGGCTATACAGCACAAGTGCAGACATAACTGAATTCAGGCCAGGGATGAAGGCAGCGAAAACTGCTGTTTCAGGCCTCTTGTACACCGGCCTGTCCTGTGTGCAGTGCTTATAGGGCAGGTCAGAGCACAAGAGGCCTGGCAGCTTTTGCTGCCTACAGCCCTGGCCTGAATTCAGGCCAGGTCTATAGGCAGTGAAAGAAAGCTGCAGTTTCAGGCTTCTTGTGCACCGGCCTGCCCCGGCCAGCACACAAGAGCCCTGAAACGGCATCTTTCACTGCCTATGGCCCTCTCCTGACTGCACCCTGTCTCAGATTCGCTAAGCAGGGTAGGGCCTGGCTAACCAGGCCGATCCTGCTTAACTCTTCTGAGATGGGGCGCATTCAGGACTCTGTGGCTCACGGATCTCCACCGCTGTGGAATTCCACAGAGCTTTTAATCAGCTTTGCAGAATTCCGTGGAGTGGAACTCCATGAAGTCCACCCAGGCCTACTTTCTACATCCTGCTTACCAAGGTTCTCCAAGGGCTTGAACTGAACTTTGCTCCTGTTAAAAAGTATGGAGGACATCAAAGACTTTATCTGTCAGTGCCTGGGCTCTTCTGCTGTGAGTCCTGCCTTGCCAAGTGGTGCCAAATTCAGTCCCTGGGCCCTTGGAAGTGGAAGCTGGTGACCTGAATTAAAATCCACGCACACGACTGTTGTGGCAGAACAATTGACACAGCGCCTGTCCCTTGGCTGAAGAAAGAGATGCATCATCTGCCTCAGCACAGATCCAGCATCACCAGGCATCTGGATTCTCAACACATCATCACTGGGGGTGATTTTACCTCATCAACCATGCACCGCACTGAGGAATGCACGCATAGCCTTTCCACAAGGAAATAATCAACACATCACCTACCGGCGAGTAAAAGAAATGACACCATACCTGACTGGCGAGGAAATAATCGATGCATTGCTTGCTTTTCCTATGCTTCTTCTCCTTTGCGGCCCACATCGTCTTTGTTTTTTGACGCATCCCAGGTACTGTGGGTTAGGATTCAATCACTGATTCTTCAGGATTAAGCCTTTCTAAATCTTTAAAAGGTGATATCTCTACTTGTGGATGTTGGATTTGTGTCGTTTTGTTGTCTTGTTTAACTATTGGCTATTTTCTTCAACTGGTGTGGAGTAGTTTGGGGGCAGGGGGTGTGTGTATGTGTGTGTGGGTGTGTGTGTGCATGCACACACATACTTTACACATTGCCTCTGAGATAAGCCTGACTGCTTGAGCCAAGCTACTAATGGGGTGAGCAGGGATTATCCTAGGTGTGTGACTTCCTTACCCTGATAAGAGTGAGGGTCTTTACTTGGACAGGATGTAAACTGACTGCCAACTAGAGACCCCATTTTTAACAGCTAGAATGCTAAAACAATCTTCAGTAAATAGTAGAAGCAGTAATGTTGATCTTCTATGATGGTTCCAATTGGCCACCACTATACGTGTGAAGAACGTGAATCTCAACCTGTCAGAAAATTTAAAGTACAAGATAAAGTCCTAGATAAAGGCAATATTGTGAACGATCTGAACCACAATGTTGCTTGTCCTCCTGCTTGGTAAGGAAAGCAGTCCTAAATAGAATCTAATAAGCATCCCTCATTCTTTCAAGGAGAGGTGATGCTTTTACAAAGTTGTGACTGAACTGTATGAGGAGGAACCTCAAGCACCAAAAGCGTTTATCAAGTACCTGAACCACGGATCAGGTGAGGAATGATTAAGATTAAGTCCTCCATTATAACTGTCTCAGTGCTAAGGCAGGTGATATAAGACAAGCCCATTTCTTCTAAAAATGCTATGTTGCTGGATTTGCATCAACAAAATATATAGGTCAAAACAGGTTCTCAACAGATGGCCCAAGTGCAGTGGGATGACAACCCTGTAACCCTCTGCAGTATGTAGACTTTGTTGTGGAGTCTGTTAGCAATACACCATCTACCATGCCAAACTGAATTATAGCCCACTGGATTGCACCATCAAGGAATCAGGCTTCTAGATTCAATTACCCAAGTATCTGAATGAGCTGTCTTGTTCCAAACAGGGAGTTTTATTTTCTTAGTGCTCAATTATAACATTTTAAGGGTGTAGGAATATTACTTTAAATGTCTGCTCATTAGTTGTCAATTCTCTGAGATCTACTTGTTGAACATGTGACCGCGTAGGTCCTTATTTGGTCTTTCATAGTTAATTTATAAGGGGCCGCGTTAGAGGTTCGATAGACCTTTTGACAGTGCTTGGAGTAAATCCCACTATAAATCCCAAATCCCATGAAATTACACCATCATAATTAATAAACAACATCAATTACCTTTGGAGTCAGAAACCTTCACACCTCATGACCCATTTGGTAACGAATTTGGTAACACCTTTATGTAAAATTTAGAATGTTTATTTCCCTATATTAACAATGCTAATATCATGTAAATTAGTCTCAAAACCAACTGATAAACATATAAGAACAACACAGGTTGACCAAATCTTCTAAAGAATGTCAACTTAGCTAACTCATTGATTACTAATAATTCAATAGTCACAGTACAAATTAAGAGCAAGAAACAACTGTGTAACAGAAATAGCATACATCTAGATTCAGCAATGGAACTGTAGGAGGCTGGATTTGTGTGCGGTTGGTAACTTACGCTTTGTACCATGTCCAGGTATCCCTTATTGGTGTAATGTAGTCAGTGTCTAGAAGCCAGGCTCTCTAGAGGTAGCTGTGGATGAGCAGCCAAGGCTTATCTAGGAGACATGCAAAACTCATGCAATACCACTGCAGTCACACAGTGCTTACACACATGTAAGAAAACACTCTGTTATAAAAATAAAGGTACTTTATTTTGGTGACACAAATACCATAGAGGCTGCACTCCCTTAGGAGGTAAGTAAAACACAAATTATATACACTAGTATGCAAATAGGCATAATAACAGTTAGAAAACAGTGCAATTAGTGAAAATTACAATAGATAGAAATAGCCCTGGGGGAGCACAAACCATATACTAAAAAAGTGGAATGCTAGAGTCAGTCCCCCACCTAGGTAAGTGGAGTGTAAAGAGGGGAGCAGGGAGTACTAGGAAAGTCCAAAGGGAAGTACCACAACACCCTCCAGCGACCAGGAAAGCAGGAGTAAATCAATGTAAATTCCCCAGGACACTGACTTGGAAGAAAAGAATAATAATGTAAAGCACAGAAGAGATTGCAAAACACCAGCAGTGGATTCCTGGACAAGAGGACCTGTGGAAGAAGGGGACCAAGTCCAACAAGCACAGCAGAGTCCAGGAAGGGTAGGAGCCCCTACCCACCAGACTGAAGGTGCAAGAGGTGAGTCGACGGTGAGGAAGGAGAGTCAGCACTGCACTCCAGAAGACGATGTTGAGTTCCTCGAGGATGCAGGTTGTTAGGCATGGTCTCCCCTAACTTTTTGCCTCTACTTCCCAGGTTGCTTCTGTGTGCTGGACTCTGTTTTTGCTGTTTTTGTTTGCTCTGGACACTTTTCCAGTGCTTACCAGTGCTAAAGTGTAAGTGTTCCCTGTATAAATTGTATATGTACATTGGCTTATCCGCCGGCATGGCCACAGCTGGATTTCCACCATCCTTCTGGCAGAAATCCAGCTGTGGTCATAATACAGTGGTCGGCTGGTAGCCGCGCCGACAGTCTTTTGGCGGCCGTCGCTGCGGCAGTAGGCGGTATATACCGCCAAGATCCAAATAAGGGCTGTGGTTTCTAAAATGTTAGCTTTGGGGGTTATTGAGTTTTCCAGCATCCTTTGGGCCACCCCTGTGGTTTTGCTCCCAAAGCCCACTGCTCCTGGTGCCACTCCAGAACTCAAGAGCTGTGTGGATTACTGGGGACTCAATGAGGTCACCAAGACTGACGTGCACCCCATCTCCCGAGCTGAGCTCATTGATCCATTGGGAGATGCCAAATAACTAAGGGGCATATTTATACTCTGTTTGCACAGGATTTGCGTCATTTTTTTTTTTTTTTTACGCAATCCGGCACAAACGTAACTACATATTTATATTTTGGCGCTAGACATGTCTAGTGCCACAATATTGGAGTTAACGTCATTTTTTGGCTGCGGAAAACTACTTTGCGTCAATGAGATGCAAGATAGGCGTTCCCTTGGCAAAAAATGCTTCAAAGGCCCTAGTGCCTTATTTATCCTCCCATGCAAAAATCACACACAGGAGGAGGAGGGCCTTAAATAATGGCGTTAAGCCTGCTTAGCACCATTATTTAACACCTCGGTATGGGCAGATGTTAGGGGACATGTAGGCAGATTTCCATTGTATGAGACCATGGAAATTACCCACAGGTGTCCTTCCCTGTCCCCAGGGACACCACCACCCACCCCTACCCACACCAGGAGGTCAGCCACTGATGAGGAACCCATTCGAAGGTGAGTATTTTTGTTTTGTCCAATGCAGCTCAGAGTCCCTGACTTGGGGCCCCCTGCATGGCACTGGCCCCAATGGCCATGCCCAGGGAACCTTTGTCCCCTGGGCATGGCCATTGGGGTGGTGGATATGGCTCCTGTCTTTCCTAAGTCAGGAGCCATGTCCATGGGTCTTGTGCACTAGACAATGGCACTACACTGCCTAGGGGCAATTATTTTGCCTCTAAATAGTGTAGCGCCATAATTTGGCACACAAGCCCCGGTTCCCCCTCTGCCTCCCAGGACCTACTTGTTTGGGACTCACTTTCGGGTTCAGACAGACCACAGACCCCTCTTATGGTTAATGAAGATGAGGGGTGAAAATCCCAAATTGTTGAGGTGGTCTATCTTCCTATAGGGAATGGACTTTACAGTGGAACACCGCTCTGGCACCGACCATGCCAATGCTGATGGTATGTCCAGGTTCTTCTGCCTTAGTGATGAGAACTCCCATGAGGCAGGGTAGTTGCTCCCTACTTTCAGCTGGGGGGACATGTGTTAGACTTGGCATCATTGGCATGGTCTCCCTAAGCTTTTTGCCTCTACTTCCCAGGTTGCTTCTGTGTGCTGGACTCTGTATTTGCTTGCTGTAGACACTTTACCACTGTTGACCGGTGCTAAAGTGTAAGTGTTCCCTGTATAAATTATATATGTACATTGGCTTATCCATGATTGTCATATTTGATTAACTAGTAAGTCCCTAGGAAAAGTCCACTAGAGGTAAATCAAATTCTACTAATGGGCCTGCAGCACTGATTGTGCCAACCACATTAGTAGACCTGTAAACATGGCTCAGACCTGCCACTGCAGTGTCTGTGTGTACAGTTTTAAACTGCAAATTTGACTTGGCACGTGTACCAACTTGTCAGACCTAAACCATCCCTTTTTATACAAGATGTGTTTCTCTTTCCTCCCAGTGCCCACCGTGTCAGTCACTTCCTCTTACTTTACTCCTTTAAGCTTTCTTAAGTTCTGTCCCAGATTCCTGAATTATTCGAAAAATCCAATCTTTGCTTGTGCCACATTTTTCAAGCCATGTGATAGATATAGTTAATTATTTGCTTCCATAATGGATTTACTTCTGTTCTATTTTTTCCCTTTCAACATTTGCCTAACATAGTGAGTCACTAGCCAAACCTTAGGCACACAATGAAGATGATGATGAGGAATTGATTGATCTGAAAAGTGTGTACTCTGCCTACCCATGCTAATCCCCTCTACTTTACCCTGCAGTACGTTAAGAAGATTCCTTTCCTTACTGCAAACCAAATGTATTATTTTGGATATAAGTAGTTATTAAATGTGTGGTGGAGGAGGGACATGAGGACAGTAAGTAAAGTGGTCCATAAGAAAGTGCCTTAATTTTCCTGAATGGATAGTCTGTGACGATGCAAATGTGCTAAATACAATCTATATACCATTCCTTAATCCTTTCTCTGCACTACAGTGCGTAACCTTTTCCACCTGGTAATTAAGGTTGACAGGATGTCTGCATGATTGATTATATTATAATATGTGGCGTGCTTCATTCTTAGTATTCACTGGCCTTGTAATCCAGGGACAAAGAAGAACAGGGCCATTAAAATAGAATAATTTTCTAGTACTGCTGCTCCAGCTGCAGACAGTAACGAGGATGACTAAGGCACCAGCCGAGCTAGCAATGCCACCATTAATTTAGCACAACAGGAGAGAGAAGAATACTTGTACTCCATAGTGCATATTATGGCTGTGACAGTTGTCACCTTAAAATTGAATGTCCTGAGGTGACCACCAAATGTACTGCTACTGTGATACTACACTACATGATTTTAAACAAGTGTTTTGCTCAGAGCATTGTTTACAATTCCTCTTTTATCGTTCTTGATATAGCAGTTCCTGCTGGTCCATCATCACAGCAGGAAATAGCAGCTCAGCTGCAGCGGACGAAGATGGAGGCCATACGGGCCAAATACCAGGGGCTGTTGATCCTTGAAGAAGAGGAGGATGAGGCGGCAGCAGTTACCTGCAGTACTCAGGGTCCCAGCCAGGCCCCAGCACTTCCAACCCAGCAACACCTCCACCACAGTGCAAGGGCATCCACTTGCCACTGTATCATCCCTGCTGCCCCCTTCGGAGACCACGTTCCAATGCCGCATCCTTCGGAGGGTGGTGCAGTTAGAGGCCCATCAGGCATGTGTGGAGGGAATTCTCAGAAGAATCCTTTCTCAACTTTAGTGCCCTCCTTTGCCCCTTTTTTAACCTTTTATTTTGGTGGGTGGGACTTGTTGTGAGTGGAAAGGGTGGGAATGGGTTTTTACAGGACTTTTTTTTATTTATTTTTTTTATTCATCAAGTAAACATGGATACATGGATGGGGTAAAATAAATAGTTATTTACAGATCTTTATTCCTAAAATGCTTTTGGGTGTTTTACTTCACACTGCTGCCTTTATGCAGCAAGTTTTCAAAATGTGCTGATAGTGTATTCCTTTTAGCGCAGCATGTTTTACAAATCTGCTGATAGTATATTACAATTATTTTTGCAGTTAGTAACCTTGTCCTAATACTCTTCTAGTCTCTGCAGTGCATTCTGAAAAATGTGACCCATAGGAGTGGGGTAGAGAAATTTCTCATTGCCAATTATATTACCTAAACTAAAAGTACAACAATGCTCCATAATTCTCTTACCTGAAAAGATGAAGTGAGGACTGCATGGTTTCTCAAGGTACCATGGTGGTGTAGTAGTAGCATGCTAGCACACTAGGTTGCTTCTACCACATACACCCCACCAAATGTGAGAGTAATCATTGGTGTAAATTATTAAGCATCACTTCAATCAATCAAACAGTCAGGGGGAATAGGGTTAGGGTTTTGATGAATGGATGAGAAAGGGATTTTGGGAAAGTTGTGACAAAAAAAATAAACACTACACAAACACAATATTCATCTGGGTAATGATGAGCAGCCTGTTGTGGGAGGAATAGAACAACATGAATATGTATGACACAGATAACTTTACATTCTGTCCGCCCTATTGAGACGGAAGTTGTATATATCTAAAAGTGTTCGGTCACCTACGTTTGCAAAATAATACATATAATTAATCTTGGGGTGAAGCTAACACACACAGTTCTGTAAAAAAGAATACTGAAAGAGAAATGATACTAGTCTATAGTGCCAAACTGGTTGGTGCATCTGCAATCTTCTTGGATTGCCCTGTCAATCTTCGTGGGTACCTTCCTGAAACGGTCTGATAAGGTAAGTATGAATGTTATGGTGCAGGAGAAGAGAAGGCCTGTGGATTGTAAAACACAAATGATTATCATGATATTGTAGAATCAAGCGGAATGGAATGGAAGGTAAACTTCATGTGGAGTAGGGTACCAAGAAGACTCAGAGGTAGAAGAGCAAGAGCAAAGACCTTTGCGATCATCCACCAACAATCAAAGAAAAGCTTCAGTATGTAATATGTCATTATCATCCATCACATGTCTATCTCCTCCAGTTTCTTGCAACAGGACCCCCACCCAAACACATAAGGGGTAATTACAACCCTGGCGGTTAAAGACCGCCAGGGCTGTTGTGGTGATTACACCGCTGGCGGTGCAATCCAGGGAATTATGACCGTGGCGGAAGCGCCACGGTCGCACCGCCGGGGCCGGAAGTTTCCCGCCACATTTGCTCCGGCGGTGATAATCCGTCTGGGCAGCGCTGCTTGCAGTGCTGCCCAGGGGATTACAAGTCCCCCACCGCCAGCCTTTTCCTGGCGGTTTGAACCACCAGGAAAAGGCTGGCAGTACAGTGAAAAGCGCAACGGGTTCAACTGCACCCGTCTCATGGCCTCAATACCGCCAGCTCCATTTGGAGCCGGCTCCTGTGTTGCGGCTGAGATCCCCGCTGAGCCGGCGGGCGGGGATCTCATAATGACCGCGGCGGGAGTGTGGCCGCATTGGCGGCCGCCCAGCTGTCAGATCATAAGGAGGGCCATAGTTTAAAGTTTGAGCCAGCCACACACAGCAGCAATGCATTTCCACAATCAAGTAATTGGCGCACCTCTCACCACCAGTCCACAGATTGGAGTAGGCCTCTTGGTCTCATCCTCACATCACTGATGTTGATTGTCATGAAGTTGACAACTTCCTTCTTCTGGCAGTTGTTAAAGTTGTCAAACAAATCACGCTCTGATTCCTTCCATCATCCTCCAGACTCTAATTAAAGATTATTATGTTCTACTCCATACGAACTGCTCCCAAGAGTCACAATCTCCTGACTCAATTGTGACAGAGCAACCTGTCACTGATTAACAACAATAGAAAGATTGATTCTTTTTTTTTTCTGGACTAGAATTTTGTTTGTTAGCAAAATGGACTGGTCGGGGCTTCTTTGACAAATGTGAACCAAAAAGCAGAGCACCAGAAAACAAAGTAGTGTGAAAACGCTGCAAACAAATTTTGCTAAGTGTCAAAGGAGAATGGAAAAAAATCACCTAGAGGAAAAAAAATATCACTCATTATTATTTTTTATGCCATCAACATTGTAAATTGATCACAACACAAACACAAGCCAGCGTAATATATTTCAACAACATAAACACCATCTCAATTCTCAACATTGAAACAAGTATCCCTCACATCAATTGTAGCATGTAGCATTACTTACGTGTTCCACTCAAGCATAGTGCTACATTGCTGATCCTCTTTGATTCAGAAGATGAAACACCAGTTGGCTAGTAGTTGTAAATCAAATATCTGGGGCAATCCTGCTAGGGGACAAGAGAAAGGATAGGCACATAATGGAGGCAGGCATTGTCTCTCTAATCTCCTTGAAGTGATCTTAAGGGCCTGGGGGCTTCTTCAATGCAGACTGGTCCAACTACAATTCATCCAAACCGGTCCCTAAAACAGTTGCAGTTCATTAGTCATTTAGACATAAATAAACATCATAAAATAATAAGGTTCCCCCAGCTAGCTATTTTTTTTGCAAAGCAGTTCATAGTCGAAAGTCAGGGAAATAGAGTTCGTCCTCAAACTCAGGTGGTTTACCCAGATGTTGGTCAGCTAAATACACTACCATGACCTGAGTCCAACCTATCATCATCCTCATCCACCTCCTGTTGTACTTCTGGTATGCCACAATTTGGTGGTATAAAGTGCTGATTAATTTTGATCATGGTCAGTCTCTTGATGTTTTGGGGTGAGAGACTTGTCCTTCTCACTGTCACAACTGCACCAGCTGCACTGAACACACACTGAGCAGACACACTGGCTAAAGGGAAACCCAGGGCAACCCAGACACCTTGTTGCCCGCCTGCTGTGCACTGTCCATTGGCGTCTTTTCCCATACCAATACACCAATGGGTTTTGAGCCAAATAGACCTCTGTTGGGTCATCCAGGTATGCCTGGACCATTTGCATTGATGCTCCACATTGCTCGAGCTCTTTTGCCATTGCCTCTGGAGTGGATGTAAGCCCTGCCTTTAGAAATCAATCAAATGCACATTTGGGGGCTGCTGCTCCTGTTCCTGTTGTTGTTGCTGGTGTTGAGTTTGGATGCTGAGAGCGAAGAGCACTGTATGCAGGCTCTATGGAAGTTGAAGGCTGCACCCCAGAACTTCTGCCCGTGAGTGGGCCTCTAATTTCCAGACGTTGTTATTCTAGGTCTCTGGCTTGCTCAGCAATCCATGTCTTGTAGGTTGAAACATTCCCATCTGACAACGGAAGGAAAGTGGCCAGTAATTGTTTGTGCCATGGGTCAAGAATTTTGGCACAGATGTAATGTTTGGATGACATATTGTTTCTTTGAAGCCTTGTATTAACAGATAAGCGAAGGATTAAGTTCTCCACCAACACCTGCCATCAGTTTTTTTCATCCACAACTGCGTACATTTCAGACAGCTCCTTCAGCTGTTTTTGCAGCTTATGCACCAATGGGATAACTTGGTCTATGGTACAGTCCTTCATGCTGACTTCATGTGTGAAAATTTCAAAAGGCATTTGACCAGGCCCCATTGGTCCATTTCAGTGATAATGCCTTTCACAGTAGCATCCCCTCTTTGTATGACATATTCATTGATCGGTCTGTAATATGTAAGAAGTAGAATTCCGACCTGTTGGCACCGCTTGTATGATGGCTTTAAGAGGCATTCTATTGTCACATTGGATAAGCCTCAATAGCTTGCGGGCTTGGCAACTGGTCCACATGTCTGTCGTCAGGTTGATTGTGTGGAAAGCACTCTGTTGAAAAGCTTGTCCTACCAATTCCAGCACATCATGATATAGCGTTGGAACAGCAACTCTTGCGAAATAGGTCTGGCTAAAAACCTTCCATTTTGGGCAGATAGCCATCATAAATTCAAGATAACCCACTCCTTCCAGAAAAGAAAAAGGTAGGCGGTCCAACGCTAACATTTAAGCCAACTTCACATTGTACAAACGTGCCTTTGGGTGATTGCATTCATACTGCACCTCCTGCCTAAACATGGCAGAATAGTAGCCTGAATTTTTTCCTTTTCTTGTAACACTGATACAGGCAACTTGGAAGGTGGTGGTAGGCTCAATGTGCATCTCAGGGGGCAACCACTGTAGGTTCTTGCCTTTGTGTTTCGACCTGACTAAGTCTTCCTGTGCCATTGCAATTTTGCTGATGTGGGTGCACCTCCCAGCGGATTGCATGGTGTTTTCTCAAAAGTGTTGTTTGTTATCCGGATCCATAGTTTGTACCAAGCTTACGCAGTCTAACACTTACTTGGCAAATGGAGCATATGGCAATGTTAACCTTCTTTTCACTAACTGTAAAGAAGTCCCAAACTGGGGAGGTCAACTTTCTAACACTAGTGCTATTGCCAATGTCTGAAGAAATGGCAGTAGGTGGATGTTGTTTTGGTGACATTTGTCTCTCTGCAGTGCCTTATTCTACTGAGGTGGCTTTGGATGTAGGTCCTACCCGGGCCACTGGAAATATGGAAGCTGGAGGAGGTGCAGGTGGTGGTGTCGGTGCAACATCCCTTGGAGCAGGTTGAGAAGATGGGGTAATGTTTGACTCCACTGGGGCTGGGCTAACATCCATGATGACTAGCTTGTCGTCAAACTTGTCATGCTCCTCTTCTTCATCCATAACTCTAAGGCTTTCAGGACCCTTTATTTTCACTCCTTGACTCTCCTGGCATGTCTCAGATTAACGTGGCATCAAAGAGGAGTCTTGATCATCAGAAGGAGGCCTTGAAGAAGATGATGGTGGAGATCAGGAAGACAGTGATTCATGTGAAAGAGGCGTTTCTTCGGCTTCCTCTGCATAAATCTCAACATCCTGATGTGTTCCCAGTTCGGGAACTGCTATTGCTGGCTGCGGCTGTTGTTGTTCACTGGCCTAACTTTCTGGCAATGATTGGGTACTACTTTGAGAAAGAGATAAGTCCAACTCAACGTCACTGCTCGTTGGCGTTCCTGTGATTAGAGAGGCTGCCTCTGTGCCAGACATGGGATTGGGCCTAGTTTGGAATGGGGCCGCTGATGTAGGAGTGGTGCTCCAAGCTTGCTCCCTAGAGGCTGGTGTGGCAAGCACACACCTTTGCCCTAAAAAGTTCTGGGCGACATACTAGTGGTGGTAAGCTCCTTTTTCTCACTGGCAGCTTTCTTGGTAGCATCATTCTTTGGGGCCATCTTGAAGCAGTAGCACTTAGCTCTACAAGCTAAAGAGATGTCCATGCGGATGTGCGTAGGCCTTCTGTCTGGCAGTACTTTGGGTGATGTCTCCTTCTCTTCATGCGCTTAAAAGCAAGCAGGCATGAAGGATCAGTGAAACATGGCATTGTTGTTGCAGTTGCATTAGTAATAGAAACAAACAATGTAAGTTAATGGTTACTTAAATAAACCTATAAACAATTATGAAATACAGTGTATCCATTCGTATAAACAACACACCAACATTAATGTTCATTATCATGTACAGTCATGAAGGATAAGAAAGAGCAACAACTACAACATACAGAATGTAAGTGTTAGCTTTATCAGAATCAAGTTGGCATGTGGCCTCAAACAGGTGCTGGTGACAAATGGAATAATATTCCTTGAATAATGTAATTTTATGTAATGTAGTGCAGCTGTACCCCTATGGCAGACATGGGCTAATTGGGAAAATAGAATAAAATGTAATTTATTTTAAAATTACAAATCGAAAAGCAAGAAAATGTTAAAAAATATTTTTTTAAATATTATTGTTATTAGACTGATATTATAAGCTTAACCCCTTCTGTGCCGCGGACGTAGTGGTTACGTCCTGCGGCACAGTGCTGCTGTGCCGAGGACGTAACCACTACGTCCTCGGCACACAGCCCAGAGGGAGCGCTCTCGCTCCCTCTGTGGGGTTCCCCCCCACCCCCCCAAGTCAGGGATGGAAGGGGAAGCCCTTCCCCTCCCACCCCCGACCCCCCCCAACCCCCCCTGTGACGTCAGCGCGCGAGCGCGCGCTGATTAGTCACAGGGTCTCCCCCATCGCGCTGGAAGCAGAGCTTCCAGCGCGATTGAAAAAGAAATGCTTTTGCATTTCTTTTTCAATCCCATGGGGGAGGCCCCGAGAGGCTTCAAAGGGAAGGAAATGTATTTCCTTCCCTTTGAAGTCTCTCACAGGTTTCAAAAGCTGGATTGCTTGCAATCCGGCTTTTGAAACCCCACTAGACACCAGGGATTTTTTTTTTTTTCTTGAAATTGGCAAAAGGGAGCGACCCCTTGGGCAAGGGTCGCTCCCAGGGGGGCATTTTTTTAGGAAGGCCTTTTCTGCCCCCCCTGGGGGCAGATTGGCCTATTATTAGGCCGATCTGCCCCCAGGGGGGGCAGAAACCTCTAGGCACCAGGGACCATTTTTATTTTTTTTGTTTTTTTGTGATGAATTCTTTTTTTTTAGGTGGGGAGCGATCCCTTAGGCAAGGGTCGCTCCCCTACGGGGCAATATATATTTAGGCCATTTCTGCCCCCCTTGGGGGCAGATTGGCCTATTTTGATAAGGCCAATCTGCCCCCAAGGGGGGCAGAAACCATTAGACACCAGGGAGTTTGTTTTTGCGCGCGAATGTCACGCAACAAAGCGACCCCTTTGGCAAGGGTCGCTCCCAGGGGGGGCAATTTTTTGGGAAGGCCTTTTTTGCCCCCCCTGGGGGCAGATCGGCCTATTATTAGGCCGATCTGCCCCCAGGGGGGGAAGAAACCTCTAGGCGCCAGGGCAAATTTTTTTTTTGTGTTTTTGTTTTTTGTTCTTTTTTTTTTTTTAGAGATGGGGAGCGACCCATCAGGCAAGGGTCGCTCCCCTGGGGGGCAAATTGTATTTAGACCATTTCTGCCCCCCTGGGGGCAGATTGGCCGATTTTAGGTCAATCTGCCCCCAAGGGGGCAGAAACCACTAGGCACCGGGGATTTGTTTTTTGGCGCCAATGTCACGCAGGGGGAGCGACCCCGTAGGCAAGGGTCGCTCCCGGGGGGGGGGGGGTGGGGGGCAAATTTATTTTAGGCCATTTCTGCCCCCCCGGGGGACAGATCGGCCTATTATTAGCCCGAACTGCCCCCGGGGGGGGGCAGAACACTCTAGGCGCCAGGGCAATTTTTTTTTTGTGTTTTTTTTTTTTGTTGTTTCTTTTTTTAGAGATGGGGAGCGACCCATCAGGCAAGGGTCGCTCCCCTGGGGGGGCAAATTGTATTTAGACCATTTCTGCCCCCCTGGGGGCAGATTGGCCGATTTTAGGTCAATCTGCCCCCAAGGGGGCAGAAACCACTAGGCACCGGGGATTTGTTTTTTGGCGCCAATGTCACGCAGGGGGAGCGACCCCGTAGGCAAGGGTCGCTCCCGGGGGGGGGGGTGTGCCGGTTGGGGGGGCAAATTTATTTTAGGCCATTTCTGCCCCCCCGGGGGACAGATCGGCCTATTATTAGGCCGAACTGCCCCCGGGGGGGGGGCAGAACACTCTAGGCGCCAGGGCAATTTTTTTTTTTGTGTTTTTTTTTTTTGTTGTTTCTTTTTTTAGAGATGGGGAGCGACCCATCAGGCAAGGGTCGCTCCCCTGGGGGGGCAAATTGTATTTAGACCATTTCTGCCCCCCTGGGGGCAGATTGGCCAATTTTGGGTCAATCTGCCCCCAAGGGGGCAGAAACCACAAGGCACCGGGGATTTGTTTTTTGGCGCCAATGTCACGCAGGGGGAGTGACCCCGTAGGCAAGGGTCGCTCCCGGGGGGGGGGTGGGGGTTGGGGGGGCAAATTTATTTTAGGCCATTTCTGCCCCCCGGGGGGACAGATCGGCCTATTTTTAGGCCGAACTGCCCCCGGGGGGGGGCAGAACACTCTAGGCGCCAGGGCAATTTTTTTTTTGTGTTTTTTTTTTTTGTTGTTTCTTTTTTTAGAGATGGGGAGCGACCCATCAGGCAAGGGTCGCTCCCCTGGGGGGGCAAATTGTATTTAGACCATTTCTGCCCCCCTGGGGGCAGATTCGCCAATTTGAGGTCAATCTGCCCCCTAGGGGGCAGAAACCACTAGGCACCGGGGATTTGTTTTTTGGCGCCAATGTCACGCAGGGGGAGCGACCCCGTAGGCAAGGGTCGCTCCCGGGGGGGGGTGGAGGTTGGGGGGGCAAATTTATTTTAGGCCATTTCTGCCCCCCCGGGGGACAGATCGGCCTATTATTAGGCCGAACTGCCCCCGGGGGGGGGCAGAACACTCTAGGCGCCAGGGCAATTTTTTTTTTGTGTTTTTTTTTTTTGTTGTTTCTTTTTTTAGAGATGGGGAGCGACCCATCAGGCAAGGGTCGCTCCCCTGGGGGGGCAAATTGTATTTAGACCATTTCTGCCCCCCTGGGGGCAGATTGGCAAATTTTAGGTCAATCTGCCCCCAAGTGGCAGAAACCACTAGGCACCGGGGATTTGTTTTTTGGCGCCAATGTCACGCAGGGGGAGCGACCCCGTAGGCAAGGGTCGCTCCCGGGGGGGGCGGTGGGGGTTGGGGGGGCAAATTTATTTTAGGCCATTTCTGCCCCCCCGGGGAACAGATCGGCCTATTATTAGGCCGAACTGCCCCCGGGGGGGGGGGGCAGAACACTCTAGGCGCCAGGGCAATTTTTTTTTTGTGTTTTTTTTTTTGTTGTTTCTTTTTTTAGAGATGGGGAGCGACCCATCAGGCAAGGGTCGCTCCCCTGGGGGGGCAAATTGTATTTAGACCATTTCTGCCCCCCTGGGGGCAGATTGGCCAATTTTAGGTCAATCTGCCCCCAAGGGGGCAGAAACCACTAGGCACCGGGGATTTGTTTTTTAGCGCCAATGTCACGCAGGGGGAGCGACCCCGTAGGCAAGGGTCGCTCCCGGGAGGGGGGGGGGGGGTTGGGGGGGCAAATTTATTTTAGGCCATTTCTGCCCCCCCGGGGGACAGATCGGCCTATTTTTAGGCCGAACTGCCCCCGGGGGGGGGCAGAACACTCTAGGCGCCAGGGCAATTTTTTTGTGTGTTTTTTTTTTGTTGTTTCTTTTTTTAGAGATGGGGAGCGACCCATCAGGCAAGGGTCGCTCCCCTGGGGGGGGCAAATTGTATTTAGACCATTTCTGCCCCCCTGGGGGCAGATTGGCCAATTTTAGGTCAATCTTCCCCCTAGGGGGCAGAAACCACTAGGCACCGGGGATTTGTTTTTTGGCGCCAATGTCACGCAGGGGGAGCGACCCCGTAGGCAAGAGTCGCTCCCGGGGGGGGGGTGGAGGTTGGGGGGGCAAATTTATTTTAGGCCATTTCTGCCCCCCCGGGGGACAGATCGGCCTATTATTAGGCCGAACTGCCCCCGGGGGGGGGGCAGAACACTCTAGGCGCCAGGGCAATTTTTTTTTTGTGTTTTTTTTTTTTGTTGTTTCTTTTTTTAGAGATGGGGAGCGACCCATCAGGCAAGGGTCGCTCCCCTGGGGGGGGCAAATTGTATTTAGACAGGGGGGCAGATTGGCCAATTTTAAGTCAATCTGCCCCCAAGGGGGCAGAAACCACTAGGCACCGGGGATTTGTTTTTTGGCGCCAATGTCACGCAGGGGGAGCGACCCCGTAGGCAAGGGTCGCTCCCGGGGGGGGGTGGGGGGGCAAATTTATTTTAGGCCATTTCTGCCCCCCCGGGGGACAGATCGGCCTATTATTAGGCCGAACTGCCCCCGGGGGGGGGCAGAACACTCTAGGCGCCAGGGCAATTTTTTTTTTGTGTTTTTATTTTTTGTTGTTTCTTTTTTTAGAGATGGGGAGCGACCCATCAGGCAAGGGTCGCTCCCCTGGGGGGGCAAATTGTATTTAGACCATTTCTGCCCCCCTGGGGGCAGATTGGCAAATTTTAGGTCAATCTGCCCCCAAGGGGGCAGAAACCACTAGGCACCGGGGATTTGTTTTTTGGCGCCAATGTCACGCAGGGGGAGCGACCCCGTAGGCAAGGGTCGCTCCCGGGGGGGTGGTGGGGGTTGGGGGGCAAATTTATTTTAGGCCATTTCTGCCCCCCCGGGGGACAGATCGGCCTATTATTAGGCCGAACTGCCCCCGGGGGGGGGGGGGCAGAAACCTCTAGGCGCCAGGGGAATTTTTATTTTTTTTCTTTTTTTTTTTCTTTGTCTTTTTTTTTTAGAGATGGGGAGCGACCCATCAGGCAAAAGTCGCTCCCCTGGGGGACAAATTGTATTTAGGCCATTTCTGCCCCCCTTGGGGGCAGATTGGATCAGTTTAGGTCAACCTGCCCCCAAGGGGGCAGAAACCACTAGGCACCGGGGATTTGTTTTTTGGTGCCAATGTCACGCAGGGGGAGCAACCCCGTAGGCAAGGGTCGCTCCCGGCGGGGGAGGGTGGGGGTTGGGTGGGGCAAATTTATTTTAGGGCATTTCTGCCCCCCCCCCCCGGCTGAGCTACAGGCCAAACACCACAGGTAGGCACCTTGCAAAAAACACCTCTGTTTTCTGTGAAAAAATATGTTGTGTCCACGTTGTGTTTTGGGCCATTTCCTTTTGTGGGCGCTAGGCCTACCCACAGAAGTGATGTACCATTTTTATCGAGAGACTTAGGGGAACGCTGGGTGGCAGGAAATTTGTGGCTCCTCTCAGATTCCAGAACTTTCTGTCACCGAAATGAGAGGAAAAAGTGTTTTTTGGGCCAAATTTTGATGTTTGCAAAGGATTCTGGGTAACATAACCTGGTCAGAGCCCCGCAAGTCACCCCATCTTGGATTCCCCTGGGTTTCTAGTTTTCAAAAATGCACTGGTTTGCTAGGTTTCCTCAGGTGTCGGCTGAGCTACAGGCCAAAATCCACAGGTAGGCACTGCTTTTTATAAAAAAATGTGATGTGTCCACGTTGTGTTTTGGGCCCTTTCCTTTCGTGGGCGCTAGTCCTACCCACACAAGTGAGGTATCATTTTTATCGGGAGACTTGGGGGAACGCTGGGTAGAAGGAAATTTGTGGCTCCTCTCAGATTCCAGAACTTTCTGCCACAGAAATGTGAGTAACATGTGTATTTTTAGCCAAATTTTGAGGTTTGCAAAGGATTCTGGGTAACAGAACCTGGTCCGAGCCCCGCAAGTCACCCCTCCTTGGATTCCCCTAGGTCTCTAGTTTTCAGAAATGCACAGGTTTGGTAGGTTTCCCTAGGTGCCGGCTGAGCTAGAGGCCAAAATCTACAGGTAGTCACTTTGCTAAAAACAGCTCTGTTTTCTGTGATATGTCCACGTTGTGTTTTGGGGCATATCCTGTCGCGGGCGCTAGGCCTACCCACACAAGTGAGGTATCATTTTTATCGGGAGACTTGGGGGAACGCTGGGTAGAAGGAAATTTGTGGCTCCTCTCAGATTCCAGAACTTTCTGCCACAGAAATGTGAGTAACATGTGTATTTCTACCCAAATTTTGAGGTTTGCAAAGGATTCTGGGTAACAGAACCTGGTCCGAGCCCCGCAAGTCACCCCTCCTTGGATTCCCCTAGGTCTCTAGTTTTCAGAAATGCACAGGTTTGGTAGGTTTCCCTAGGTGCCAGCTGAGCTAGAGGCCAAAATCTACAGGTAGGCACTTTGCAAAAAACACCTCTGTTTTTTTCCAAAATTTAGGATGTGTCCACGTTGCGCTTTGGGGTGTTTCCTGTCGCCGGCGCTAGGCCTACCCACGCAAGTGAGGTATCATTTTTATCGGGAGACTTGGGGGAACGCTGGGTGGAAGGAAATTTGTAGCTCCTCTCAGATTCCAGAACTTTCTGCCACAGAAATGTGAGGGACATGTGTTTTTTTAGCCAAATTTTGAGGTTTGCAAAGGATTCTGGGTAGCAGAACCTGGTCCGAGCCACACAAGTCACCCCTCCTTGGATTCCCCTAGGTCTCTAGTTTTCAGAAATGTACAGGTTTGGTAGGTTTCCCTAGGTGCCGGCTGAGCTAGAGGCCAAAATCTACAGGTAGTCACTTTGCTAAAAACAGCTCTGTTTTCTGTGATATGTCCACGTTGTGTTTTGGGGCATATCCTGTCGCGGGCGCTAGGCCTACCCACACAAGTGAGGTATCATTTTTATCGAGAGACGTGGGGGAACGCTGGGTGGAAGGAAATTTGTGGCTCCTCTCAGATTCCAGAACTTTCTGCCACAGAAATGTGAGGAACATGTGTTTTTTTAGCCAAATTTTGAGATTTGCAAAGGATTCTGGGTAACAGAACCTGGTCCGAGCCCCGCAAGTCACCCCTCCTTGGATTCCCCTAGGTCTCTAGTTTTCAGAAATGCACAGGTTTGGTAGGTTTCCCTAGGTGGCGGCTGAGCTAGAGGCCAAAATCTACAGGTAGTCACTTTGCTAAAAACAGCTCTGTTTTCTGTGATATGTCCACGTTGTGTTTTGGGGCATATCCTGTCGCGGGCGCTAGGCCTACCCACACAAGTGAGGTATCATTTTTATCGGGAGACGTGGGGGAACGCTGGGTGGAAGGAAATTTGTGGCTCCTCTCAGATTGCAGAACTTTCTGCCACAGAAATGTGAGGAACATGTGTTTTTTTAGCCAAATTTTGAGGTTTGCAAAGGATTCTGGGTAACAGAACCTGGTCCGAGCCCCGCAAGTCACCCCTCCTTGGATTCCCCTAGGTCTCTAGTTTTCAGAAATGCACAGGTTTGGTAGGTTTCCCTAGGTGGCGGCTGAGCTAGAGGCCAAAATCTACAGGTAGTCACTTTGCTAAAAACAGCTCTGTTTTCTGTGATATGTCCACGTTGTGTTTTGGGGCATATCCTGTCGCGGGCGCTAGGCCTACCCACACAAGTGAGGTATCATTTTTATCGGGAGACGTGTGGGAACGCTGGGTGGAAGGAAATTTGTGGCTCCTCTCAGATTCCAGAACTTTCTGCCACAGAAATGTGAGGAACATGTGCTTTTTTAGCCAAATTTTGAGATTTGCAAAGGATTCTGGGTAACAGAACCTGGTCCGAGCCCCGCAAGTCACCCCTCCTTGGATTCCCCTAGGTCTCTAGTTTTCAGAAATGCACAGGTTTGGTAGGTTTCCCTAGGTGGCGGCTGAGCTAGAGGCCAAAATCTACAGGTAGTCACTTTGCTAAAAACAGCTCTGTTTTCTGTGATATGTCCACGTTGTGTTTTGGGGCATATCCTGTCGCGGGCGCTAGGCCTACCCACACAAGTGAGGTATCATTTTTATCGGGAGACATGGGGGAACGCTGGGTGGAAGGAAATGTGTGGCTCCTCTCAGATTCCAGAACTTTCTGCCACAGAAATGTGAGGAACATGTGTTTTTTTAGCCAAATTTTGAGGTTTGCAAAGGATTCTGGGTAACAGAACCTGGTCCGAGCCCCGCAAGTCACCCCTCCTTGGATTCCCCTAAGTCTCTAGTTTTCAGAAATGCACAGGTTTGGTAGGTTTCCCTAGGTGGCGGCTGAGCTAGAGGCCAAAATCTACAGGTAGTCACTTTGCTAAAAACAGCTCTGTTTTCTGTGATATGTCCACGTTGTGTTTTGGGGCATATCCTGTCGCGGGCGCTAGGCCTACCCACACAAGTGAGGTATCATTTTTATCGGGAGACGTGGGGGAACGCTGGGTGGAAGGAAATTTGTGGCTCCTCTCAGATTGCAGAACTTTCTGCCACAGAAATGTGAGGAACATGTGTTTTTTTAGCCAAATTTTGAGGTTTGCAAAGGATTCTGGGTAACAGAACCTGGTCCGAGCCCCGCAAGTCACCCCTCCTTGGATTCCCCTAGGTCTCTAGTTTTCAGAAATGCACAGGTTTGGTAGGTTTCCCTAGGTGGCGGCTGAGCTAGAGGCCAAAATCTACAGGTAGTCACTTTGCTAAAAACAGCTCTGTTTTCTGTGATATGTCCACGTTGTGTTTTGGGGCATATCCTGTCGCGGGCGCTAGGCCTACCCACACAAGTGAGGTATCATTTTTATCGGGAGACGTGGGGGAACGCTGGGTGGAAGGAAATTTGTGGCTCCTCTCAGATTCCAGAACTTTCTGCCACAGAAATGTGAGGAACATGTGTTTTTTTAGCCAAATTTTGAGATTTGCAAAGGATTCTGGGTAACAGAACCTGGTCCGAGCCCCGCAAGTCACCCCTCCTTGGATTCCCCTACGTCTCTAGTTTTCAGAAATGCACAGGTTTGGTAGGTTTCCCTAGGTGGCGGCTGAGCTAGAGGCCAAAATCTACAGGTAGTCACTTTGCTAAAAACAGCTCTGTTTTCTGTGATATGTCCACGTTGTGTTTTGGGGCATATCCTGTCGCGGGCGCTAGGCCTACCCACACAAGTGAGGTATCATTTTTATCGGGAGACATGGGGGAACGCTGGGTGGAAGGAAATTTGTGGCTCCTCTCAGATTCCAGAACTTTCTGCCACAGAAATGTGAGGAACATGTGTTTTTTTAGCCAAATTTTGAGGTTTGCAAAGGATTCTGGGTAACAGAACCTGGTCCGAGCCCCGCAAGTCACCCCTCCTTGGATTCCCCTAGGTCTCTAGTTTTCAGAAATGCACAGGTTTGGTAGGTTTCCCTAGGTGGCGGCTGAGCTAGAGGCCAAAATCTACAGGTAGTCACTTTGCTAAAAACAGCTCTGTTTTCTGTGATATGTCCACGTTGTGTTTTGGGGCATATCCTGTCGCGGGCGCTAGGCCTACCCACACAAGTGAGGTATCATTTTTATCGGGAGACGTGGGGGAACGCTGGGTGGAAGGAAATTTGTGGCTCCTCTCAGATTCCAGAACTTTCTGCCACAGAAATGTGAGGAACATGTGTTTTTTTAGCGAAATTTTGAGGTTTGCAAAGGATTCTGGGTAACAGAACCTGGTCCGAGCCCCGCAAGTCACCCCTCCTTGGATTCCCCTAGGTCTCTAGTTTTCAGAAATGCACAGGTTTGGTAGGTTTCCATAGGTGGCGGCTGAGCTAGAGGCCAAAATCTACAGGTAGTCACTTTGCTAAAAACAGCTCTGTTTTCTGTGATATGTCCACGTTGTGTTTTGGGGTATATCCTGTCGCGGGCGCTAGGCCTACCCACACAAGTGAGGTATCATTTTTATCGGGAGACGTGGGGGAACGCTGGGTGGAAGGAAATTTGTGGCTCCTCTCAGATTCCAGAACTTTCTGCCACAGAAATGTGAGGAACATGTGTTTTTTTAGCCAAATTTTCAGGTTTGCAAAGGATTCTGGGTAACAGAACCTGGTCCGAGCCACACAAGTCACCCCTCCTTGGATTCCCCTAGGTCTCTAGTTTTCAGAAATGCACAGGTTTGGTAGGTTTCCCTAGGTGGCGGCTGAGCTAGAGGCCAAAATCTACAGGTAGTCACTTTGCTAAAAACAGCTCTGTTTTCTGTGATGTGTCCATGTTGTGTTTTGGGGCATATCCTGTCACGGGTGCTAGGCCTACCCACACAAGTGAGGTACCATTTTTATCGGGAGACTTGGGGGAACATAGATTAGCAAAACAAGTACTATTGCCCCTTGTCTTTCTCTACATTTTTTCCTTCCAAATATAGGAGTGTGTGTAAAAAAGACATCTATTTGAGAAATTCCCTGTAATTCACGTGCTACTATGGTCACCCCGGAATTCAGAGATGTGCAAATAACCACTGCTCCTCAACACCTTATCTTGTGCCCTTTTTGGAAATGCAAAGGTTTTCTTGATAGCAATTTTTTACTCCTTATTTTTCAGCAAATGAATTGCTGTATACCCGGTATAGAATGAAAACGCACTGCAGGGTGCAGCTCATTTATTGGCTCTGGGTTCCTCGGGTTCTTGATGAACCTACAAGCCCTATATATCCCCGCAACCAGAGGAGTCCAGCAGACGTAACGGTATATTGCTTTCGATAATCTGACATTGCAGGGAAAAGTTACAGAGTAAAACGTAGAGAAAAATTGATGGTTTTTTCACCTCAATTTCAATATTTTTCTTTTTCAGCTGTTATTTTCTGTAGGAAACCCTTGTAGGATCTACACAAATGACCCCTTGCTGAATTCAGAATTTTGACTACTTTTCAGAAATGTTTAGGTTTCTGGGATCCAGCATTGGTTTCATGACCATTCCTGTCACTGACTGGAAGGAGGCTGAAAGCACAAAAAATTGCACAAATGGGGTATGCCCCAGTAAAATGCCAAAATTGTGTTGAAAAATTGGGTTTTCTGATTCAAGTCTGCCTGTTCCTGAAAGCTGGGAAGCTGCTGAGTTTAGCACCGCAAACCCTTTGTTGATGCCATTTTCAGGGGAAAAACCACAAGCCTTCTTCTGCAGCCACTTTTTCCAATTTTTTTGAAAAAAACGAAATTTTCACTGTATTTTGGCCAATTTCTTGGCCTCCTTCAAGGGAACCCACAAAGTCTGGGTACCTCTAGAATCCCTAGGATGTTGGAAAAAAAGGACGCAAATTTGGCTTGGTTAGCTTATGTGGACAAAAAGTTATGAGGGCCTAAGCGCGAACTGCCCCAAATAGGCAAAAAAAGGCCCGGCACAGGAGGGGGAAAAGGCCTGGCAGCGAAGGGGTTAAATAAACTAAAGGTTTTGAAAGAAATTAGAAAAAGATATTACGTTTTTAAAATAGATTTCAGCCGCTGATGTCCTAGGGGAAGGGGACCAGCATGAAAAACCACAGGGATTTGGGAGGCAAGGAATGGTGGAGGTGAAAAAATGCAAAAAAGTATGTAATAAAATATAAAAAAACTGCTCATAAAGTACATTTACGTATTGTCCTACTAGGCCTGAATAATCCATAAAAAGGCCGCCAGCCACATGGTCAAACATCAACCACCAACGTGGCATGGCCACCACAATTAAGAAAGTCATATGGAGGCCTAAAGCACACTGGCTGCCAACACAAAATGGTCACCAGCCACATGATCAAACAACAACCAGCAAGGAGGCATGACCACGACTAGAAAGAAGAACACATGCAACCCTAAAGCACACTGGCTGCATACAGAAAATGGCCACCAGCCACACGGTCAAACAACAAGTAGCAAGGAAGCGTGGCCACCACAACAAAGAAGAACACATGCAGGCCTAAAGGACACTGGCTGCATGCACAAAATCGCCACCAGCCTCATGGTCAAACAACAACCAGCAAGGAGGCATGGCCACCACAACAAAGAACACATGCGTGACAACTGGCTGCCTAAACAAACAAAAATTAAGAACAATAGAAAACAAAAAAACACATATAGGTATAGGACTATAATTTTGACAATACAAAAAGGGCCCCTGGCCTCATTGCATGATGAACAAAGACAAACGATAGCCTATGACAAACACTGTCTCGCACTGGCCAGACAAAAAAGGTATTGGTACGGGGTAAAAAAAAACAGCATTAAGTCATTATTATTAATTCCAAAAACTAACATTAAAGGGGCAAAATTTTTACAACAACACACATCTTACAAAGGCATCAAGTACTATAACCCCACCATACATCATACTTTCAAGTGAACTGTAAAAGACTTTTCCTTTGTATGACACAAATTACAAGTACAACTATAACTAGGCCCCAAATGCAGGCCACGCACCACAATATATTTAAAAAAGTTAATACAAGTACAGATAAATCATGGTGAATGGCCCCTATCAAACAAACAAGTTGTATAACTCCCTCATACAAGTGTTTTTTAGCTTACTTGTGAAATCAAATACAACAAAGTCCTAAATTCCAATGATATATCCAGGAGACAAAAAAAGTGATCCTTCCACGTCCAAATCCAAGTGAAAATTGACCAGGAGATGGACAAAGCAGTGGGAGGAGCCTGTTGGTATTAAAAAAAACTCATTGCACACAACAAGATCAATGCAAACAGTCAATTAGAGAAGATTTTTCACTCAAAGTTGTACATTTTAGCTGCTTCATCTTCGCCAGGTTGCAGAAGCAGTCGAACGCGCTCCCTCCCGCTCACCTACGTCCAAAAAGATGCACCGGAAGTCACAGGCCTGGCGCTAACTCTCATGAGCGGGTAAGAAATCTAATTTATGCTCACTAGAGACCAGAAGTCTTTCAGCTTTCACTTCTCTCGCATGCGAAAAGACAGAAGTCGTGTGCCGACTAGGTAAAAACACAAAAAGACTCCACTACATTGCGGAGTGCAGAGTCTATTGGTAACTCTGCATCGCTGAATTCTGCAAACTCCACCAGCGGAACGGAGTTTTGCACCCAGGCCTAATTAATATGCTGTGTTGCTTTATTTTTGGAATAGGTTTTGGGCATTAGTTGGTTCACATTGCTTGGGGGTATTTAACTTTTGAGAAGCACTTGTGGGTGATTTTATTTTGTATATATATATATGTATATGTGTATGTATATACTGTATATGTGTCTGTGTGCTTTTTTATGTGTATATACATATGTATATATACCAAGGTTTTTAAGTATAGGATCAGCACAGTTATATCCACGTCGAGCTAGATATGGACAAAGTTTGCTAGAGAAGGACAAACGCTGCTAGATGAATAGACATTTGAGGTGCGCAAATCTAGAGTGTCGCTGGTGTTGCAGGGTGGTCCTTACGGGAGCTGCTCGCCACCGAAACTTGGGAACTACCCAGAGTTCTCTCTTCTTTTTTACATAATTTATGCATCATTCTAACCCTGAAAGGGAGTTGTTTTGATTTATAACGAGTGCCCCTTTTGTCTGGACAAAGCTAAACCCCTCTGAGGAGCTCTAATGAGGGAGAAATACGTGACACTGGCTGCTTTTACTCTTTCCAGGTTGGCTTGGTTGGTATTTTACCAGTCCAAAGCTGTAATACTGTGCCTGGAGTGGTAAATGGCTTTTGTTGTTTTACACCTCGCAGAGGATGACACTGTGCCAATCCTATGCTTAAAGATTTTGCTGTACAAATGACAAAAGACTTTAGGCCAGATTTATGGGAAAGTCGTGCAGCGCTGTGCTGTGCCAAAATTGGCATCTCTGTGCTGCATCACTTTAGAAACACAGGGATGCACCATATTTAAGTGAATGTGGCCCACCCCTGTGTTGTCCCCAGCACGGGTACTAAATATAGCTACCAGCGCCAATGCAGGCATCTTGTACCATCATGCAAGAGGTGTGATTGTTCATGTGCGGGAAGGTGTTCCTTCCCGCACATAAACAATCACTAATGGTGCTTTGGCAATTCTGTGTGTCTGCACAAGTTCATTGACAATGTCCCTGCTGCTGTGTGCCGCCTCCACTTGCGCAGCCACTGCACGACGGGCAATCAGTGCTGTCGAATTTGCCATCCTGTTAGAGGAACGGCAGAAGCTGCCAAACATGGTATGGAATCTGCGCTCCTGTCTGCGCTGGCTCACCCTCTCATGGCGCAGCTCCTGGCAGCTCTTGGCAGAGTTCACGGACAGCACTTGTAAGGTCCATGATGTGCTGTGATGCCTGCACCTGTCCCTCACGCAGCTGTACAATGTTACTATTGAGGGAGTCAAGTTGGCGATGCAGGCCCATCATGTTGCGGTTATGTTTGCGCAGGTTTCTGGCTAATGCAAGGATCCGCTTATTTTGCAGACACTTCTGCTGCAACATAGCAGCTTCAAGGCCACCGAATAAGGAGGGACCCTCACCTGACTCATGTTGCTGTGCCCAGGACTCTGTCGCAATCCTGTGAGGTGCTGTGGTTGGATGACACCTGCCCTCCTGAATCTGGCTGCGCCTGTCTGGTGCTGATGGGGTACTTGGCCCTTCCTGCTGCTCATCAGAGTCGTTGCTGAGCTCTGGCAGTGGCAGTGCCCTGGGCCTGCGTCGTTCAGCCGATATGTGGAGGGAGCCACTGGTGTTCGAATCTGAGGGCAGATGGGTGTCTGTCTCGCCTACCCATGCAGATGCTGTGGCTGCTGGGCCTGGCCCACCTGCAACAACAATATGCAGCATGTCAGTTCTGTATGCTACATTTTCGGTCAGACAATGGCAATAAAGGTACAGGTACTGCTCTACAGGGTGTTGTGTGTGTTGTGTTACTCTGGGTGTCACTATACTTAAATACAATGTTGTGCTACATTGAGTTCTAGGTTGTGGACTGCCACTCCCATAATGCATTGTAGTGCTGCTTCTAAGATGTGGACTGGACTACTTCTCACACTGTTTCACATTACATGCTAATTCCTAAGGGGCTTTTGTGCATACACATATTGGGTTACAAAACAATATTGCACTTACCTTGGCTGGTACTCGGTGTGCCGGAGGTGTCGATCTCGGTGACCCCAGTCACAGCTTCAGCGAAGAGTGTGGACTCCACTAAGTCCTCCAATGGTATTGATGGTGCCTCTGTGGGTGGACCGCCTCCTGTACCCCTGGCCTCTGCAAGTCTCCTTGCCACCCTCTCCTTTGCACGGGACTGCAGGTCATACCACCTTTTTTTAATCTCTTCAATGGAGCACTGTGCCACTCCAATAGTGCAGATTTTGGACTGTATGTCCAGCCATAGTCTCCTCTTTTCACTCTCAGGCACCTGGAGTGAGCTTTTTCCAAACAGGCGGTCATGGCTCCTCACCACCTCCACAGTTAGTACCTCAAGCTCCTGCTTGCTGAATTTAAGCTTGCGCATCCTTTCACCCTTCTCCTGTGCTTGGCCTGGGGTATCCATCCTGGCTCAGGTGTTCTTGCTCCTTCTGAGTGCTGCTCTGTGTGGCTGGGCTGCTCTCTCTCAGGATGCTGGTTTGGGTGTGGCACCTGAAACTGCCTAGGATGACTAATTTCCCACTGGTGATGTCATCAGGCTCCTCCAGGTGTGCATTCTCGAACTTTCTCGCACTTTGCGATTTTTTACCGAATCGGAAAAAAATCGCAATTTGCGATAATGCAAATTGAGATTCGGTAAATGGGCCTCGCAAATCACAAATAGCGATTTTTAAGAAATCGGTATTTCCGAATCGCAATATTGTTACATGGCCAATTGCGACTCGGAAATAGCGATTTCTTAAAAATCGCTATTTGCGATTCACAAGCTCCAATTTTCACACATATGGCCCTTAGTCACATGAGACCAGGTCAAAGCCAGAAATAAAGGCCAACTGCGGCAGAGTGTGGTTTGGGTCCGAGAATTGGATTGCACCCTGTCAGCACTTATCTTCGGGCTTAGAAAAATTATTGAAGAAAAATGTCTGAGGAAGTAAAGTTCTGCAGGGCCAGGCTGCAGGATGTGCCTGAAGAAGGAGCATCATCATTGATGGAGTAACCTGTCTGCCGACATCTAAATCAGGCCTTAGTCACAAAAATAGAAGTTGAAAAACTCCAGCTGGACAAAGACAGTTGCACGAGGTCAGATACCCCTTTGACAAAGGACCATTGAAATGCATTTGCTGCTGTGGAGAAGAAAGTAGCAGGAGAAGCTACAAAGTCAACCCAACTGGTGATGCACTTCAGATGGATAAGAAAACAGGTTGGTCCTGGTCTCCTCCTAGTTTTCAGAACACTTTTTCCCAAATGTTAAGTCCTCCGCTTTGGAAAGTGGTCATTTGGGCACATTTAGCATCACAAACTAGGGTCCACGATTGGTGGGACACCTCTTAGGGGTTTAGGACTCAAGCTAGTTTGAGATGTGGGTTCAAGATGCTGAGAGCTTTTTATGTCCCTGTGGCTCTGAACAGGAGGCCAGCAAACTTGCCCTTGCAGAGACTACTGGTATTCCTTGGTGAATGTGAAAATGCAAGGCACAAAAGCAGGGCTGACCTCAGAGAGTTCAAGGTATGCTGCAGGCTGCAAAGCAGTCCTGCCATGTACAGCAGCAGATTGGCAGAGCGCACAACAGGTCACAGCAGCAGGCAGTCCTCTGAATGTCCTTCTGCAGGACCAGTAACAAGCTATAAAAATAGGACAGAATACCCTATTTTATACCTTTGTGCCCTTCTTCTAGAAGGTGGGAGAAGCTTCTGGAAATGTTATTTGAAGTGTACAGAATTTAGGGCCTTTGTATGAATGCAGAGCACCTGCTATTCAGGTTTAAGTGGGGTTGTGCTGAGCTCTGCCCCACCCATCCTGCCAGCAGATGGCCCATTTAGACACACCTAGTCCCTCTACTTTGTGACTTTCTGGGAGATATTCACAAATAAATGTCAGCTACACCCATTCATGTGACCCAAGACAGGCTGTAGACACAAAGAGTAAAGGGCAGGAAAATGCCAACTTTCTAAAAGTGGCATATTCAAAACTGCAATGAAAAATCCAATTTTACCATTAAAGAGAGATTATCACTAGAATGTCATAGGTACCAAACATTACATAGCTACCTGTTCCAAACTAAGGGTTACAGCTTATTAAATGTAATGCAGAATCCCCAATGTTACCATAAGTGAGGGGTAGACCTCAGAGTAGTGAAAAACAAATTTAGAAGTGTTTACCAGAACATGTAAAAGTTAAAACTTCATGTCCAAACTTTTAATTACACAGCACCCTGCCCTATGGGATACCTAGGACGTACCTAAAGGGTCACCTATATATAACAATTAAGGCCCGGGATGAAGGTTTAAGTGCTAAGCCAACACAGAGGTTTAAAACTGCCTTCTGGATGCAATGGCCAGCTTGGGACATGATTTGGAGGGGTGCTGAGGTGGGTGGCACAATAAGTGCTGCAGGCCCACTGGCAGCATTTAATTTAAAGGATCTGGATATATCGTATACCACTCTACACTGGACTTATATAAAAACTGAATATGCCGATCAAGCCATGTTTAGAGGCAAAATGATAGGGGAATACCACCCTAATTTTGACAGGTCTAACACATGTCCACCCAGTTGAAAGTGGGGATAACCACCCAATCTTTTGGGAGTTATCATTACTAAGGCAGAAAAACTTGGAGAGACCATCAGCATTGGCATGGTCTGACCCGGGTCTATGTTCTCCTGTAAACTTCATTACCTTTAGCTAGATGAACCACCTCAACAATTTTGGATTCTCACCTCTGATTCGCATTAGCCACCTGAGAGCTCTAATCTGACTTAATTCAGAAGTGAGTCCCAAACAAGTATGGTCTCAGCTTTTCTAGTGCCCAGGCCACAATAAAAGCTTCTCTTTCCATAGCACTCAAAATCTGTTCTAAACCTGGTCTGTGTTATGTAGTCAAATGTTTTATGACAAGCCTTTGTCCAGGTCACCTTTCTTGGCTGCTCCTTGGAAGTAAGCTCAGTCAAGGGGGCAACAATGATGCCATATCCCATGACAAACGTCCTGTAATATTTTGTGGGACCCAGGAAAGCCCTTGCCACCGTTTGAATTTTTTGTAACTCCCTGGTCACAATGTTCTGTGTTTTGGCCTGCATTGGCTGACCTTAGCCCTGCCCAACAGGTGTCTCAAGTACCAGACAGACTCCTACCCTATCTGGTACTTACTGGACTTTCTGCAGGGCTTGAAGTACTTCCTGCGGGTGAAAGAGGTGGTAGCTCCAGCTGTTACTGAACACAGCTATGTCATCGAAGTGAGCAGCACTGAAAGCCTCCATCCCAGCAAAAACCCAGTTCGCCTCTGGAAGGTGGCAGGCTTTTTTTAGTCCAAAGGGCATCATTTTAAACTGAAAGTGGCTCTCTGTACTGGAGAAGACTGACCTCTCCTTAGCTCCTTCAGTTAGGGAAATCTGCCAATATCCTGAAATTAAGTTGTAAGGAAATGCCTCCTTGGCATGGTTGCCCCCTGACTTTTTGCCTTTGCTGATGCTATGTTTACAATTGAAAGTGTGCTGAGGCCTGCTAACCAGGCCCCAGCACCAGTGTTCTTTCCCTAACCTGTACTTTTGTATCCACAATTGGCAGACCCTGGCATCCAGATAAGTCCCTTGTAACTGGTACTTCTAGTACCAAGGGCCCTGATGCCAAGGAAGGTCTCTAAGGGCTGCAGCATGTCTTATGCCACCCTGGAGACCTCTCACTCAGCACAGACACACTGCTTGCCAGCTTGTGTGTGCTAGTGAGGACAAAACGAGTAAGTCGACATGGCACTCCCCTCAGGGTGCCATGCCAGCCTCTCACTGCCTATGCAGTATAGGTAAGCCACCCCTCTAGCAGGCCTTACAGCCCTAAGGCAGGGTGCACTATACCATAGGTGAGGGTACCAGTGCATGAGCATGGTACCCCTACAGTGTCTAAACAAAACCTTAGACATTGTAAGTGCAGGGTAGCCATAAGAGTATATGGTCTGGGAGTCTGTCAAACTCGAACTCCACAGCACCATAATGGCTACACTGAAAACTGGGAAGTTTGGTATCAAACTTCTCAGCACAATAAATGCACACTGATGCCAGTGTACATTTTATTGTAAAATACACCACAGAGGGCACCTTAGAGGTGCCCCCTGAAACTTAACCGACTGTCTGTGTAGGCTGACTAGCTCCAGCAGCCTGCCACACCAGAGACATGTTGCTGGCCCCATGGGGAGAGTGCCTTTGTCACTCTGAGGCCAGTAACAAAGCCTGCACTGGGTGGAGATGCTAACACCTCCCCCAGGCAGGAGCTGTGACACCTGGCGGTGAGCCTCAAAGGCTCACCCCTTTGTCACAGCCCAGCAGGGCACTCCAGCTTAGTGGAGTTGCCCGCCCCCTCCGGCCACGGCCCCCACTTTTGGCGGCAAGGCTGGAGGGAACAAAGAAAGCCACAAGGAGGAGTCACTGGCCAGTCAGGACAGCCCCTAAGGTGTCCTGAGCTGAGGTGACTCTAACTTTTAGAAATCCTCCATCTTGCAGATGGAGGATTCCCCCAATAGGGTTAGGATTGTGACCCCCTCCCCTTGGGAGGAGGCACAAAGAGGGTGTACCCACCCTCAGGGCTAGTAGCCATTGGCTACTAACCCCCCAGACCTAAACACGCCCTTAAATTTAGTATTTAAGGGCTACCCTGAACCCTAGAAAATTAGATTCCTGCAACTACAAGAAGAAGGACTGCCTAGCTGAAAACCCCTGCAGAGGAAGACCAGAAGACGACAACTGCCTTGGCTCCAGAAACTCACCGGCCTGTCTCCTGCCTTCCAAAGACCCTGCTCCAGCGACGCCTTCCAAAGGGACCAGCGACCTCGACATCCTCTGAGGACTGCCCCTGCTTCGAAAAGACAAGAAACTCCCGAGGACAGCGGACCTGCTCCAAGAAAAGCTGCAACTTTGTTTCCAGCAGCTTTAAAGAACCCTGCAAGCTCCCCGCAAGAAGCGTGAGACTTGCAACACTGCACCCGGCGACCCCGACTCGGCTGGTGGCGATCCAACACCTCAGGAGGGACCCCAGGACTACTCTGATACTGTGAGTACCAAAACCTGTCCCCCCTGAGCCCCCACAGCGCCGCCTGCAGAGGGAATCCCGAGGCTTCCCCTGACCGCGACTCTTTGAACCTAAAGTCCCGACGCCTGGGAGAGACCCTGCACCCGCAGCCCCCAGGACCTGAAGGACCGGACTTTCACTGGAGAAGTGACCCCCAGGAGTCCCTCTCCCTTGCCCAAGTGGAGGTTTCCCCGAGGAATCCCCCCCTTGCCTGCCTGCAGCGCTGAAGAGATCCCGAGATCTCTCATAGACTAACATTGCAAACCCGACGCCTGTTTCTACACTGCACCCGGCCGCCCCCGCGCTGCTGAGGGTGAAATTTCTGTGTGGACCTGTGTCCCCCCCGGTGCCCTACAAAACCCCCCTGGTCTGCCCTCCGAAGACGCGGGTACTTACCTGCAAGCAGACCGGAACCGGGGCACCCCCTTCTCTCCATTCTAGCCTATGTGTTTTGGGCACCACTTTGAACTCTGCACCTGACCGGCCCTGAGCTGCTGGTGTGGTGACTTTGGGGTTGCTCTGAACCCCCAACGGTGGGCTACCTTGGACCAAGAACTGAACCCTGTAAGCGTCTTACTTACCTGGTAAAACTAACCAAAACTTACCTCCCCCAGGAACTGTGAAAATTGCACTGTGTCCACTTTTAAAACAGCTATTTGTCCATAACTTGTAAAGTATACATGCAATTTTTATGATTTAAAGTTCCTAAAGTACTTACCTGCAATACGTTTCAAATGAGATATTACATGTAGAATTTGAACCTGTGGTTCTTAAAATAAACTAAGAAAAGATATTTTTCTATATAAAAACCTATTGGCTGGATTTGTCTCTGAGTGTGTGTACCTCATTTATTGTCTATGTGTATGTACAACAAATGCTTAACACTACTCCTTGGATAAGCCTACTGCTCGACCACACTACCACAAAATAGAGCATTAGTATTATCTCTTTTTACCACTATTTTACCTCTAAGGGGAACCCTTGGACTCTGTGCATGCTATTCCTTACTTTGAAATAGCACATACAGAGCCAACTTCCTACATTGGTGGATCAGCGGTGGGGTACAAGACTTTGCATTTGCTGGACTACTCAGCCAATACCTGATCACACGACAAATTCCAAAATTGTCATTAGAAATTGATTTTTGCAATTTGAAAAGTTTTCTAAATTCTTAAAAGACCTGCTAGGGCCTTGTGTTAGATCCTGTTTAGCATTTCTTTTAGAGTTTAAAAGTTTGTAAAAGTTTGAATTAGATTCTAGAACCAGTTGTAGATTCTTAAAAAGTATTCCAACTTTTAGAAGCAAAATGTCTAGCACAGATGTGACTGTGGTGGAACTCGACACCACACCTTACCTCCATCTTAAGATGAGGGAGCTAAGGTCAATCTGTAAAATAAAGAAAATAACAATGGGCCCCAAACCTACCAAAATACAGCTCCAGGAGCTTTTGGCAGAGTTTGAAAAGGCCAACCCCTCTGAGGGTGGCAACTCAGAGGAAGAGGATAGTGACTTGGAGGACAATTCCCCCCTACCAATCCTATCTAGGGAGAACAGGGTCCCTCAAACCCTGACTCCAAAAATAATAGTCAGAGATGCTGGTTCCCTCACAGGAGAGACCAACACCTCTGAAATCACTGAGGATAGCCCCAGTGAAGAGGACATCCAGTTAGCCAGGATGGCCAAAAGATTGGCTTTGGAAAGACAGATCCTAGCCATAGAGAGGGAAAGACAAGAGATGGGCCTAGGACCCATCAATGGTGGCAGCAACATAAATAGGGTCAGAGATTCTACTGACATGTTGAAAATCCCTAAAGGGATTGTAACTAAATATGAAGATGGTGATGACATCACCAAATGGTTCACAGCTTTTGAGAGGGCTTGTGTAACCAGAAAAGTGAACAGATCTCACTGGGGTGCTCTCCTTTGGGAAATGTTCACAGGAAAGTGTAGGGATAGACTCCTCACACTCTCTGGACAAGATGCAGAATCTTATGACCTCATGAAGGGTACCCTGATTGAGGGCTTTGGATTCTCCACTGAGGAGTACAGGATTAGGTTCAGGGGGGCTCAAAAATCCTCGAGCCAGACCTGGGTTGACTTTGTTGACTACTCAGTGAAAACACTAGATGGTTGGATTCAAGGCAGTGGTGTAAGTAATTATGATGGGCTGTACAATTTATTTGTGAAAGAACACCTATTGAGTAATTGTTTCAATGATAAACTGCATCAGCATCTGGTAGACCTAGGACCAATTTCTCCCCAAGAATTGGGAAAGAAGGCGGACCATTGGGTCAAGACAAGGGTGTCCAAGACTTCAACAGGGGGTGACCAAAAGAAAGGGGTCACAAAGACTCCCCAGGGGAAGGGTGATGAGACAGCCAAAACTAAAAATAGTAAAGAGTCTTCTACAGGCCCCCAAAAACCTGCACAGGAGGGTGGGCCCAGAGCCTCTTCACAAAACAATGGGTACAAGGGTAAAAACTTTGATCCCAAAAAGGCCTGGTGTCATAGCTGTAAACAGCATGGACACCAAACTGGAGACAATGCCTGTCCCAAGAAAGGTTCCACTCCAAACTCCCATCCAGGTAACACTGGTATGGCTAGTCTCCAAGTGGGATCAACAGTGTGCCCAGAGCAAATCAGGGTCCACACTGAAGCTACTCTAGTTTCTGAGGGTGGGGTGGATTTAGCCACACTAGCTGTCTGGCCGCCTAACATGCAAAAATACAGACAGCAACTCTTAATTAATGGGACTAGAATAGAGGGCCTGAGGGATACAGGTGCCAGTGTCACCATGGTGACAGAGAAACTGGTTTCCCCTGGCCAATACCTGACTGGAAAAACTTACACAGTCACCAACGCTGACAATCAGAGAAAAGTACATCCCATGGCAATGGTTACTTTAGAATGGGGAGGGGTCAATGGCCTGAAACAGGTGGTGGTCTCCTCAAATATCCCAGTGGACTGTCTGCTTGGAAATGACCTGGAGTCCTCAGCATGGGCTGAGGTAGAACTAAAAACCCATGCAGCAATGCTGGGTATCCCTGAACTGGTGTGTGTGAAAACAAGAGCACAGTGCAAGGCACAGGGTGAACAAGTAGAGCTGGAGTCTGGAAGAATGGCCCAGCCTACCAAGAGAACAGGAAAGTCAGCTGGGAAACCAACTGCAACACAGCAAAAGAAAGGGAACCTCTCTTCTCAGGAAGAAGTTCTGCCCTCTGAGGGAACTGAGCCTTTGGAGCTTGAACCTTATCAGGTTGAGCTCTTAGGCCCAGGGGGACCCTCAAGGGAGGAGCTGTGTAAGGGACAAGAAACCTGTCCCTCTCTTGAAGGCCTTAGGCAGCAAGCTGCTGAAGAGTCCAAAGGCAAGAAAAATGGAACGCATAGGGTCTATTGGGAAGATGGACTCCTGTACACTGAGGCCAGAGACCCCAAACCTGGTGCCACTAGGAGAGTGGTAGTGCCTCAGCTGTTCAGGAAGTTCATCCTAACATTGGCCCATGACATTCCCCTTGCTGGACATTTGGGACAAACCAAGACATGGGAGAGGTTAGTCAACCACTTCTACTGGCCCAATATGTCCAACATGGTTAAGGAGTTTTGCCTCTCCTGCCCCACCTGTCAAGCCAGTGGTAAGACAGGTGGGCATCCAAAGGCCCCCCTCATTCCACTTCCAGTGGTGGGGGTCCCCTTTGAAAGAGTGGGTGTGGACATAGTTGGTCCACTGGAACCTCCCACAGCCTCAGGAAATATGTACATCCTAGTAGTAGTGGATCATGCTACTAGGTATCCTGAAGCTATTCCCCTTAGGTCGACTACTGCCCCTGCAGTAGCCAAGGCCCTCATTGGTATCTTTACCAGAGTGGGTTTCCCTAAGGAGGTGGTGTCTGACAGAGGTACCAACTTCATGTCAGCATACCTAAAGCACATGTGGAATGAGTGTGGAGTGACTTATAAATTCACTACACCATACCATCCACAAACTAATGGCTTGGTGGAGAGATTCAACAAGACATTAAAAGGCATGATCATGGGGCTCCCAGAAAAACTCAAAAGGAGATGGGATGTCCTCTTGCCATGTCTGCTTTTCGCTTACAGAGAGGTGCCACAGAAGGGAGTAGGATTCTCACCCTTTGAACTTCTGTTTGGTCATCCTGTAAGAGGACCACTTGCTCTTGTTAAAGAAGGCTGGGAGAGACCTCTCCATGAGCCTAAGCAAGACATAGTGGACTATGTACTTGGCCTTCGCTCTAGAATGGCAGAGTACATGGAAAAGGCAACCAAAAACCTTGAGGCCAGCCAACAGCTCCAGAAGTTTTGGTATGACCAAAAGGCTGCACTGGTTGAGTTCCAACCAGGGCAGAAAGTCTGGGTTCTGGAGCCTGTGGCTCCCAGGGCACTCCAGGACAAATGGAGTGGCCCTTACCCAGTACTAGAAAGGAAGAGTCAGGTCACCTACCTGGTGGACCTGGGCACAAGCAGGAGCCCCAAGAGGGTGATCCATGTAAACCGCCTTAAGCTCTTCCACGACAGGGCTGATGTCAATCTGTTGATGGTAACAGATGAGGATCAGGAGGCAGAGAGTGAACCTCTCCCTGATCTTCTGTCATCAGACCCAAAAGATGGCACAGTAGATGGAGTGATCTACTCCGACACCCTCTCTGGCCAACAGCAAGCTGATTGTAGGAGAGTCCTACAACAGTTTCCTGAACTCTTCTCCTTAACCCCTGGTCAGACACACCTGTGTACCCATGATGTGGACACAGGAGACAGCATGCCTGTCAAGAACAAAATCTTTAGACAGTCTGACCATGTTAAGGAAAGCATCAAGGTGGAAGTCCACAAGATGCTGGAATTGGGAGTAATTGAGCGCTCTGACAGCCCCTGGGCTAGCCCAGTGGTCTTAGTCCCCAAACCTCACACCAAAGATGGAAAGAAAGAGATGAGGTTTTGTGTGGACTACAGAGGGCTCAATTCTGTCACCAAGACAGATGCCCATCCAATTCCAAGAGCTGATGAGCTCATTGATAAATTAGGTGCTGCCAAATTTCTAAGTACCTTTGACTTGACAGCAGGGTACTGGCAAATAAGAATGGCACCTGGAGCAAAAGAAAAGACAGCATTCTCCACACCTGATGGGCATTATCAGTTTACTGTTATGCCCTTTGGTTTAAAGAATGCCCCTGCCACCTTCCAAAGGTTGGTGAATCAAGTCCTTGCTGGCTTGGAGTCCTTTAGCACAGCTTATCTTGATGATATTGCTGTCTTTAGCTCCACCTGGCAGGATCACCTGGTCCACCTGAAGAAGGTCTTGAAGGCTCTGCAATCTGCAGGCCTCTCTATCAAGGCATCCAAATGCCAGATAGGGCAGGGAACTGTGGTTTACTTGGGCCACCTTGTAGGTGGAGGCCAAGTTCAGCCACTCCAACCCAAGATCCAGACTATTCTGGACTGGGTAGCTCCAAAAACCCAGACTCAAGTCAGGGCATTCCTTGGCTTGACTGGGTATTACAGGAGGTTTGTGAAGGGATATGGATCCATTGTGACAGCCCTCACTGAACTCACCTCCAAGAAAATGCCCAAGAAAGTAAACTGGACTGTGGAATGCCAACAGGCCTTTGACACCCTGAAACAGGCAATGTGCTCAGCACCAGTTCTAAAAGCTCCAGATTATTCTAAGCAGTTCATTGTGCAGACAGATGCCTCTGAACATGGGATAGGGGCAGTTTTGTCCCAAACAAATGATGATGGCCTTGACCAGCCTGTTGCTTTCATTAGCAGGAGGTTACTCCCCAGGGAGCAGCGTTGGAGTGCCAGAGAGAGGGAGGCCTTTGCTGTGGTTTGGTCCCTGAAGAAGCTGAGACCATACCTCTTTGGGACTCACTTCCTAGTTCAAACTGACCACAGACCTCTCAAATGGCTGATGCAAATGAAAGGTGAAAACCCTAAACTGTTGAGGTGGTCCATCTCCCTACAGGGAATGGACTTTATAGTGGAACACAGACCTGGGACTGCCCATGCCAATGCAGATGGCCTTTCCAGGTTTTTCCACTTAGAAAATGAAGACTCTCTTGGGAAAGGTTAGTCTCATCCTCTTTCGTTTGGGGGGGGGTTGTGTAAGGAAATGCCTCCTTGGCATGGTTGCCCCCTGACTTTTTGCCTTTGCTGGTGCTATGTTTACAATTGAAAGTGTGCTGAGGCCTGCTAACCAGGCCCCAGCACCAGTGTTCTTTCCCTAACCTGTACTTTTGTATCCACAATTGGCAGACCCTGGCATCCAGATAAGTCCCTTGTAACTGGTACTTCTAGTACCAAGGGCCCTGATGCCAAGGAAGGTCTCTAAGGGCTGCAGCATGTCTTATGCCACCCTGGAGACCTCTCACTCAGCACAGACACACTGCTTGCCAGCTTGTGTGTGCTAGTGAGGACAAAACGAGTAAGTCGACATGGCACTCCCCTCAGGGTGCCATGCCAGCCTCTCACTGCCTATGCAGTATAGGTAAGCCACCCCTCTAGCAGGCCTTACAGCCCTAAGGCAGGGTGCACTATACCATAGGTGAGGGTACCAGTGCATGAGCATGGTACCCCTACAGTGTCTAAACAAAACCTTAGACATTGTAAGTGCAGGGTAGCCATAAGAGTATATGGTCTGGGAGTCTGTCAAACTCGAACTCCACAGCACCATAATGGCTACACTGAAAACTGGGAAGTTTGGTATCAAACTTCTCAGCACAATAAATGCACACTGATGCCAGTGTACATTTTATTGTAAAATACACCACAGAGGGCACCTTAGAGGTGCCCCCTGAAACTTAACCGACTGTCTGTGTAGGCTGACTAGCTCCAGCAGCCTGCCACACCAGAGACATGTTGCTGGCCCCATGGGGAGAGTGCCTTTGTCACTCTGAGGCCAGTAACAAAGCCTGCACTGGGTGGAGATGCTAACACCTCCCCCAGGCAGGAGCTGTGACACCTGGCGGTGAGCCTCAAAGGCTCACCCCTTTGTCACAGCCCAGCAGGGCACTCCAGCTTAGTGGAGTTGCCCGCCCCCTCCGGCCACGGCCCCCACTTTTGGCGGCAAGGCTGGAGGGAACAAAGAAAGCCACAAGGAGGAGTCACTGGCCAGTCAGGACAGCCCCTAAGGTGTCCTGAGCTGAGGTGACTCTAACTTTTAGAAATCCTCCATCTTGCAGATGGAGGATTCCCCCAATAGGGTTAGGATTGTGACCCCCTCCCCTTGGGAGGAGGCACAAAGAGGGTGTACCCACCCTCAGGGCTAGTAGCCATTGGCTACTAACCCCCCAGACCTAAACACGCCCTTAAATTTAGTATTTAAGGGCTACCCTGAACCCTAGAAAATTAGATTCCTGCAACTACAAGAAGAAGGACTGCCTAGCTGAAAACCCCTGCAGAGGAAGACCAGAAGACGACAACTGCCTTGGCTCCAGAAACTCACCGGCCTGTCTCCTGCCTTCCAAAGATCCTGCTCCAGCGACGCCTTCCAAAGGGACCAGCGACCTCGACATCCTCTGAGGACTGCCCCTGCTTCGAAAAGACAAGAAACTCCCGAGGACAGCGGACCTGCTCCAAGAAAAGCTGCAACTTTGTTTCCAGCAGCTTTAAAGAACCCTGCAAGCTCCCCGCAAGAAGCGTGAGACTTGCAACACTGCACCCGGCGACCCCGACTCGGCTGGTGGCGATCCAACACCTCAGGAGGGACCCCAGGACTACTCTGATACTGTGAGTACCAAAACCTGTCCCCCCTGAGCCCCCACAGCGCCGCCTGCAGAGGGAATCCCGAGGCTTCCCCTGACCGCGACTCTTTGAACCTAAAGTCCCGACGCCTGGGAGAGACCCTGCACCCGCAGCCCCCAGGACCTGAAGGACCGGACTTTCACTGGAGAAGTGACCCCCAGGAGTCCCTCTCCCTTGCCCAAGTGGAGGTTTCCCCGAGGAATCCCCCCCTTGCCTGCCTGCAGCGCTGAAGAGATCCCGAGATCTCTCATAGACTAACATTGCAAACCCGACGCCTGTTTCTACACTGCACCCGGCCGCCCCCGCGCTGCTGAGGGTGAAATTTCTGTGTGGACCTGTGTCCCCCCCGGTGCCCTACAAAACCCCCCTGGTCTGCCCTCCGAAGACGCGGGTACTTACCTGCAAGCAGACCGGAACCGGGGCACCCCCTTCTCTCCATTCTAGCCTATGTGTTTTGGGCACCACTTTGAACTCTGCACCTGACCGGCCCTGAGCTGCTGGTGTGGTGACTTTGGGGTTGCTCTGAACCCCCAACGGTGGGCTACCTTGGACCAAGAACTGAACCCTGTAAGCGTCTTACTTACCTGGTAAAACTAACCAAAACTTACCTCCCCCAGGAACTGTGAAAATTGCACTAAGTGTCCACTTTTAAAACAGCTATTTGTCCATAACTTGTAAAGTATACATGCAATTTTTATGATTTAAAGTTCCTAAAGTACTTACCTGCAATACGTTTCAAATGAGATATTACATGTAGAATTTGAACCTGTGGTTCTTAAAATAAACTAAGAAAAGATATTTTTCTATATAAAAACCTATTGGCTGGATTTGTCTCTGAGTGTGTGTACCTCATTTATTGTCTATGTGTATGTACAACAAATGCTTAACACTACTCCTTGGATAAGCCTACTGCTCGACCACACTACCACAAAATAGAGCATTAGTATTATCTCTTTTTACCACTATTTTACCTCTAAGGGGAACCCTTGGACTCTGTGCATGCTATTCCTTACTTTGAAATAGCACATACAGAGCCAACTTCCTACATAAGTCAAGAGTGCTCAGCTCCTTGATAGCCCCTAACCGATCAATGAGCTCATCAGCTCTGGGGATGGGGTGAGCATCAGTCTTAGTGACTGAGTTGAGCCTCCTGTAGTCCACACAGCACTAGAGTTCTGGGGCGCTGGTGCCCTGTGGGGGAGATTTTGATATCAGCACCACAGGGCTGGAGCAAGACCTACTGGAGGGTTCAGTCACCCTCAACTCCAACACCTTAGAGACTTTGTCTTTCATGCTGGCCCTCACTTTGTCAGACAGCCTGTAAATGTAGTGTTTGACTGTGGGCTGTGGACAAGTTGCATTCCTCCACTGATCTCACATGAACTCCCATTTGATTCATAATACTGTTTCTCAGCTGCACAGGGGGTTAGCCTTGTTATGAAGCATATCATAGAGTACACACAGTCTGTGGTTCTGTGGAAATGGGCGTGAAATATGTACCTCTGCATTGTTCATTAACGCATTGAGCATTTTTCCTGCTTCTTGACGCACTACTTTAGACTCAGAGATGGAAGCAGCTAGCTTGCTTCCAAGATGAATGCAGCTCAGGCTGGGTGGGCAGTGGGCAGCACTCATCTCAAGCCGGTGGTGCCTAAGCTTGCCTTTGAACTGCAAGGGTCTGTCCGGGTGTTCTGCTGCCACTGAGCCATGTGCCCTTCTCAGAGATGGTGAGTGTCCTGACAGGTCTATCAGGGCAGATCGTATTGGGCCACAGGTGCAATTTGGATTCCTTGCTTGTGGCTGAGCAACAACACCTTGGCTGGGTTCTGAAAGCAAGTAAGGCTCTACTAGGAGTAAGTGTTGGCCAGATGAAAGTAAAATAATGTGCCTCTAATTCACTGCATAGGCACTCACTATCAATTTATTACATTGTAATCCATCCTTAGGCGGGTGGATTACCAGGTGTAAGAGCCAAAAGCCTGATGGTGAGAAAAACTACTTCTCAGCACTGATCCAGACATTGAGAAGTCAAACACATCAGTAGATGAAGAAGGTGATCCAAAGGCCATCTTCTTATGTTTTTTGTGTTGATAACATGAGCTTATGCACACACCCAAAGCAATCTCTACCCAGACCTGAATACAGACATATGAGCTAATCACTGATAGGCTTTACACTGTAAAATGCATTTAGAAGAACAGACTTATAGGTTGTACAAATAATAGGTATGACTTAAGAAATAGAGCCAATCCAGTCTGCCTGGCAGACAAATTGTCGACCTCTAGTGTTTCGCTCTGTACAAGAAACCAAGCAGTGGTCATAGGGAGGAGATGTGGCCCAGCCAGGAAGCTGCACAAGCCAATTCTGACGCTGGTTTCATGCTGGTAATCAGCATGAAACCAGTGTTAGGATTAGTGAGAATGGACTCTCTCTGCACTCACAAGAGCCCTGGAAGCCAGTGCCTTCTCTAACCCAGCTGTCTAAAGACAGCTGGAGTAAAGATTTTTAAAGTGCACATGTTCGGCTGGCTGTCGCAATATGGCCTGCCAAAGGGACCTGCGCACTTTAAACAATTCCCACGCCACGTCCTGACACTCGGTTCAGGATGGGGCGCTGAAAAATGAAATGGTAATAAAGTTTATTACATTTTATTCTTCTGTTTAGGGGGCATTTTTTGGGTGGGGCGACGCTCCTCTGCCCATGTGGAGGGGCCGCCCCTGCAGCCAAGAAGTGACCACGGTGTGATGGGCTTTTACACCCTCCTCTTTTTATACTTACAATGTGTTTTTGTAGAAGAAAGGCTAATGTTTAAGTGCACATGAGGCATCCATACATTTGTACATCAGTCCTATGTCTGTCCATAATCCTATGCATTTGTGTAAGCTCTCATGTCATCTCTCTGACTTGCTGCATCTTGTGTGTGACTTTGTATGTGTCTGTAAATTTGCTCTGTGTGTGTGTTTTGAGTGCCTTGATATCTTGTTCTAGATATCATTTATTCATGGCCTGTTACAAATACTTGTATTTGTAACAGGCCATGTTACCTAATAGACCTAATAAACCTTTCAATGTAACAACAGAATCCATGAAACTAAACTAAACGTAAGAAAAGGGAAAGGGACGAGAGTATTATTCTCAGGCCTTCAGATATTGATGTAAAAGGTACGTTTCTAAGCTTTCCTGGAAGTTAGAAGATCTGAGCTGAGTCTGACTTCTTCTGAGAAGTGGCTCCAGGTTCTTGGAGTTTGATATGAAAAGACATAGTTGCACGCTTATGTTTTTTTTGCGTTCTAGGTATTTCCAGTAGGGAATTTGACTCTAGTGTTTCTTTGCCCTATGGTAGTGTGGAGTTTCTTTATCAGGTAGGTGAGAAGACTAAGGTGGGCACTTTGAGGCCTACTATTTTTAGGTCTGGCCTAGAGACAATTTTGGTAGTCCTGCCAGCCTCACGTAATCTGATCAAATTCATGAATAAAAACCTCCCTGCATAGATTTATTCATACATAAAGCGTCTTTGGGCCAGTTCTTTTCATTCATTGGCCTGTTCAACTGTCATTCACCTGTTGCTTCCGCTCAGGACAGAATATACTATGAGCAAGTTATCCACCAAGGGCTTTCGCCATTAGCTGTTCTGCGCTGTGGTCGTATGTGCACATCAGCCTAAAAAGTACCAGGGCTGGTGCCCAATACTTTGCCAATGTTTTTTTCCATTCTTTAACCTTTTTAATTTGTTCCTCTTTGTGTGTATAACTAATGTTTTCAAGTTACAGTCATTCAAAGTCCATACGTTTTCTTCGTGCTCATAACAATCATATTTTTCAGTTATGTACATTAAAACCAAAAAGCGTTCTTTACCTATTCTAATTACGTGTGCCTGCTGGAAGTTCCATTAACGCTATAGGTGATGGGTAATTGTTTTCATTTCTTTTTGTTACAGGTATGTGACCCCCATATTTAGGGAGTGACATGCTTTTTTCTTCTTTATATTGCCATGGCATATGCTTGCATTGAAAAACATTTCGTCCGCTAGCCAAGTTTGCTTTGCCAATGCTTATTAAGTTTATTTTGGCTTCGAGTGAAAGTCATTTGAAATCTGTTACAATAGGTGGTGTAATTATTTGTGCTTTTATTGGCAATGTGTGATACTGTATCTGGACTGGTCTTGTCAGGTGGCAGAAAGGTGTTGAGGTCCTCTCATAGAGCATTGCCGTATCTGGGTGTAATAACACAATTTCTAGCATACGCGTATTAGCTTGTGTGCTTCTGTGACTGCATGTCGGGTGGTTTGTGTGCATGGATGCTCATAGGTCCTGTGCCCTGTGTGTGTCACTCCCTCTGTGTGTATGTATTAATGTGTGTTGATGTTGCTCTGTGCTTTAATGTTTGCTTGCATGTTGTTCCATTTGCGTATATGCAAGTGTGTGTGATGCGTGGTGGTCATGTGAGCTTGGATATTCTGTGTCTATGAGTGCATCCACTGTACAATATCCAGACCTATTTACTTTGTCAATGCGTGGCATATAAGAATGTGCGCTGGAAATGCAGTGTACTGTTCTGCCCGGACATATACATGATGTCTTCTCAAACATGCAGATTCTGGGAAAGTCATATGGGGAAGTGCAAGGCTTAGTAAGTTGGTGACGTCTGCACCGCATCCCATCATGCAGTGACAGAAACATGCAGCCATCTTTGAATGGTCTTTTTGGGCGGCTTCTACTGCTGGGGCTGTGCACCTCGTAGAGGGCTAAACGTGCCGTTCTCTCTGTGGTACCAGCGTAAGAGGCTACGTACCTTGTACTCGGGCTTGCATGTCTACTCACCTTCCTTCCGTCAGAGGCTGACGAGCATCTGAACCAACCTATATAGCCGGCACAAGTGCAACTTTGCATCAGCGTTTACTGATGGCATAGATCACACTCGTGCTGAGGGAAGTTTCTCAAAACATTTGCCCTCTCTACCATGCACAGAAACGCCAAGTGCGCTGCATGACAGGTTGAGAAACATTTGTACCACCGACCACTGCAAAAAACAACATTTTGAACCATTCTGTGACTTCTATATTAAAGGTGAATGTTGGCAGTGGCACGAGCGGTCTGTCCAGTCCCGCCCCAGGGGCGCAGACTCACAGTCGCTCTCTAAATTGATTCATGGTGGACTCTGGTCAAATTTGCAGATTAACACCAGGAAACTTGCGAAAAGACACTCTTAAACTGTGACAAGTCAGCCTACAACATTATAAGGCCTCTTCACAAGGGCCTCAGTCCCACATCTCGCAGGTCCACGCCCCTGAAATTATAGTTACTGAGGTCGCTGTAAATGTGGGTGGATTAGTAGGTAGTCTGAGTGGAGTCCTAAAGTTCAACAGAGAAATGGATACATTCTGTTCAAATCTGTAATCCCAGGTACAGTATAGTGCATAATTTCTTATTCTTCCGGTTTCCCCAGAGTGTCCAGCTCCTTTTAATATCGAAATAGTTTGGGGGATACAAGACATGCGCAGCAACCAGGTTACTGGATCCATTGCTAGTTTATAACGAGGCCCAGAATGGGAAAGCTAGACACACATAAATAGATGGTTAAAAAGACATTTCTGGAGGCATCTTTATTAGTCTCTGTGCCTCCTGGAAAGTTGTAGACCATGACTATGTGGTGAAAATATGGGTTTTAGAGAACACGAGTGGACAACTAATTCTGCATCTGTTGGCTTTACATGATCTTACTTGAACATTATCTGTGAGATCCAGACGGGTTCCTTCTCCAGACCAACAGGACCATGTGCTGTTTTATAAAATGATGTGCAGAACTGTTGTTGTACTGATTCTGTAAGAATCTGGTGGGAGTTATGGCAAGCAAGCTGGTACCTGAACCAGGGAAAAAACTCATACGAAAAATGAGCAGGTTAAGATAAATGATCCATTAGGAATAACTACAAGTTAATGCCAATAAAGTTGTTAGTTTAGGCTAGGATTCTCTTCACCAGGGAGGATGAGTTATCGACAGCTGTCACTGCTGGGGCAATGTGAGAAACTCACTGCAGGGTCTTCTCGGCAAAAGATCAAACACACATCACAGCCAGGCGCACTTTTCAAAACTCACTCACGAAAATACAAGGATGGTGGGACCATCTGGAATTGCCAATTGGTAGTAAAAGGGGAGGGTGGGAGATGATACCCCCCCAACGATGGAGCTGGTTTTAATACTTTCAAGCTATTGGACCTGCCAGCCCCAGAAAGACACTCATTTGTGCCTGGGACCCCAGAGTAGATGGGCTATGCCCCAGGCACACACTGGAAGTCAGTTCTTCGATAATCAAATTATTGGGCTAAAGCCACATTTCTCCTTGTCGCGGGTGACGTTTAGCATATCCAATGTCATTGTTTTCAGGCAGATTTCATGCAATTCAAGCCAAGCCAAATAACACCTTCATTAGCTGCACCCATCACTTCCCGGGTGTTTACATTGCCATGGAGGCGACAATAGTTTACTAGTACTTTAGCTCCAGTGGGTGAACCGCTCGTCCTCCTGGGCTTTCCATGATGCTAAAGTCATTGAGTGCAGGGTCACACCCCGGAGCTGGAGATCTCCGCCTCCTTCTGGCAGATCCAGTAGAAACTGTTGATGCAATGTGAGGATTCAATGGAGGAGTCAGTGTTCACCGCTCCACAGCGGTCTCCACCAGCAGAGCCTGTGACACGGAACCTGCAGAAACAGGGACGCTAATGTGAGACAGCGGCTGCCAATAATAAAAAGACAGACGTTCATTATAAAACATTGCGTTCACAGATGTATAATGTAAGGAACGCTACAGTGAGTAAATGTGCAAACCTAACAGCTGTCACCTGGTGTGTCACAAGCAGGGGCGGAATCATTCCTTCTGGCTGAACCAGTTATAAACTGAACTGCAGTGTTTGGGAATGCAACTATTCAGTTTCATGGCACCACAGCTGTCTCTCTCCAGCAGCACCGACTCTTGCAGGGGCCTGCAAATAAAGGTGCACTAAAGGGAGGCTTCGACAGTGGCCACGTCCACTCAAACACCTACTTTAAAGAGCTTGAACTCTAATTTCAGTGGGTTAAACATAAACCGGAAATAAACGGAAATGATATTTCCATTTAACAGATTTGTGTAAATAAATATGGAATCTTGTGCTGAACATATGGTTTTTGCTGTTTTTCCATGGTGTTCCAGCTCTTACCATCAGTTTTCACTGGTGTTAACCCCACGCTTTTTCCCATGTCTTGATGTGGGATTATTGCATCACTGATGGAGCAAAACCGGCTCCCGCTGGAGGATTTACCCTAGTTGTGTGTGCATGGTTTGTTGTGAAATATGTGCAGTTGTAAAGTTAGTGCATATTTTACAAGAACAATCCTCGCCCCATTGAACCTGCAATCACATCTTCTAGAGGCACCTGTCTAAATCCTCAATAATTAATATTTCAAGTGACATCTTTGGACGAATCTTCACTAAAGAGCAGCCAAAGCGCAGTTTTGAGAAATGTATTTGGAAGGGGAATGTTTAGGGAATCTCTTACAAATACAGATTCGTAGTGGCATGTATTATGTTTTGGTTAAAATTATTTTTGCAAAACATTAATATTTGACCAGCACCTTGAAGAAGGTGGTAATCCGGTCACAAGTGAAAAGGGGTCCTTGATCACTGCCTACTTTTAAACAATGAAACTTAAAAAGTTGCATTTTCTGTCTGTTAAACACATCTCGTTTCCTTTTAAGGGAAAGGTGTGGATTTTAAACAAAATGCTTCATTGGAAAGCAATCACAGACATGGTGGTCTTCTGGCCCTAGCAGGACACCATTCCTGTGATGGCTCTCATTCCTAATGGGTCGCAAACTGCAACCTACCTCATTAATATTCATTAAGTAGTTTGATTTGCGACCCGCTATAAATCGTTGATTACAAGTTGAATGTTTTCTTACATTTGGAGTTGCTTTGGTATAATCACAATTAGGAAATAGCAATTCCTACTTTTGGTACATCTGGCCCCATGACACGTCCTAGTGTTTACATTTACCTGTGTGTCGGGTGCTCAGACGACAAATGAGCACACCTCCTATGGGCAATGCTGAAAAATCATAGCCCTATCAGAAGTTATTGCATATTACTAGAGTAACAGCCTAAGAATTGGTGTCAACCCTCTTCTAATTCCATTCTAAAAGTGAGATTTGATTGAGGGTAGGTACAGAATTCTTCAGCTTCTTCTTCTTCAAACTTTTTGGAGTGCCTCTTGTAGTTTTTAGGCACTGACACCCAAACAGTATGAAGGCCTTACTGCTGCTCCGGTGCCCAGGCATTAAAAGCCTAAAGGTAAACCTCAGCAGCCAAAGAACAGTCATCCAGTAAGGCAGAACGCAGCCATTTTGAAAAGCCTGACGTGTAGCAGTAATTTTAAAAGTCAGAATGTGATTGCCAATAATTATCCCTCCTAATACAGTACAGCTAACATTGGGGCCCTCATTACGACTTCGGCGGATGGAAACGCCCATCCACCGAAGCCGTGCAGTCAGAAAAATGCCAGTGCAGTATTCTGACCGCGAGGGCTATTAAGAGTTTCCAGCCAGCCAAGCGCGAAACAGCCCACAACACTGACGTCAGCTCATAATAGACCCGGCAGCAATGTAGCGGAGCGTCTGGTGCAGCAGCATCCATTGCGCTTTTCACTGACTGCCCAGCAGACAGTGAAAAGCATGACTGGGCTGTCCATGGGGCCCCCTGGCACCCTGTCTCTGACAGCTTTTATGTGGTAGTGCAACCACCATGTAAAAGCTGGCGGAGAGGGGACTCGTAATCCCTGGAGCGGCGCTGCTTGCATAAAAAATGTGTTAATAGGTGGATCAACAGATGGGTGAGTGAGTGAGTGCATGTATGAAATAGAGTACTGACTCATTCGCTGTCCTCATCCATCCAGGCACTCATTGGCATAATATCATTTGCACAGAAATACATTTGTGAGTGTACATGAATTAATGTTTGAGTACGTACGTAAATTACTGTGCAGGACTGAACATATAAAACAATGAAAGGAAAAGTGAACGTAAATGAGCGAACATGCACAGCAGTTAATGAATGAGTGATAGAACAGAAGTGGTTGTTTGTAACAGGTAGGGCCTGGTTCACAAAATAAATCTTACATTTTTGTGTAAGTTTTGTATTTGTTTGGTATTCAACATCTAAGAGTTTAATTTTACTAATAGTTATTTTAGTACGGAGACTCTGCAGTTGGGACGGACAACCTCACAGATAAAAAGACAGGTGTATCTATTTATGTGCAGAGTCCCTGCTGTCATAATATTACTATTATTCAAATTAAACTTGTAGTTTGTGAATACAAGAAAATAGAAACGAACAAAAAAGGTAAGTTTACCTTTGTGAATCAGGCACTAAGTGAATGCTGCACTATGTTTAAAAATGAATGCTTCAGTGTCTAGCAGTGTGGGAACACATCAGTGGATGAGTGAGTACTAAGCAGAATGTATGATTGTAAAGGACCAAATTTGTAGCAGTGAATAAGTGAACAGAGCTGTGGATGCATGAGTGTCTGGAAGTGAATGAATGGAATTTTGAATGACGGAGGAAATGAGTCAGTGAATGTTGGATTGAAGGCAGGAATCTAAAGACGTTTGACTGCTTCAACGAATGAGTGAGTAGAGGAATAAATGGATGAACAAGTGAGTGCACATAACTGAGTTTGTGCAGGAGTGAATAAATGACTACATCAGAGGGTGGATGCAAAGGTGACTGGGGATTATAGCAGTGAGTGATGACTGCAAAATGTTGTAGTGAGTGGGTGTGAGAGGAGGTATTGAAAGGGATCCTTCTGACTGGCTGTTGCCAAATCTGTAAAATAGAAGTGTATGGAATTATTAAAAATACAATGTGAGAAAACAGGGCTGATTACAGAGGCCCCATAACTTTTTGCCCCCATTTTCCCCTTTTTGCTGGTGTTTTCCTGACTTTAAAGGTGCCCTGGGTACTGCTAACCAGTCCCAGGGCCTGTGCTCTGTGTAAAATGGATATGCAAATTAGGCTAATTATAATTGGCTAAGTTAACCTACCTATAAGTCCCTAGTATATGGTAGGGCATGTAGGTTTAGGGATCACAGCATAGGTGGTGCACACCTAGGTGCACTGCTGAGGTGCCCAGTGTCATTTTAAAAGCAAGCCTGCCTTGCTGGCTGCTTTTAAATTAAAGTTATATGCAAATTCGACTTTGGAATTAAAAGTACTTCCAAAGTCTTAAACTACCTTATTTTTACATATAAGTCACCCCTAAGGTGTGCCCTATGTGCCCCTAGGGCTGGGTGCCATGTAACTATAAGCAGGGACTTTATAAAAATAGATTTATAAGCCCTGGTGAGGTAAAAACAGCCAAATTCGTTTTTCCCTCATTGAAGTAAATGGCCTTCATAGGCTAGAATGGGCAGACTTTATTTTAAATTTTAAAGTCTCCTTAAATGTTACATACCAAGAATTTGGTATCAAATTAATTGTTGTAATAAATCCCACAACTTCCAGTTGTTGGATTTAATATAACTTGTTCAGGTAAAAAGTTTAGACTTTACCTAAAAAGTTGCCAATTTCAGCTCTGCATTGTTTTTGCTGCTGTGCTCTGATTGGCCAGCCTGCAGCAGCTTCTGCCAGGCTACCTTAATGAGGTGTGAAGTGGCCTGGCTTCACACAAAGGAATGTGCTTGGGGGAGAGAATCTCCCCTCAGCAGATGATGAGGCAGGAAGGGGGAGGGCGGCCAAACTGGTCTTCAAAGGCAGAGAAGGACATTTGGAGCACCCAGCAACACCCCCACATCCTGCAACCCCAGACAATTAGGTGCCCCCTTGATTAGATTAGGAGAGGGCAGGAGAGGGGTGTGTTTATGATTTTTAGCCACACCAGTGGGTGGGCTCAGCCAGATGTAACCTCCAAAAATCAGATTCAGCCATGTTGGATTTTTAGAGACTGTTGCCTTCTGGGATGGATTTTTGTCACACTTCCCAGGAAGTGGTCATCACAGGGGGACGACCCTGTACCTGATTGGAGAACCAGGGCCCCCCTGCTTTTCACCCAGGAGCAAGGATAAAACTGGCAGACCTGCACCCACACCTCAGATCCCTACCAGATTTCAACAAGAAAGGAACTTAAGGAGAAGAAGGACTGCCCTGCTGGACCCCTGGCCTGCACCTGGAGCCTGCACTCAGAAGGACTGCACCAGCTGCACACTTGGGCTTCACCACAAGAAGGACTTTGCCTGGCTTCAACTGGTTCAAGGAGGGACTCCCTGTTTGCTACAGGTGAAAAATTGCTAAACCAGAGTCCCCTGCACCAACTCCTGAAAAAAGCGACCAGCTGACCACTGCCTTGTGGCCAAAAAGGAGTTTGCGCCAGGTGCATTCTGGGAGTTGAAGTCTGCACCCCCCAAGGACCATCACAGAACTTCTGGACCCTTGGGGTGAGCTGTGGACCCCAAAAGAACCTTAAAAGAACATCTGGGTGAAGCCCCAGAAGTTTGGAAAAGATTTGAGAATTTTGGGAAAAAAGCTCCAGAGAGGGACCGACCCGCCGCGGAAATTCTAGCCGGCTTGCCTCAACCGCGACCCGGCCTGACTTCGTGGTTCGTCCCGGTAAAGAAAAACATCCAAAAAAGAGACTAAGTCCGAAAGTAAAAAGTTGACCGGGACCTCCCAGCCATCGTATCCGAGAAGGGCTCCATGGACGTCGGATCAAGATCCAGGTTTACCCCGGTCGAAGGATTTTCATCTCGAAAAAACGACTACGTCCGAAGGTAAAAATCACCACCGAGGAAACCGACTTCGCGTATCCGGACAAGGGCTCCAGGAGGTCGGATTCAACTGGCAGGTTCGTCCCGGTGAAGAAAAACTTCAAAAAAGAGACTAAGGGCCTCATTATGACCCTGGCGGGCGGCGGAGGCCGCCCGCCAGGATGCCGCCCTCCAAAATACCGCGCCGCGGTCAAAAGACCGCGGCGGGTATTACAAGTTTTCCCCTGGGCTGGCGGGCGGTTGCAGAAAAACCGCCCGCCAGCCCAGGGGAAACGACCTTCCCACGAGGATGCCGGCTCGTAATCGAGCCGGCGGAGTGGGAAGGTGCGACGGGTGCTACTGCACCCGTCGCGTATTTCACTGTCTGCAAGGCAGACAGTGAAATACATTTTGGGGCCCTCTTACGGGGGCCCCTGCAGTGCCCATGCCGTTGGCATGGGCACTGCAGGGGCCCCCAGGGGCCCCGCAACTCCCCCTCCCGCCATCCGGTTCCCGGTGGGAGAACCGCCAGGAACTGGATGGCGGGAGGGGGAGTCGGAATCCCCAAGCCGGTGCAGCAAGCTGCGCCGGCTTGGAGGATTCCTAGGGGCAGCGGGAAACCGTCGGGAGACCGCCGGTTTCCCCTCTCTGACCGCGGCTAAGCCGCCGCGGTCAGAATGCCCCGCGGGGCACCGCCGGCCTGTCGGCGGTGCTCCCGCGTGCCGCGGCCCTGGCGGAGGAAATCCGCCAGGGTCGTAATGAGGCCCTAAGTCAGAAGGTAACTTTTTAACCGAGGCCTCCCGCGACTTGTAGCCGAGCAGGGCTCCATCGCGGTGGGCCTGAAACTTTGACTTTGCCCCGGTCCTGGTGCAACCAGATGACCCGATTGGCGCTTTTTGTTTCTAAGCGCTAGAAAATAATAATACTTTAAAAATTCATATCTCCGGTTCCCCTGAACCGATTTTATTCGTTTTTGTGTCATTTTAAAGATAAAAATATAAACTATTTTTATAAATTGGTTTTGGATTTTTAAACTGTTTCCTGTGTTTTATTTAATTACTGTTTTGTGATATTTGAATGCTTTACACTTTGGCCCTCATTCTGACCTCGGCGGTCTTTACGCAAGACCGCCGAGTTACCGCCGCGGTGAAGACCGCGGCGGTATGCCGCTGTGCGCATTCCGACCGCTGGGAGCGTTCCGCCGGGAAACCGCCGGCAGCCAGACTGGCGGTCGGCGGGAAAGTGGGGACTGGTCAACCTCCACCGCCACGCCAGCAGAACACCACCCCCAGAATTACAACCCACATTTCTGTGTGGCGGTCTTCTGTTGGCGGTGTGCTGTCGGCGGTCACGTCCCTATGGCTCCCGTCGCCTCCCGGAGGACCAACGCACAAGGTAACTTGATCGTCCGTGAGGGGAGGGGGTGGGGGGGTGTTGTGTGATGTGTGCGTGCATGGGGGTGTGCAGATGTGCATGTTGGGATGCGTGCATGTCGGGGTGCGTGTATGTGCATTTCGGGGTGGGGGTGGGGAGGGGGTTCGTACCACCTCTGGGGGGTGGCAGGGGGGTGAAAGGGGTGGGGGGAGGACTCGGGGGGGCAGTGGGGGGTGGGGGGGACCCCTATCAGTGCCAGGGAAGGAATTCCCGGGCCCCGATAGTGCCTACCGCCATGGTTCGCATGGCGGTTCCCGACCGCCAGAAACCGCGGCGGTAAGCAGGGTCATGATACGGGTGGCGGTCTTGGGACGACCGCCGGGCCGGAGTGCGCAAACTCCAGCCCGTCGGTCATGACCGCCGTGGCGGTCGGAGTGGGGAAGTGGCGGTCGATCACGGCGGTGACCGCCGCGGTCAGAATGCCATTTTTTGGACCGCCGGTCTGTTCGCGGTCCGACCGCCGCCTCTCCGCCGACCGCCAAGGTCAGAATGAGGGCCTTTGTCTCCTAAGTTAAGCCTTGACGCTCGTTGCCAAGCTACCAAGGGTTGAGCTGGGATTAATTTACTGAGACCTAACTGTACCTAATTGGAGGTTAGTGGCTTGTTGCTAGGTGTAGGTACCTACCTGCCCTTACCAATAACCCATTTTCCAACATAATTGGAAGCAGCGATGGGATCCTGTACTTGTGTTCAATATCACGTTACAGTTTTGGGTAAAACAAATTAAAAATCCTATAAATTGTCCTAGTGCAAAAATTGTTTTTAATTTTTAATTTGGATTAATTTCAATTATTGAATTTTTGTAATTTTTCTAAATTCTGGTTTCCAATTTTTGCAAAAAGTTTTTGTTGACACAAAACTAGGGAACCATGGAGCTTGATCTGGCTAGCCTACCCACACTGACAGTAGTCCAGCTTAGGGGGTTGTGTCTTGAAAGAGGGTTGCCTGCAACCACTGATCTCAGGAAGCAAATCCTGATTAAATCCCTGACAGCATGGGCTGAGGCCCAAGGGCTAGGCACAGAGGAAGCTCCAGAGGGGGAAGAAAAAGGGGAGGATGCTAACTCTAACCTCTCAGGGGAGGGAAAGCATCTGAGCCCAAGTGAGGATGAGGAAGAACGGTCCTCAGTAGATACAGTCACTAGGGGCAGACCCAAAGCTAGTGGTGGGAGAGGGGTCCTTTCAGGAGGACAGAACCCATCCATCAGAGAAAGAGAGCTGGAGGCCCAGCTAGCATACATAGATTTGGAAGCAGAGAAGCTGGCCCTAGAAAAGAAAAAGTGGGCATACAAAGAGAAAAGAGATGGAAGCAGCGATAAAGAAGCTGAGGTGTCCATGGGTGGGGGAGTTTGCCCCAGATTACCCAAGGGGGTGGTTCCTGCTTATGTAGAGGGGGATGACATAGATAAGTGGCTGGGGGCCTTTGAGAGGGCACTCCAAATGAGAAGGGTTAGGCCTCAATACTGGGGTTCCCTTTTGTGGGAGTTGGTCCCCAACTCAGGAAGGGATAGGCTTCTGACCTTAGGGGGGGAGGAGGCAGATTCATACCCTAGTATGAAGAGGTGCTTAGCCAAGAAATTTGGTCTGACCCCAGAGCAATATAGAATGAAGTTCAGGGACACCCAGAAGGTCAGTACCCAGTCTTGGGTTGACTTTGTGGACATTTCACTAAAGGCACTAGAGGGCTGGATTATTGGTAACAAAGTAGATACTTATGAGGGGTTATACAATCTGATCATGAGAGAGCACATCTTGACCAATTGTACCCAAGAAAGGTTACGCCAGCATCTAGTGGACTCTAAGCAGACCAACCCTAGAGAGCTAGGGGAGGCAGCTGATGAGTGGTTGAGAACCAGGGTGGTTGTCAAGTCCCAGGGGGGAGACTCCAAGAAGGGGGGGACAGGTCCCCAAAAACCTAAGGAGGGAGGTGGTAAGCCCACCACAGAGACTCCCTCTGTACCCCAGAACCCTAAGAAGGAGGAGAGTAAATCCCACTCCCACTCTGACATGCAGAGACAGGGAGACCCAGGGTTAAAAACACTTTTGGACAGTAGGGCTTGCTTTGACTGTCAGCAGACAGGTCACTTCAGAGGAGATGCAGCCTGTCCAAAGAAAGTGGTTAGCACTGGGCTGTCCAGTGTAGCCATAGAGGAGGATTCCTCAGATGATGAAGTCCTCCTAGCAATGAGCTGGGAGACAGGACCAGATGGTAAGCTGGTGATCCCTGAGGGTGGAAGTAGGCACTTCCACCACATTCAAGTGAATGGGATCCCTACCACTGGCCTGAGAGACACCTGTGCCAGTCACACTGTAGTGAGTGACTGGTTAGTGACACCAGGCATGTATGTCCCAGGAGAGACAAAGAAAGTCAGGATAGCCACAGGGGAGGTCACCTCCAAACCAGTAGCCATAGTGTCCCTAGAGAGGGAGGGTATCATTGACTGGATTAGGGTGGTAGTCAGTGCTGACCTCCCCCTAGATTGTATCCTGGGCAATGACCTCCCAGAGGTGAGTCTGGTCCCAGATGGGGTGGTCGCCCAGGGCGCCCCCCCAACCCAAAGTCCTGGGGAGTCAGTCCCTACAGTTAGGAGACAGGGGTCCCCAAGAAAAGGAAAGAAGAAAAGGAAGGGTAGGCCACTCTTAAAGAGAGTTCCAGGGAGCCAAAGGCCTTCTGCCCCAGTAGGGGGGAGCCCAGAGTTGGCACTGGTGAGGCCTCCCCTGACCCCAAGGAAGTCCTGAGTAGTCAGGCAGCTGTCCAGTTGCAAGGTGTTGCCCCTGCACTGACAGAAGGGAGAGTGGAAGGAGGGTGTCTGCCACAGGAGGTGGTAGCCCCCCACTCTAGACAGCAAGAGGGGTGCCAGGACCCCAAAGATGCCCCTAAAGCAGCTCAGCCACCTGTCAGTGGAGAGCTTAGGGTGTGGTTCTGGGTACTGACAGCTGTCAGTAGCCTCTGCTGGGTACTAGCCTTCCTGGCAGCACTGTACTTGGCCTGAGAGGCAGACCCCAGGGCCAATAGCAAAGTAGGCCCCCTGACCCTATTGGTCATGGTGGGGTTGCTCAAGTGTTGGGTAACCTCTTTGGGGAAGCTAGGTGTTGCCCTAGCAAAGTTAGGAGTAGGGGAGGTGGGCACCTCACTACCCAAGTTAACAGAGAGAGAGGAGGAAGACCCCCCAAGAGGGAAGTTTCAGTTGGAGTTGGGTCCTTTTACTGTTGGGATGGCTTCACTACCCAGAGGGAGTGACCATGACAGGAGGATGTAAGGCAGAGTAGGCCCTGCAAAGGGACAGCCAGTTTTCTTCACTGTCTTCCTCGCCTAACAAGCCAGGAAGACTCTCCCAGGGTTGGGCTGAGTCTCCTGGGCGTGTGGGCTGGGGGGGGGGGGGGGTTGTGTGAGAAAACAGGGCTGATTGCAGAGGCCCCATAACTTTTTGCCCCCATTTTCCCCTTTTTGCTGGTGTTTTCCTGACTTTAAAGGTGCCCTGGGTACTGCTAACCAGTCCCAGGGCCTGTGCTCTGTGTAAAATGGATATGCAAATTAGGCTAATTATAATTGGCTAAGTTAACCTACCTATAAGTCCCTAGTATATGGTAGGGCATGTAGGTTTAGGGACCACAGCATAGGTGGTGCACACCTAGGTGCACTGCTGAGGTGCCCAGAGTCATTTTAAAAGCAAGCCTGCCTTGCTGGCTGCTTTTAAATTAAAGTTATATGCAAATTCGACTTTGGAATTAAAAGTACTTCCAAAGTCTTAAACTACCTTATTTTTACATATAAGTCACCCCTAAGGTGTGCCCTATGTGCCCCTAGGGCTGGGTGCCATGTAACTATAAGCAGGGACTTTATAAAAATAGATTTATAAGCCCTGGTGAGGTAAAAACAGCCAAATTCGTTTTTCCCTCATTGAAGTAAATGGCCTTCACAGGCTAGAATGGGCAGACTTTATTTTAAATTTTAAAGTCTCCTTAAATGTTACATACCAAGAATTTGGTATCAAATTAATTGTTGTAATATATCCCACAACTTCCAGTTGTTGGATTTAATATAACTTGTTCAGGTAAAAAGTTTAGACTTTACCTAAAAAGTTGCCAATTTCAGCTCTGCATTGTTTTTGCTGCTGTGCTCTGATTGGCCAGCCTGCAGCAGCTTCTGCCAGGCTACCTTAATGAGGTGTGAAGTGGCCTGGCTTCACACAAAGGAATGTGCTTGGGGGAGAGAATCTCCCCTCAGCAGATGATGAGGCAGGAAGGGGGAGGGCGCCAAACTGGTCTTCAAAGGCAGAGAAGGACATTTGGAGCACCCAGCAACACCCCCACATCCTGCAACCCCAGACAATTAGGTGCCCCCTTGATTAGATTAGGAGAGGGCAGGAGAGGGGTGTGTTTATGATTTTTAGCCACACCAGTGGGTGGGCTCAGCCAGATGTAACCTCCAAAAATCAGATTCAGCCATGTTGGATTTTTAGAGACTGTTGCCTTCTGGGATGGATTTTTGCCACACTTCCCAGGAAGTGGTCATCACAGGGGGACGACCCTGTACCTGATTGGAGAACCAGGGCCCCCCTGCTTTTCACCCAGGAGCCAGGATAAAACTGGCAGACCTGCACCCACACCTCAGATCCCTACCAGATTTCAACAAGAAAGGAACTTAAGGAGAAGAAGGACTGCCCTGCTGGACCCCTGGCCTGCCCCTGGAACCTGCACTCAGAAGGACTGCACCAGCTGCACACTTGGGCTTCACCACAAGAAGGACTTTGCCTGGCTTCAACTGGTTCAAGGAGGGACTCCTTGTTTGCTACAGGTGAAAAATTGCTAAACCAGAGTCCCCTGCACCAACTCCTGAAAAAAGCGACCAGCTGACCACTGCCTAGTGGCCAAAAAGGAGTTTGCGCCAGGTGCATTCTGGGAGTTGAAGTCCGCACCCCCCAAGGACCATCACAGAACTTCTGGACCCTTGGGGTGAGCTGTGGACCCCAAAAGAACCTTAAAAGAACATCTGGGTGAAGCCCCAGAAGTTTGGAAAAGATTTGAGAATTTTTGGAAAAAAGCTCCAGAGAGGGACCGACCCGCCGCGGAAATTCTAGCCGGCTTGCCTCAACCGCGACCCGGCCTGACTTCGTGGTTCGTCCCGGTAAAGAAAAACATCCAAAAAAGAGACTAAGTCCGAAGGTAAAAAGTTGACCGGGACCTACCATCCATCGTATCCGAGAAGGGCTCCATGGACGTCGGATCAAGATCCAGGTTTACCCCGGTCGAAGGATTTTCATCTCGAAAAAACGACTAAGTCCGAAGGTAAAAATCACCACCGAGGAAACCGACTTCGCGTATCCGGACAAGGGCTCCAGGAGGTCGGATTCAACTGGCAGGTTCGTCCCGGTGAAGAAAAACTTCAAAAAAGAGACTAAGTCAGAAGGTAACTTTTTAACCGAGGCCTCCCGCAACTTGTAGCCGAGCAGGGCTCCATCGCGGTCGGCCTGAAACTTTGACTTTGCCCCGGTCCTGGTGCAACCAGATGACCCGATTGGCGCTTTTTGTTTCTAAGCGCTAGAAAATAATAATACTTTAAAAATTCATATCTCCGGTTCCCCTGAACCGATTTTATTCGTTTTTGTGTCATTTTAAAGATAAAAATATAAACTATTTTTATAAATTGGTTTTGGATTTTTAAACTGTTTCCTGTGTTTTATTTAATTACTGTTTTGTGATATTTGAATGCTTTACACTTTGTCTCCTAAGTTAAGCCTTGACGCTCGTTGCCAAGCTACCAAGGGTTGAGCTGGGATTAATTTACTGAGACCTAACTGTACCTAATTGGAGGTTAGTGGCTTGTTGCTAGGTGTAGGTACCTACCTGCCCTTACCAATAACCCATTTTCCAACATACAACTAATCAGAAATTTAAATCTCAAGCAGCAGAGCTAGGGGAGTAAAGGGGAAGAGGATGCTACAGTTAGGAACATAACAGAAAAAAGGTCACAAATGTTGAGCTATTTTTTAGGCCCTGGCAGGACATATTTTGGGGCAGCGTTCACGACAATTGTTCATTTGCTACCCATGTTTAGCTAATCCTAGTCCTCACGACAGGAAGCAAAATTGGAAAACGTGTTGAACTTTCAGAAATAGCATCATGTACACACAAACTACCTCCTGTCTGCAAGCCAAATAGTATGAACTGAAAGCATGAAGAAGTGTTGATAACACAATTTATTTTTGTGCTTGACTCTAGAGGTTTGACTTGCAACAGTAATAATTTATGTGGAATTTGGTGCCTCAGGTCCTGATCCTTCTATTTTAGGAAAGACTTGGTAAGAAATACTTTGCAGATGTTTAGTGGACAGACTATTGTCAAAATACCGCAAATGAAGACACCACTTCAAATTGTAGCTTTAATTTCAGATATCCATAACCACAAATAAATCCTCCACCATGATTGGCATTCCTGCATCAATCAAATCAAAGCACCGCACTGAGGATTTTCATCACTTCATCAGGTGGAATCTGAACTTCTTTCTTAACTTTGTTTCCGTGTCTTGTTCCTCTTCTCCTCATTCTGTGTGTACACTTGTTAAACATTGTTAAAGCGATGGTAAGATTTAAATTTTTGTGAAAAATAAATGTTACTGAATAATAATTTCAATATCGGATCCACTGTGGTAAATATGAACTGACATGACAGTTGAAACAAATAATAAATAATAAAGTGTTGCAGAAGTGTTTTTATTAACATTTTAGCTAGGTCAGAATTTGCTGAAAACTCAATTTCAAGTTATTATGGATCCTATTAGGTGCTCACTTCTGTCTGTCCCCATGACAACTCGTGCCTCAGTGTGTTTTTTCATTCCACAGCTCTGCAGAGCGAAGACTGAATGATGACACAGTAATTTTCCAGTGTTCCCAACTGTTGCAAGTGCTCAAGGTCCTTCCACTGTAGTTCGGTGCAAGGCTTTGTGTATAGTTTATTGTTTGCACATGTTGCATATAAGCTGACCTTCCTATGACAATGTGACACAGAAGATGCTTGAAGTTTTCTTAAATGGAACATAGATATAAAAGATGTTGCATACTCTGATTAGCTCAATATCAGTTACTGTTAGTCATTCAATGATGAAACTGCAGTTTCTCTAATTTTATGTGCAACAATTGTATATCAGAACTCCTTAAAGCTGGCGGTGAGCCAGAAATTTTACTGAACTTCTTACAGCTAGGGGTGCTGTCCAATTTCTTGTGATTTTGCTGTTCATTTGGACTTAGAATAAATCTGATTTATACACTGTACATCTAAGCCTTCACAGCATTTAACATTTAGAGCCTAATTATGAGCTCTGCGGTTGGACCGCCAGAACTCCAATACATCAGTGGGGAGGAGGCCGCAAAGCCGTCAGCTTCCCCACCACCATATTACGATGCTTCTGGTGGACTGACCAGCGGAAACAGTGTGACACCATTGATCTTGGATCTCAAATGAGCCGAAGCCAATACCACAGCACAATCGGAATGTGCACTGTCAGACAGTGCGATTTCCGAGTGTGCTTACAGGGGGGGCCCCTGAACTGTCCACGATATATGTTGTGGCCAGTTCAGGGGCCCATGTGGCCCCAACTCTGCCTTTCTGCCAGCCTTTTCATGGCAGTGACCTCGCCATGAAAAGGCTATAGAAAAGGAAAGTCATGAGCACCATGGCAGTGCCTACCTGGGCACCACCATTGATGACCACGACCATTCACCACCTCCAACCCATCAGAATCAATGATCCTGGCAGTGGTGGTGGTGTACCAGCAGTCCGAGTGCCAGTATCGTAATGTGAAGGTCAGGCCGCCAAGGTTGTAGCAGTCCGACCTCCACTGGGGGTACTGTGGTCTTCAGACCACCATACTAGTAATCAGCCCCTTAGTCTGTATCCCCTGATTTTTGCAATTTTTGTAATAAAACCCTTTAACTTTTCTCTGATCTAGAACTCAGTTAGTGAATGGTCCCAATTACTTATTTTCTACTTTTCTAAACTAATGTTGGATTTTTTGATGGAGAGGGTGCCCTTTTGTGCAACATCAACCCTGAAGTGGACAGTCTAAGGTAAATTCTGGGTGTTTTCAATTTTGACATGTTCTAAAAATCGGGATCCAGGGTTCTGCTGTTTGTTTGGGGTCAGGCGGTCAGAACCTGTTGAGGTGAAAAGGCTTCAGCGCCCTGTGGCATGTGTTTTAGGCCAGGCTGCTGCAGCTTCCAAAGTCGGTAACTGTGGCAGTAATGCCAAATCCTCTCTTACCAGTTACGAGAGTGAAAGCACAACTTAGCTGACTCAGTCGTCTTGTTATTGTAATGTAACCAGTGAAGGATGAATCCACAGCACCGCCACCCATTCACTTTTCATTGTGATTCAGCCATATGGGATGGAAATGAGCTCCTGTGAAGGCTTCAATAGCTTTTGGGTTTCTAGAGCAAAGTCATGCCCAAAGGGGTGTCCATCTGATCACACATCTGTCTTCCAATTGCAGGGGTGGTGTTACACCTGACAGCCTCAGGGTGGTCTTTCCCTCAATTTTTTACCAACCTCCTCCACTTTTCTGACCTTGTTTTTGCTGGCTTTAGGGCTGTGTGCACTGTACCATTGCTAACGAGTGCTAAAGTGCTTGTGCTTTCTCCCCTAAATATGGCAATTTTGGTTCTTTCCCCATTGGCATTTTTAATTTACTTATAAATCACTAGTAACGCATGAACCCAGGACCTGTACATTAAATGTAACTTGTTACCTGCAGCACTGTTTGTGTCACCAACCTAAGTAGCTTTTTACCATGTCTCAGGCCTGCCATTGCAGAGCCTGTAGGTGCAGTTTGCACTGCCATGTCCACCTGGCAAAATAACTCTTTTTCTAGGCTCAAACCTTCTCTGTTTATACATATGTCACCCCTAAGGCAGGCCCTAGACAACCCACAAGCAAGGTGCAATGTATTTAAAAGGCAAGACTTGTACTTTTCAATTTTACATGTCCTGGTAGTGAAAAACTCCCAAAGTCATTTTTCACTACTGCTATCTCTCCCATGGGATAACAATGGGATTACTGCATTACATATTATAAATGTAATTCACAATCTGGAAGAGATAGGTTTTTCGAGTTTGGTGTCTCTGGAATCACTATTTAAAATCACAACTCAAGGTGAAATCGGATTTTAAATTGTAACTCTGAAAATGCCTCTTTTAGAAACTTGGCAATTTCTTACTTTAGCCATTTGATGCCTGATGCCTGTCTCTGAACACTTGTCTGGGGTGGGTGACAGCTGGGTGTTGTTTATTCACTCTAGAAAGCTACACACAATGGGAGCTTAGATGTGACTTGTTGGGTCTTAATGAGCCATCCTGAGCAGGATGGGAGGGAGAAGCTGGACCCAACCTCACACCTGAATAGGCTGTGCCCTGTCCCCAAATAAAAGGTTGCATAACCCCCTGTAGTGAGTCTGGAGCCAGAGCAGGGAGGGCAGGACCTCTGTGCACTTCAAAGTCCTGTCTTTGAAGTCTCCACCACTTGAAAGCCCCAACTGGGTATAGGTACTGGATCTCTGACACACCAATTCAGTACACTTCTGGACTTGTGGATACTCACCCATACTGTTGATCCAAATTGAAAGTTCAGTGTTGTCTCTGGTGTTCTAGATGATGTGCTTGGGGTTTCCTGGTTTCCAACTGGTTTGGCAGTGGTAGCACCAGCTTTCAAACGTGTCATATTCCTTTTGTGCAGTGTCATTTCAGATCCAGTCATATTTTTTGGATGGCAAACTCATATTTGGGTCAGACAGCTAAGAACATGAAAAACTGCTGAATAAGGGACTTGGGATATTAGAAGAAAGAGGCGTATTTATTAAGATGGAAAAGTCTAATTCAGCAGAAGTCAAATAGGATGCCTTGAACATGGTATGATGCAAGGGGGTGGGGGTGAACCCTTTTAAAGAGTGGTGGAAACTAAACCTCTGTAGCTACAGGACTTCGAAAAATGGACAAACTTTCTGTGACTTTGTGAATATTGTTAAAAACTAACCAGACTTCGAAAATCCATGAAACAATGTAGTGTTTGCATGGTCACTTCAGCTACAGGCTTTCATTATATGACTAAAAAGAGATCTTGGGCACATCTGCTTTGCAGTCTGTTTTACCAGGAAGATTCTGATGCATGACAGTGGGAGCTTGGATGTAAAGTTTGGAAGCTATCGTTTTCCAAGTAGAGGTTGGCAAAAGTTATAGTGTGTGGCTTGAATTGTGTGTTTCAGAACGAAAATAATTAGGTGTTTTATGTATATGTTTATATTATATAAAAGTTGAAGCCCTTCCTTCTGGGATGCTGTTTGTTACATGCAAGGAATACACTTGTATAAAGTCTACAAAATCTTAAAGTACATACCAGGAGGAGAGGATATTAGCGTTTAACATCTTAGCTACTTGAGTTTTACTTTGCTGCTCAATACCTACTCTGAGGAAAGAGGATAGGGTGGACCTGGGACCCATGCAGAAACCCCATTAATATAAGCCACTGGAGTAGAGGCTAAGGATGAGAGGTTTTTAGTTGTCCGTGTGAATTTTGAAGCAAATCGATGTATTTTGGAGAAGGAAAGGATAGACATCATTGTGCTTGATCCAACATTGGAGCCACTGAAGTAGGGTCAGAATATAAGGCTGCTGATCAAATGTTTGTGGCAAACAAGGTGCTCAATATAGACTTTGTGATATTATTTTAAGACATAATGGATATCTGAGCATGGCACTTACCAAGAGGCATGTCAGCAACGACTATAGGTATATGATGATCTGGACGAAACTTTACTTGTAAAGTTTATTAACTGCTTCAAGCATCTTGGCATCCTTTGCGGTGTTGAGCAAGTGAATGGAGAAAGGAAGAAAAATAGATCTAAACAGGTGAGTTTTAAGTGGCTCACAAAAAGGTAGGTGGATAAATATAGTGTGCTGTGCTGGAGGTAGGGTGTTGAGAGGGTAGGAGGAGCCTGAAGGAGACTCCACCATATTGTGCTTTTTCGTATCTTGGGCTTGTCTGGGGCCCATACTGTATAAGGAACCTGGGGCTCCCAAAGCTGAGAACAATGGCATGCAGAAACAGAGCAGAAAGCAATGAGATGGGTAACCAGAATCCAAGAACCCTTAGAAAAGGACTAGCACCATTCAAGGCTTGTCCAACTACTTGCATACTTTTTCAGGCTTTCTCTAATGCCAGAGTTGTGCTGGGTGCGCCAAGAGAGTGCTATCAGCAGTATTTAGCAGAGGGGAATTAAAAAGATGCTTTCTATTTATTGTGGTAAGTAGTAGAAGTGTGGCCTGGGCTTCTTGGACTTCCTTCATGTAGTCTGCAGCTGCGTCGAAACAGATGGACATCGACCGAAGAATGCAAACAGCATATCAAGCACTAAAAGCTGTTGCATGGATGCACGATTGTAGGGAGCTAATACATGCAGGAGGCCTCTTCTGGTAGCACTGTTGCATCAAATATTGGAATAAGACTTCCCCTTTCTTACTGTAAGATGTAGCCAGATTCTGGACCTTCCTATTTCCCTCGCTTTATGAACACAGTTTTGTTTCAGGTACAATAGTAACTGCCAACCATGTCTGAGTTGTCCTTTTCATATTAAAAGCACTGGACTACAATTGTACCACATACCAAATCATGCAGGGCTGTTTACAGCTGTACATGGGTAGCCACCATTATTGAATCTGCATAGCAGTCTCACAGAAATGTAAATTATTGGTAAAGCCTGGATCTGCGCCTTCGTGACAGCTGCACATAGAAGTCAATGATCCAGCTTCACCCTGTGCTGCCATTTATAATATCAAAAACAGCAGATGATGGAAAGAATGCAGAGCAAACAAAACATTCACCCACAGTCACAGATCTGAATTTAATCCATTAGTTTTTTTGCTTGCTGTGCCATTCCAGTTTGGACCCAGTCATATACAAATCAGTCCTGAACCACAAACAAGCATCCTGGAACCAGTTTCAGGGGATCACCCCTCATTAACTAGGCTAGCTTGAATCTGGTGGCATAACAGGGATGGCACCCATGTCTGGGCATACCTTTCCCACTTGGGGTGACAAATGCAAAAAAAAAAAAAACAGATGATGGACCGAATGCAGAGCAAATCAAACATTCACTCCCGGTCACAGATCTGGGATTAATCCATCAGCTGATGAAGGGTGATACCCTGAAACTGGTCCTAGGATGCTTATTTCCAGTCTGGGGAGGAAATGGCTTGGTGGTTCGGGCTGGACTGTTCCCTTGAGGAACAGAGTCAAGACTGATTTGCATATGGCTGGGTCCAATCTAGGGTGGCGAGGTGAGTTAAAAAATGGTGGATTAAACCCAGATCGTTGTGCCTGGGGGTGAATGTTTGCATTGTTCAGCATTCCGTCCATTATCTGTTCTTTTTGTATTTGCCAATTATAATATCATCACAGTTGTTAGATTGTTCCATGTTAGGATAATCCAATCTTTGCAATACTGCCTTTTTCTACATGTCAATGTTATGTGGTCTATTAATATGAGTAGTTAACTTGAAAAACGACTATTCGGCCCACAGTGCACTTATGTATGAAATGGACGCACTGGCAAACATAGACCCGTCAATCCTGAAAACGAATGGCTAACCTGCGGACCACCAATGACCTTATTATTTATTAACTGCTGCAGCACACAATCACCTACAGTTAATGGTGGCTGGTCAGCTTCAAAGTGAATGTCAATCTGCTCAACCTAACGACTAGCACGAAGAACATGCTACACTGGCTTCCCGGTGGTATTTTAGGACCCAGGGCAAAATCCTCCATTTTACATGCCACTTCTTTTTTAAAACTCATCATCAGGCTGATATCAAATTAAGGACCAGATTTACAAGAAAGTAGCACATCAGCTGTGATATGCCACTTTTGTTGCACACCCCTACCTTCACCTAACAACATCATGGTAGCACCGTATTTACAATATGGTGCACTGTGGAACACTTTAGGACAATTTGACCCTATTGTGGTACTTTGCAGGATTAGCGGCATAAATAATGGCACTAATCCTGCAAAGTAAAAGGAGGCCCATTGAAAGTAATAGGTGTGTAATTTTAATGCAAGCATTGTGCCACTTTGTAACTATGGTGAAGGAGAAACGCCTCCTTAACGCCACATTAGCATAGAAAAATGACACTAGTGTGGTGCTAAGAGGCGTTAGGGCCTTGCAAATGTGGCCCTAAGCATTACAACACAATGGGTCCAAACTCAAGTTGATGAAAACTCAAACCACTTCAAGGCACATTATACGCATCTGGTTAGGTTATGAACCACAAAGGAACATATCTAGTGATTCAGAACCGACCAGTGGCTCAAGACAAGATGGAATAGTAGTAGATGAGGGCAGGGGCAAGAACTTTAGAAGTGACATAAAAAGAGATCACCATTCACTGCGTGAAACAACACTGGTGCAACTGCTGCAGAACACCCTCAACCCACAAGCAAACACAAGCTTTACCAAGAGAAAGCATATGCAATGAATCAGCTGTGTACAGGGACAACGAAATCTCAAGGGCTGTCAGTATCGGTACCTGCAGCCTTCTTTCGCCGTTTGGGCCACATCTGTATTATTTGAGTTGGAAACCAACCAGATGGCACAGTACCCACAACCACAGACTTGATGCAATTGATTGGAGCGCCTGTCTTTATCGAGTCCTTCTAAATAATATCCTGCCCCAACAGAGTAAAATGTTTTTTTTGCAGTGGTTTCCCTTAGCAGCAGAGACCTTCTACAAGATTTTCACAGGTTGAGAAGAACAGTATTCTCAATCCCGAACAATGAGCCAGTCTTCATCCAGTCCTCAAACCTCATCTGGAATTCAGATGGAATGCCTTGTTACTCTTACTACACCAATAGCTTCTGGCATGTCCACTATAGGTCTCTCATAGTCCATAAAGTGCTGCATCACCTCCTGCGGTACTCACCTTCAAAACCTGGAAGCCACAATGCACTAAGGCCCGTACTATGACTAGCTTTGAGGGAATGTGCAATTTATCACAACTAACAAAAACATTTGGAATTTATCAAGTGTGAAGAACTATACCTATTGCTAAATTTTGTGGAATAATGTGCTTCCCACATTAAAACTCGAAAGTCACAGTACGTATTCTTTACTCTTTTCAAAATCCGGCATTTGTGACCTGCTAAAATGTAATGAAGGGTCAAGATTTTACCAGATCTAGTAATTACCAGGTGCAGTTCATTCTACGCAACTCAGAAAACACTGGAAGCTTTCAACAGGTCCTATTGTTAAACCGTTCATTCAACATATAGCCATGTAATGGAGCAGGTCTTCAAATATTGGAAATGCTCCTGTTCTTTGTCCTTGGCAGATGTTTATAAAGCGACTTCACCCCTTGCAGCCCTTGCACCTTCTTGCTAAATGCTAAGTAAGCCAGTTTGGCATCCCCCTTACTCACCCCTGAGGACACCATGTTAGCTGTACCATTCTTGGTGGTCTGCATATTCTTAATCCAGTTCATTAGTCGTCGCCATGAAGAGGTATTCAATGTGTGAGAGTGACGGTCTGGCTGCCCCTGGACATCTATCATCACCACTCCTTGGAGGGTATTTGGACTGATAACGTTTCTTCGGTCTCTCTTCGACTTGCCCTTTTCGTCTTTCTGAATGGATAATGTTTGAATTCTTCTCTGACCAAATACAGGACAATGATACCCGTAGTCGCTTTGTACCTGTTCAAAGAGCACTCAGAGTGAAACATTGAGTGAGAGACCTCCCTTTCGGACTCGTGTACTTTGGGAGGGAGGGAGCTCAATGCACGGTGATGCCACTTTTGTCCAGTCAGGCTAAAAGATCTCTTTTTTGTACAAATAAGCTACATTATAGACCAGGGATACAAACTGTATGGCCCTGTGGTGCATGTTGCCCACCTGACCTTTACATGTGACCACCAGGTGGACAGCAGCACTGAGTGTCTGATTACTGGGCTCTGCACTCACATTCAGAAAGATGTTAAATGGGAAAGCTTTTTTTTACATGTTAACTGAAGTAAATGAAAAGAAGCACAGAAGGGCCCTGCACCACCTATCTTTAGGAATACCTTCAAGTTTAAAGACACTGTTCAACAAGATGTTATAATATGATACTGTTGGTTAAAAAATAAAAAAGTGTATTGTTGTAGTGTTTCGCCTTAGTATATCAGATAATACTACAGCATTGAGTGGCATTTTTATGAAGGGATGGTCATTAAACATGAATACAGAAATATTCAGGCTCTCCCTCATCCTATTAGAACAAGAGCCCTCACTCACCAAATGGTGACATGCTTCATCATCGGGCTTTTGCTCCTCGTCAGGCCTGCACTGCAATGCCTGACGGGCCCCTTGTGGGGGCTCTTTGATGGAGATCTTTTGAGTGTAAAGAATGCCGGTAGCTGAGTGCTAGTATGTGGGATTGGTATATGGATATGTGAAAATAAAAATGGCTAGAGGTCTGGAAATATCGTATTTAATCAACCCAGACCCCTGTCATGATTAAAAACAGAGTGTGGGTAAGGATTAGAAGTAATGTCTAGTCCACCCTCAGAAATAAAACAACTGTCAGTCCCTGAATTAGGGGAATGTGGAGAGTTAGAGTACAGAACTAAGTATACTTCTATCATCGGGGTCAACATGTTTCTCGCAAAAAATGTCTGTTAAGATCGGTGCGATTCGTCAGGACCAAAAAACGTACCTAATCCACATGTTATAACCCAATACGGGATTTCTTTGTACCACAAAAACCCTCCTTGTATTAAAGGATGGGCCCCATCGGGATAGCGATAAGCATCAGTGGTCCAGGCATGTATTGTCAACCTGCTCGTGTGGCCACCGGGTGGATAACCTACCCCTGCTCCGCGTCCCAGAGCAGACTCATAGACTCTATTACTTACTGTTTACATTTGTACTAGTCTATTGGCTGGAACTGTGTACTTTTGTTTTTTTGGTATTATGATGGGAGTACCGTACACAGGACCAACTTTTCTCTAAACACTCCCGACATATTAGCCCTTCTTTGTTTGTATTCTCCCTCATCTCTGACATGAATTCATTTAGTGAACCATGACGCATGTTGACTGTTATGTGTTCCTGTATGTGGCCTAGATTGGTATTATGGGGCATATTTATACTTGGTCTGCGCCAAATTTGCGTCATTTGTTTTATGCAAATTCGGTGCAAAACTAACTCCATATTTATACTTTGGCAATAGACCCGTCTAGCACCAAATTTATGGAGTTAAAGTAATTTTTTGGACATGGAAACCTACTTTGCGTCAATGAGATGCAAAGTAGGCGTTCCCGTGCAAAAAATGACTCTATGGTCTTAGCGCTATATTTATTCCCCCATGCTATAATCACGCACAGGAGGGGTCAAAAAATGGTGCAAAGCTTACTTTGCACCATTTTGTAAAGCTTGGGTCAGGGCAGGCGTTAGGGGGCCTGTGGGGCTATTTCCATGGTGAAACACCATGGAATAATCCCACAGGTGCCCTCCCCAGGCCTCAGGGACACCCCCACCCACACCAGAGGGACAGCAGAGGATGGGGGACCGCATCCCAGATACGTATAGGTAAGTAAAGGTAAGTTTTTGTTTTTTTAAAGTGCCATTGGGGGCCCTGAAATGGGCTCCCCTACATGGCACTGGGTGCAATGTCCAACCCCACTTTTTGGTGCAAAACCCCCTTCTTCCATACCGCCAGGCCCACCCGACTAACGTCATTACGTTAGCCTACCCTTTGCACCGGCTTGCACCGTTTCATAAATATGGTGCCCGGCTGCTGCTCAGAAATGGTGGAAGCCGGTGCTTAGCTTTTTGGTGCAAAACTGTGTTAGTGCAGTTTTGCACCACAAAGTATAAATCAGGGCCTATATGTCAAACATAATTACAGTCTGTTTAATCAAACTCAAGAGAAGATTTTGTACAGATCACATGTTAAACATATATTTCAAGGTATTCTATTATGTGTTAATAGAGAAACCTAGTATCACACGATTTGGCAAAGTGGGGAAGTTATAATTGATCCCAGATTCAGCATGTTTTATGCTAGAGATTCCAAGAGGACATTGAGCAAAGCAGGAGGCAGGCATCTGGCTCGAGGCTTCAGTGCGTTGCATATCTCTGTCACATGTTGGCAATTAAGGTGAAAAAAGTGTAAAAGTGTAGGATGGACATGAGTTAACCATGATCAAACAATCTGTGAAGCAGGTTTAAGACATATTTTGATTATTAATAATGTGAATATTTCACACTACAAATGACAACATTGCACATTATAGAACTATGGGCCAGATGTACAATGCGATTTTGCGGTTACAAAAGGCAAAAATTGCCGTTTGCGACCGCAAAATGGTCCTGTACAATGTACCATCCCTATTTTGCGAGTCGGTATGCAGTTACCGACTCATAAAATAGAGATTGTGATTCACAATTATGAAGGGGCATCCCGAGGGCGTCCCTTCCTAAATGCGACTCGCATGGGGGTGTATGTTTGTTTTGTGACTGTGAACGAGGTCACAAAACAATTGTAGTTAACCACAATTTCATATTGGTGTTATCCCATTCAGAAATGGGAATGGTTTCCCACGGGACACCTTCCCCTTTGTGAATGGTAGCAAAAAAAAAATTTCAGAGCCCTGGACCACTGCCCACTCTGAAAAAAATGAAAAGAAAACGTTTCATTTTCATTTTTTAAATGCATGAGGAAAACGGGTTGCATTTAATAAAACTTCTTTATTTATAAAGCAGTCACAGACATGGTGGTCTGCTGACCCCAGCAGGCCACCATCCCTGTGAGTGTGGCCATTCCCAAATGGGTCATAAATTGTGACTTGCCTCATGAATATTAATGAGGGACATCCCTTGCGACCCATTTGGGAATTGCAAATAGTGTGGTTAACACTGTTGTGCATTTTCTTTTTGCGTCTCGCAATTTTTGATTCACAAACGGATCGCAAGAGTTGCAAAGCAAAAGGTTGTACATCTGACCCCATACATTTTAGTATTGGCTGAACTAGGCCCACACTAGGCATCAACACCATTATATACTGCTGTGAATGGCATTTGTGTAATAAAAGTGATTGTTATTATCTGATAGCAGTGCTCCCATAGAGATATCATTATATAATGGGATAAAGTATCCCCAGATGGACATACACGTCAGCAAGGAGTTATGTGACCTAGTAAAGCATGAGGCAAGAGTCTGAGTGCCTTGAGAGGATCAAAGAACTCACACGTGCCTTGAGGTATACTTTTAATGTAGATTTGGGTGGAGCATCTGTCATATTGCGAGCTATGACAGCGATGTATGGCCTGCCATGAATTTTAGGTGAGCAGGTGTCAGTTCGCAATTGTAGGGGACTAGGGTTTTTGCAGGAATCCCACCACTTTTTGCCCTCATTTAGACTACTAGCTGCTGGTTTCTGACCCTGAAAGTTCACTGGAGCCTGCGAACTGGGCTCTAGTGCCAGTGCTCTCTCCCTAAATTATGTTGTATGTGAATTGGTAACCTGAAGTGGCAAGGATTTTAACCCCAAAATAAGGCCCTGGTAAGTGGTAACAGTTTTGCTCAGGGCATAGGACTTAAAGCAGTCAACAGGGCCTGAAGCACTGAATGTGCCACCCTGAGTGACCCAAATGACAGCGGTCTTGCCATTGCAGACTGCATGAGTAGCGCAAACTGCTCAAACTTGACTTTGCCCTCACCATGTGTGGCAAGGTCACAGCACTATTCTCAATATATGCCAGTCACCCATAAGGTAGGCCTCCTGTGTCCAGGAGGCAGAATGCATTATATTAAAAGTGTGGACATATAAGTGCAAGCTTGTCTGTATCTATACTAGCCTCTTTCCATTAGGGGCTACTATAAGTGTTCGGGGGGCATAGGATAACATGGGCTGGCACCTGGGCATCCAGAGGTGGCCAGCTTCATTATGGTTCCACTGAAATGTGTCATGTTTGGTATCAAACAATTTGTCTCATGATATCAGACCTGTTTCCCAAGTCGGACTTAATGTGCCATGCATCCAGGTGGTTGCCCATCTGGTTGCAGCAGAATTTGCTGTGCTTTGGCTGGCACCCTGCAGCTGGTGCCACTGAGACAGGAATCTGACCCCCTGCCTGGCAGTTTGAACACTCCCAGGAGCCATAAACAAAGACCTCCCTGGGTCACCTCCCTTCCTGACAGGATGGCAAGCAAAGTACCATATCAAAGCAGTGAGCTTCAAAACTCCTACAGTCTCTGATACATAAGCAGGCTTTCCCCTATAGGAGGAAATGCAAGCCACCTGACTCAGGCACATATACAACCTATGCAGGTGAGAAAATCAGGTAATCAGGAGACAGACACCCCCAGAAGGCTAGCCACACCACACAGTTGGCTCCCTGGTCTGTACAGCCGAGAAAGGTTTCTGCCATTTTTAAAAGTGTCAGAATAGAGTGTTCTGGGTAGAAAAGGTGCACACAACCCTAGTTGTGGTCATCCCAGGGACCGATTAGCCACCCCAACGTCCCTAAATCTAGGATTTAAAGGGCTCTCCAAGCACCAGAACCTTAGATCTGACAAACTTGCAACAAAGGACAAAGAAGATATCTATATCTGTGCTTCTGTGCACAAAGCAAAGGCACGATAATCTGCATATGTGGCAACCATCTTGCAACTGCACAACCATGACTCATTATGGACCAGATACCAGCTCAAAAGGAATGAGGAACCACTCTGCAAGCCAAAAGCAACTTCAGAACTTCCTTGGACTAGAGATACTAGTCCCCTGCAGCCCGCAGGCAAATGACACTCCCAGAACCAAAGAACCACTAGCCATTAGACCCCTGAGGGATCACCTAAAAATAAATGGTCTACACCATTGTGGGAAATGTAGTCCTGAACTCCTGCAAGTTTCAGGCAGCTACTGTTTTTCCCACCTTTATTCAACATTGTGCCTTGAGGGAATACTGCATCATCATCGACCTGATGCCGCAGTGGACCTTAATTGAGATTTTTTTACCCTTTTGATCACCAGCACAGTCTAAACGGGAAACCTGGCACCCGCGGCTCCTGCGTTCTGCACTAGGCTCAGCCAAGATATCACTGCACCCAGGCCCAATGATCCAGGTAAAGTTCAACTGACTGTCGAGCTTGGTCCTGGGACCCACCTCACCTCTACACTCCTCGACCTGCAAGTGACCGATTGTCACTAGTGTAGTTTTCCATTGACCACAACATTATTGTTTTGCAACATTTAAATGTAATGATTTGTTTTTCTTTTAAAAATTCAGAATTCTGGTTATACTCATCCGATTGTCTACGTTACGGTGTCTAAAAATATATTAAAAAATAGCTTCATTAATGTCAATTGGCATTGGATTTCTTTCCAGTCGTATCAATTACTTATCGTGCATGTTGGTACCCTGAAATGCATAACACATGTTCCTCTAGTAAAGCTTGACTGCTTTGTGCTGCATTGCCAGGACTATGCTAAGGATTTATTTGTGTGAATTCAAGGGACCTATTTGGGGTAATGTGAGGGTATCACATAGTAAATCCTAACTAGCCTCACTGCACAAAACCCATCTTTCCTACAGTGTGGCTGGATCCAGCTCCACTGTTATGTAGGCAGCCTCCTCTGTCATTGGGACAGGTGGTGAGTGTAAGAAAGACACTCTTTTTTTGCTCCACTGCAGTCACTATGTTTTATGGGGCTCTCTTATCTTACGAGTGAGGTGGAGGTGGGGGGGGCAAGGGGTGTCCTGAAAACCGAAGGCAGTGAAAGTCAGGAGTGCACGTGCAGCGAAGGCACCAGTCCGTGTGATAGAAATGCATTTATTGAAACATGCATGAATGTTGGGGCATGTTACTGCTTGGGAGAATGTGCCAACCAGTGAAATCATTTAATATACTGAAATCCACTACTTAACCCATATTGCTAATTGGATTTCATGATAATATCAAGAACATGTGGCAAACTTACACATTTTCATTCAGAGTAGATCAATTTACCCACGTCCAGCGTCCTCCAACAGGTGTGATGAAAAGGCCAATCCAAGCATGGTTGGCCAGTGTGGAAGTTAAATATTCCTGCACACAATAAATAAAAATATAAGATAGGTACAACCCTTACATTCACCTTTCTTTCTGCATGAACAAAGGTACATCACTGCAATAGACTTTAGGGAAATTAGTTAATGCATTTGATAAGTTAAAAGATGCATCCTTCTTAGGTTGTTGCAGTACAAGAAAGAGGATGACCATCTCTTCCTCCAAGCCAGGAATAGACAGATTTATCCATGTTTGCTGCAAAACTTGTAACCTCTCCTGGGCTTTCCTTTTACAGCTCATTGTTATAAATTGTATTACTCCAGCCAAGCACATGAAGACTATAACTCCAACAATGCAGGATAGACACATGGCATACGGTCCATGAAAACACCTCATAATCATAGCTGCACAATGTAGTTATCTAAATTGTATTTGTATTAACTTTTCTAACTGTAATGTTCTACACTAAACATGGCATTGCAAGCATGTATACAATATTTTATTCATTTACATGTTTCTCTGGATCAGCAGTTTGAATTCTTTGCTGACCCATCTTTCCTTCCCGAATGTCAACCTTTACAGAAAACACAGTATTGAAAGGCTGATAGAAAAAAACAAGCATTGTGAACACTAGTTGTAGACGGCAGTGGTGCCTTACATTGTGCAAGTTTGTTGCCTGCTGCTTGGAGACAAACTGATGCTGCAAAGGGGGTGATGGCTGCCTTCAGCCTGATCTGCCCTCCCTTGACCCCCAAGGCCTGATCAAGCCTACAACTCCATCTTCATCGGAGGCCGGGGTGGAAGTGGGGCGCTGCAGAATATAAGTTGTGACTAGAGGTCGGGGTGCAGGAGAGGGTCAGCAACATCTAATGTATTTCACTGCCTGCTTACAGGTTACATGTGTATGAGCTGCTTGCGTGGTTGTCCAGTTCAGCCTAGGCTGCCCCGAGGTCTCATGTTAGCTCTTTAAATCTGGCTGAGTTCAGCACCTGTGAGCAGGTCCCATGGAGGGATCTGACCAGGCTGCACAGCACCAGAAATCACATGTTACAGTGACCTGAAGAATAAGGAGGAGTTGATCAGGCACCAGAACCAAGATGGCAAGAGCTAAGAGGACCACGGCAATGAGAACCAGTGACTATAACCAAGGTGAAAAGGATACTGAAGTCAGAGAGGCCCAGAAGTAGCAGATCTTGGCACACCAGGACAAGTAGGACTAGGATGAGGAAGAAAAGGAGGACCAGGAGAAGGAAGGCTAGTAATGACAGGAGCCATCATGACCAAGCCAGGTGGCTAAGAGCAGGATGACTTTAAAAAAGGAAGATAAGGACAAAGTGGATAAGTTAGTCCAATATGACATAGAGCCAGGGGACCAGGGACAAGAGTATTATGACTGAGGGAGAGAACTCGGAGAACTAGTCAGGTCAGGAGTGTGTGGACATTAAGACCCAGGACCAATTGGGAAAGATTAGGTGGACTAGAAGGATCAGAATAAGCAGGACCAGTAACAGGACTAGGAGGACCAAAGAGCTCAGAACTAAGGGACCAGGACCTCAGATTCCAAGTGGAGTAGGAGGACTAGGAACTGGGTTACTTGGACCAGACTGGCAAGGACAAGGAGAAACAGTACAACCAGAGGAGTGAGGCCCAGCCTAGGAGGACTAATAACAATGTCCAGGCCCAGTGGAGGCCGTACCAGGTAGACTACAAGGACCAGGCAAGGAGAATCAGGATGACCAAAACCAGGAAGATTAGGAGTGTCATCTAGGAGAACCAGGACAAGAGGGGTGGGTGGATAAGAACCCAACAGAACAGCATGATCATGGTGAAGATTAGTAGCACCAGGAGCAAGAGGCCCAGGAGCAGGGCCAGGAAGACTAGGGTCAGGAAGGACTACAACCAGGGCCACCAGATTTAGGAAACCAGTACAACAGTGAACAGAACTAGTTAGACGAGGCTGAAGGCGAGGATCAGGAGGATCAAACCAAACCAGAAAAAGAGGACTTTGGACTGGACTTGGAGGAAGACCAATGCCTAATCGCACAAAAGGACCTAGAAGTGAAGGAAGAATACCAGGAGCAGGAGGACATTTAGGTGATTCAAGGCCAAATGTATTAGGATATACTTTAGTTAAATCGTTCTTTTTCGAGCTTCTTATGCTGTCAACTCCCTGAAACGTCCACCTTTTTTTTAGAACTGGTAGGTATTTTCTAAAAAATAAAATCATGCAAGTTAAATAAAAGGCTGGGACTGTTACATTAAAAAAGTGCCTGGGTGAATAAGCATGGACATTGAAGGTTGGCAGAAAGTGTTTGAGAAACTCAGATGGATGAAGTCAGCTAAAATGGCTAACCTCTAAGAAAGGGGTCAAAGGGATATGGCAAAGGGAAGCTCAAGATAATAAGAAGGCTCTGATGAGCAGAAGAGCTGGTGATGTGAGCTCCAGATAGATCATTTCAGATGGCCAAAAGAGGGATTCAGTGTGAACCCAGATTTTGCGCTGACATTCCTTGTGTGTGTATGTGATGTGGGCACTTAGCAAGTATGTGGTAGTAAGTCTCCTTGAGCCGATTCACAAAAGTAAATTTACACAGGACATGCCTACCTTTTAATGTGTGAAATTCTCTGCCCCAATTGGAGAGTATCTGCAGTTGTAAACTTACTATTAAAAATGCAGTTTAATAAAAACTAAAAAAGAGTAAACTTTCTCAAACGTGTAAGTCTACCTTTGTGAATCAAGCTCAGCGTGTGATGAACGTCTAAGTGCATGGACCAGTGGGTCGCATTTTGCATGTGTTAGACTTGCCATCCTTGGCATGCTCTCCCCTAACTTTTTGCCTCCTTTTCCCAGGTTGTTGATGTGTGCTGGACTCTGTTTTTGCTGTTTTTGTTACTCTGGGCACTTTACCACCTCTACCCCGTGCTAAAGTGCAGGTGCTCCTATGTAAAATATATGTGTAATTGGATTTCCATGATTGGCATATTTAATTTACTGGTAAGTCCCTATTACAGTGCACTAGATGTGCCCAGGGCCTGTAAATCAAATGCTACTAGTGGGCCTGCAGCACTGGTTGTGCCACCCACATTAATAGCCCAGTAAACATGTCTCAGACCTGCCACTGCAGTGTCTGTGTGTGCAATGTTTACCTGCCAATTCGACTTGGCAAGTGTACCTACTTGTCAGTCCTAAACCTTCCCTTTTCTTACATATAAGACACCCCTAAGGTAGGCCCTAGGTAGCCCCATGGGCAGGGTGTAGTGTATTTGAAAGGTGGGACATGTACTTATGTGTTTTATATGTCCTGACATTGAAATACTGCCATATTTGTTTTTCACTGCTGCAAGACCTATCTCTCTCATAGGTTAACATGGAGGTGACCTTTAAATATGATTAAAGTTTAGATTCCCTTTCAAAGCAGATGTACATGTGGAGTTTGGGGTCTCTGAACTCACAATTTAAAAATACATCTTTTAGTAAAGTTGGTTTTGAAATTGTTTGTTGGAAAATGCTAGTTTTAGAAAGTAGGCATTTTCTTGCTTAAACCATTATGTGACTCTGCCTGTTTGTGGATTTCCTGTCTGGGTTAGTTTGACAGTTAGGCTGTTCGCACCTCTCTCTAGACAGTGATACAAAGGGAGCTGAGGTGTAGCCTGCCTATCCTGAAGAGCCATCTGTGCTAGGAGGGAGGGGAGGAGTGGTCACTCACACCTGAAAAGGCTGTGCCTGCCCTCAAACAATGCAGTCTCCAACCCCTGGTGTATGTCTGGGGCCTTGTCTGGGCATGTCAGGATCTCACAAACAAGAGAGACTTTCCTTTGAAGTAGGCCTACTTCAAAGGCCAAAATGGGTATAAAAAGAGCACCCAAACCCCTGATAATTAGATCACTTCTAGAAATCAAGAGGACCCTTTGCCAAGGAGAAGAGATGAGGAGAAGTGCTGCCTGTAACTGTGCTTTGTGGAGCTATCCTGCAGTTGCTGCTTCTGCCTGTGAAAGGTCACAAAGACTGGACCTTGTTGAGAATTCCTGCTTGTGAAGAAATCTCCAAGGGCTTGACGTGAGCTTGCCTCCTGTTATTGAAGTCTCAGGGCCATCAAAGACTTCCCCTGCCAGCACCTGGACTGTCTGCTGAGACTCGTACCCTGCCAAGTGGTGCCCTATCCAGTTCCTAGGACCTTGAAAGCTGAAGCTGGCAGTCAAAGACTAAAAATCCATGCATAGATCGCCGTGAGGGGACATTTTCGATGCACCTTTCGAGACGCGGCTGAGAAACGACACACCACCAGCTTTGTGGCTGGAATCTACACTCCACTTGCATCACGGCTTGAAGATCGACGCAATGTGGCTGGAGAAATGATGCGCAACACCAGCTGACGGAGGCTGTTAATGTCACAACCCCACATAGCACGGTCTTCTGATAGAGTGCGACCAGAATTTCGATGCAAAACTCGCTGGGCGTGGGACACCAACACAAAGCCTACCCGGACCCAAGGTGCCTGCCCGGAATGACGCATCGCTCTCCTGCAGAGAGGAAAAATGACGCACGCCGACCCGACCGGAGGAGGAACGATGTGCAGTCTCGCTTGCAAGTGAGAAATCGACGCATCGCTGGCCTTTTCCGAAGCACACTCACCCGAGCAGTGTTATTTTGACGCAACCCAGGTACTTTTTCATGCTGACAGCATTAGTGTGTGTTTAAAACTACTTAAAGACTCTTTTTGCATTTTTATTGATAACTTGACTTGTGTATTGTAGATTTTTGTAGTCTTTCAACCGTGGTATTCCATTGGCGGTACACACCGCCGCGCTCAAAATACACACACCCTTACAAAACACAACCACATTGGACAATTTGAAACACACACACCTGATATACATTCAAACAACACTCCCACACACCCAATTAAATATAAAAAACACACCCACATCACCCACAAACCCTTACGACCACAATAGCGACTGAAGGACAGAGAGAGACAGCACTGCTTAGAGTAGACCATAACACAGAGGCAAATCACAACATCACCCACACAATTACCACGCACAAAACACCATACACCACCACACTCACCACACTCTACAACACATACACCACCCCTCACCTCATCCACACCACCCATGGCACCCCAAAGACACCCCAGGTTCTCTGACGCAGAACTCAGGGTCATGGTGGAGGAAATAGTTTGTGTAGAGCCCCAGCTCTTCGGGGCACAGGTGCAGCACACCACCATTGCCAGGAAGATGGAGCTATGGCAAAGGATAGTCGACAGGGTCAACGCTGTGGGACAGCATCCACGCAATCGGGATGACATCAGGAAGCGCTGGAACGACCTACGGGGGAAGGTGTGTTCCATGGTATCAAGGCACAACATCGCGGTGCAGAAGACTGGCGGCGGACCCCCACCTACTCCCCCAGAATTCACAGCATGGGAGGAGGAAGTCTTGCACTTCCTGCATCCTGAGGGCCTCGCAGGAGTAGGCGGAAGAATGGACTCTGGTAAGTCAAATCTCCACTACTTCATTCCCCCCACCCCACCTGCATGCCAAATCATACCCCCACCCTCACCCCCACCCCCATCACACCAACTCCTTGCAAATGGCTCACCATCACAACCCACCCATCCCAAAACCTAGCCCTGCATGCGTCCCCAAAGCATGGACACCCATCACCAAAGCATGCCCACTGCACACACCCATCACCCCCACAAGCCACCGTCACAAAAGCCCCCACAAGGGAATGCCTGCACTTGGGTACACGGCCACCCACCCATTACACGAAATGCCACACACAGAAGCAATAACCATACCCTTATACCCCTGCAGGACCCGAACGCCACCACACCGCCACAGAGGGTCCAGAGATGTCTATCCCACCCCCTGAAGAGGCCCCCAGTGATGACAGCAGCTCTGTCTCCCTGGACCCAGATGACCAGCCCGGCCCATCGGGCACCTCGGGACAGTCGGTTCCCCACAGACAGCCACAGGCTACAGCAGACCTAACCCCCTCTGGGAACACCAGCACAGCTCCCACCCAGCGGGCCCATGCCTCTGTCTCCAGGACACGTCAATCAGTGGTGTGTCTGCCACTACAGGGCACCCAGGTTGACCCACCACCCCAACAACAACAGGGACCTGGGGGCAGTGGTAGTGGGCACAGCGTCCAGGGGACAGATGCCCAGGAACACAGGGCAACTGGGAGGGCTGCTGTGCGACAGGGGGGGAACAGGCCCAGGCAACCCACTCTCCAAGAGGCCCTCTCCTCCATCATGGGAGCATACCACCACTCCCAGGAGACGATGGCTACGGTACTGGGCAGGTTACAGGAGATCCAGGTACTGCAGGAGGAACAGTACATGGGGTTCAGAGAGGAACTGAGGAACATTAGTTCCGCAATGGGGACCATCGTCGTTGCCCTTAACCAGATAGTCACCACATTGCGGGACCATGTGGCACCCCAAAGGGCCCCTGTCACTAGCGTAGACCAGGAACAGCCTACCACCTCCGCCGGCGTTAGTGGACAGGAGGCCCCCACACAACGACAGGCCACCAGAACCCCACCTCCTGCAGAAGAAGAACCACCCCGCAAGCGGAACCTGAGATCTCACAGAAGACAGAGTAGGATGCCAAGACCCCCGCCAGCAAACAATACCCCCTGATGTCATCCCACTGTCCCACATTGTCACCCTGTCCAACCTTAAACTGCCCCTGCTCCATCCTTCCACAGGCATATGGACAATGCACCTGTGAGACTGAGAACTGGACTTTACTCCACCATCACCCATCACCGTTTTACAATCATGTACCTAAATGTAGCAGTTTAATTAAATCACTTATTGCACTGAAAAAATCTGGAGTCTGCTTGTATTCTTAACAAATGTATTAGACATAACGGTGCACAAATGTTCAGTTACATTGTGATGACAACATACCACTGTCACACAGCTGTAGTCCATGGTCAAACAAAGCAGAGGTCACGCAGTGGGGGCCTACAGCTCTGAAAAGGGAAGGGAAAGTCACAAATCAGTTAACAGGAACCGGGGGGAAACACAGACAGTAGAGAGGCAGGAGGCTTTAAGTAAATGTAAAATGGCGTGGTTGATTCTTACCTGTGTGCTACTGAAAATACTGTTGTATCACTGTGTCCCTGTTGTCTGTGTCGTCCCCGTTGTCTTCCTCCTCTTCACTCTCCACAGGCTCCACAGCTGCTACAACACCACCATCTGGACCATCCTCCTGCAGGAAAGGCACCTGGCGTCGCAAAGCCAGGTTGTGAAGCATACAGCAGGCCACGATGATACGGCACACCTTCTTTGGTGAGTACATTAGGGATCCACCTGTCATATGCAGGCACCTAAACCTGGCCTTCAGGAGCCCGAAGGTTCTTTCTATGATCCTCCTAGTTCGCCCATGGGCCTCATTGTAGCATTCCTCTGCCCTTGTCCTGGGATTCCTCACTGGGGTAAGTAGCCACAACAGGTTGGGGTAACCAGAGTCCCCCAATAGCCACACACGGTGTTTCTGTAGCTGTTCCATCACATAAGGGATGCTGCTATTTCGCATAATATACGCGTCATGCACTAACCCAGGGAACTTGGCATTTACATGGGAGATGTACTGGTCTGCCAAACAGACCACCTGGACATTCATCGAATGATAACCTTTTCTGTTCCTGTACACCTGCTCACTTCCACTGGGGGGGACCAAAGCCACATGGGTCCCATCAATGGCATCAATGATGTTGGGGATAGGTCCAAGGGCATAGAAATCACCCTTCACTGTAGCGAAATCGCCCACCCCAGGGAACACAATGTAGCTCCGCATGTATTTCATCAGGGCAGACAACACTCTGGACAAAACCTTAGAAAACATAGGCTGAGACATCCCTTATGATATGGCCACTGTTGTTTGGAATGATCCACTTGCCAAAAAATGGAGTACCTACAGAACCTGCACCAGAGGGGGAATCCCTGTGGGTTGGCGAATGGGGGACATCAGGTCTGGCTCCAGCTGGGCACCCAGTTCATGTATAGTGGCTCTGTCAAGCCTGTATGTCAGTATGATATGTCGTTCTTCCATTGTCGACAGGTCCACCAGCGGTCTGTACACTGGAGGGTTCCTCCATCTCCTCGCAAGTCCCAGCGGACGGTGCCTAGGAAGGACAACATGGAGCACAGAGTCAAGCAACCCACAGGTACGTAACCACAGCTTGCACAGTACACGATTCACTATGCATTGAATGGCTTGAATGAGTGGCAATGCAAGGCCTAGGCCTGTGTGACGCAGTAGAAATTAAGCCATGTGGGCCCTTGAAATGGCGGCTGCCTGACCTGTGAATTGTGACAATGGGATGTGAGTTCAATGTGCTGGCGTGCCACACTGTGGCGGTAGGCGGTCGAAGACCGCGGTGCTAAGCCGCATTGGTTAACATTGAACCCTATGGGTTTCAGGAGCCAATGACGATGTGCGCCGGCGGTCGCGGTACACACCGTCGCGGTACGCACCGCCGCGGGCGTGACCGCCATTTTCTAACTGCTTAATCACTCGAGACCTGATCATCCACAGGAGAGGACCTATACTGCAAGTGCTGCTGTGACCTCGGTCTGGGAGATACAATGGCTGCTGCGACTGGGGAAAGGGCCCCTGCCTTCACATCTGAGGAATTGGAGAAACTTGTTGATGGGGTCCTCCCCCAGTATGCGCTACTCTACGGTCCTCCAGACCAACAGGTAAGTACACAGGGAGCACATAGTATGGGCTATGCCTGTGTTGAGTGGGGTGGATGTAAGATGGTGGGGAGGTGAGCGAATGAGGAGTGCAACGCACGACAGATGAGAGCATGTGCCACATGGCAAGGTTGGGGAGGGGGGGCCACTCACCTCGACCATGCAGAAAAGTGATGATATTTCTTTTCCCACCCTGTACATGTCACATAGGTCAGCGCCCATAAGAAGATCGAAATTTGGCGTGCCATTGCCAAGGACGTCCGGGCCCTGGGGGTCCACAACAGACGGGGCACCCACTGCCGCAAGAGGTGGGAGGACATCCGCCGCGGAAGCAGAAAGACCGCCGAGGCTCTGCTGGGGATGGCCTCCCAACCTAGGAGGGGTGCCAGCCGGCAATTGACCCCCCTGATGTCCCGGATCCTGGCGGTGGCCTACCCCGATCTGGATGGGCGCGTGAGGACATCACAGCAGACACAAGGGGGTGAGTATCAGCACATTCTGCTATATTAGTGCACAGTGGGGGTGTCTGGGTGGGGGAGGAGGGCTGTGGCTAGCTCTAGGCCAGGGCGCTTTCTGTAGGCTAGGCCCCTCCGTTAGGCATGGCCCTGTGCCCCCGCCCTCCACCTCTGTAGGGTGCTAAGTACAGCTATCCATGGTCCGGCCTCACCTATGTGTGCATTTGTCGTCCATAGACCTGTAGGCCAAGTCACAATAATTGAGTAGTGTACCCCGAGTGCGCGGCGTAGTGCTGGGGGCTTCTGTGTCTGTCCTCTCCGCCAACGGTGCCGCCAATGCATGCACTCAACATGTCTTTCTTTCTTCTCCCCCCCCCTTTTTCTTGGTTTTCCAGTTCATGTGTGCATTAGCATCATCAGGCGGAGGAGAAGTGGCATCGGCGCACGAGGGAGATGCATTTCACATGGGCCCGGAGGGCCATACAACCGACTCCGAGTACACCAGTGAGACGGAGGGCAAGGGGAGCGCCACAACGGGGACCCGTGGAGACGTCAGCGACACCGACACGTCCTCGGAAGGGAGCTCCCTTGTGGTGGCGGCAACATCCGTGCCCACCGCAACAACAGGTACAGCCGCCACCCAGCGCACCAGCCCCGCCCTCCCAGCAGCCCCTCAGCATTCGCCCCGTGCCCGCTCGGCCAAGAAGCCGGCCATCTCCTTCGCCCTTGGCACCTCAGGTCCTGCCCCAGTTACCCCTGCTGCCCTCAGTGCGGAGATCATTGACCTCCTGAGGACGCTCATTGTTGGGCAGTCTACCCTTTTGAATGCCATCCAGGGTGTAGAGAGGGAGGTGCATCGGAGCAATGCATACCTGGAGGGCATTCATTCGGGTCAGGCTGCCCATCAGCGATCGTTCAACGCTCTGGCCTCAGCACTGACGGCAGCAATTGTCCCTGTGTCTAGCCTCCCCCCTCCAACTTCCTCAACCCAGTCCCACTCCCCTGTTCCTCTGCCTATCCCAGACACACCTACAGACCAGCCTGCACACACCTCAACACCCAAGGGCAGCTCATCCAGACATAAGCACCACAGATCACACAAGCATTCACCCAAGCAACATCCACATGCAGACATGCCAACAGCCACTGCCTCCTCTGTGTCCCCCTCCTCTTCGTCTCCCTCCTCCCTCCCTGTGACGCCTCCACTCACACCTGCATGCACACCACCATCAGCCAGTACGTCCATCCCCACCACACCCACCAGAACAGTCCGCGCACGTGCAGTCACCACCCCCACTGCCATTTACACGTCCCCTGTGTCCTCTCCCAGTGTGTCTGTCACCGCCTCTTCCAAACCACACAAACGCAGGCAGTCACCCACCCAACAGCCATCCACCTCACGACAGCCTCCAGCACAAGCACCTGCACCCAAAGACACCATACTTCACTCTCCTACAACCACATCCTCTTCCTCCAGTCCCATACCCACTACAACTACCCGTCCCTGTCTTTCTAAATTGATTTTCCTTTCCAACCTTGACCTCTTTCCAACAACTGACCCACCCCCTCCATCTAATAAGTTTCCAATCAGCACCTCAGCCACCACAAGCCCTGCACCTACTAGGACAATCGTTCAGGGCTATTGGAGTCCACCAGCTCCTAGGGCAGGAACATCGGCCAGCAGCAAGGTGACAGCCAGCCCACCACTAGGGAAAAGAACCAAAAAATGGAAGGGCCGGCGCGACAGGCCTGAGACGGCTGCCCCCAAGGACACCACCCTTGCACCGTCACCTGGCCCATCCACAAAGGGAGGCAAGGGCCACAGAGTTTCTGCCAAGGAGGGCAAGGGCAGCAGGGCGGACAAGTCCGGCAGCAGGCAAACTGCCCAGGAGGGCCCCACCAGCCCCATTTGGGGTGTGACGGAGGACACCCACGGGCCCAGGACTCCAGCACAGGAGGGACCCGCATGCGAAAGGTCGGATGGCAACTGAGCGCAAATTATTGGCCAGATCTGGTTCCCTAGGAACAAAGGACAAGCACCGCTGAACAGGACCCCGCCGTGACAAGCACCGCTGAACAGGGCCCTGGCAAGACAAGCACCGCTGAACAGGGCCCCGCCGTGAGAAGCACCGCTGAACAGGGCCCGGCAAGACAAGCACCGCTGAACAGGGCCCGCCGTGAGAAGCACCGCTGAACAGGGCCCCGCCGTGACAAGCACCGCTGAACAGGGCCCCGCCGTGAGAAGCACCGCTGAACAGGGCCCCGGCAAGACAAGCACCGCTGAACAGGCCCGTCGTGAGACGCACCGCTGAACAGGGCCCCGGCAAGACAAGCACCGCTGAACAGGGCCACGCCGTGACAAGCACCGCTGAACAGGGCCCCGGCAAGACAAGCACCGCTGAACAGGGCCCTGCCGTGACAAGCACTGCTGAACACCCCCCCGCCGTGACAAGCACCGCTGAATAGGGCCCGCCGTGAGAACCACCGCTCACCGCTGAACTGGGCCCTTCATCTCAAGCACCGCTCCGCTGGGCCCTTCATCTCAAGCACCGCTCCGCTGGGCCCTTCATCTCAAGCACCGCTCCGCTGGGCACCTTCATCTCAAGCACCGCTCCACTGGGCCCTTCATCTCAAGCACCGCTCCGCTGGGCACCTTCATCTCAAGCACCGCTCCACTGGGCCCTTCATCTCAAGCACCGCTCCGCTGGGCACCTTCATCTCAAGCACCGCTCCGATGGGCACCGCCGTCTCTGAACTGCTCTCCTGGGCCCTTCCTGTCAAGCACCGCTCCGCTGGGCCCTTCATCTCAAGCACCGCTCCGCTGGGCACCGCCGTCTCTGAACTGCTCTGCTAGGCCCTTCCTGTCAAGCACCGCTCCGCTGGGCCCTTCATCTCAAGCACCGCTCCGCTGGGCCCTTCCTCTCAAGCACCGCTCCGCTGGGCACCGCCGTCTCTGAACTGCTCTGGTGGGCCCTTCCTGTCAAGCACGCTCCGCTGGGCCCTTCATCTCAAGCACCGCTCCGCTGGGCACCGCCGTCTCTGAACTGCTCTGCTAGGCCCTTCCTGTCAAGCACTGCTCCGCTGGGCCCTTCATCTCAAGCACCGCTCCGCTGGGCCCTTCATCTCAAGCACCGCTCCACTGGGCCCTTCATCTCAAGCACCGCTCCGCTGGGCACCTTCATCTCAAGCACCGCTCCGCTGGGCACCGCCGTCTCTGAACTGCTCTGCTAGGCCCTTCCTGTCAAGCACCGCTCCGCTGGGCCCTTCATCTCAAGCACCGCTCTGCTGGGCCCTTCCTCTCAAGCACCGCTCCGCTGGGCACCGCTCCGCTGGGCACCGCCGTCTCTGAACTGCTCTGGTGGGCCCTTCCTGTCAAGCACCGCTCCGCTGGGCCCTTCATCTCAAGCACCGCTCCGCTGGGCACCGCCGTCTCTGAACTGCTCCGCTAGGCCCTTCCTGTCAAGCACTGCTCCGCTGGGCCCTTCATCTCAAGCACCGCTCCGCTGGGCCCTTCATCTCAAGCACCGCTCCGCTGGGCCCTTCCTCTCAAGCACCGCTCCGCTGGGCACCGCCATGTCAAGCACCGCTCCGCTGGGCACCGCCGTGTCAAGCACCGCTCCGCTGGGCACCGCCGTCTCTGAACTGCTCTGCTGGGCCCTTCCTGTCAAGCACCGCTCCGCTGGGCACTACCGTCTCTAAACTGCTCTGCTGGGCCCTTCATCTCATGCACCGCTGGCCCATTGGCAGGGCCGGATCTGTGTCGGGCAGGGCTTCACGAAGCACTCTGGCCACCATGCCTCCTCCATAACCAGTGGAGTCTGTAATCCACCTGATGGACTGTGGCTTTGCACTTCCCAGGATGCAGCAGTGGGCAATCCACCCACTGTAGAGACTTGAGAGACTGTGGCTTTGCACTCCCCAGGATGGTACAGTGGGCAATCCACCCACTGTAGAGACTTGAGAGACTGTGGCTTTGCACTCCCCAGGATGGTACAGTGGGTATGGAGGCCCCTCGTGGATCTGGCGTCGTGGACTCATGTGGCTGAGGTGCCCCCCCTTCCATTCCCCCTGTGGTGCCTGTAGTTTTATCATCTGATGCCCCAGCAGTGTTCTCTCCAATGGAATCTGGTCTCGTGTGTGGGCTTTGCCCATGTGTTTGTTCACATTGGCCCACGAATGATGGAACTTTGCCAAAATGTGACGGACTTTTGGCCTATGTATATATTTTTTATTATGTTATTTATTTGATATATATATTTCATATTTCATATTTCACATTACTTCAAATGTCCAATAATATACTTCAATTTTAATGATCATTTAATTTTGTCTTGGCATTATTCCGTGGGGTTTGGGGGGTGTCACTCTGACTTGTTGCTCTGCATTGGTGTGTAGGGATTTGGGGGGGGTTTGGGGAGGGTATCGCGTATGTGTGTGCCCGTAACCTTTTCTCCTCCCCCCTCCCCTGTGTCGTAGGTGCAGTACTCACCATTGTCGTCTGCGCCGGCGTTCGTGCTCCTGGTAGAGGAGCAGGTAGACAATAGCTGGTAGGATGTTTAATTCGGGTTCCATGCTGTCCAGATTCCTCGTGGAGTGTGTAGAGGTGAGCGTTTTCCCGTTCGTAGTCTGTTTCCGCTGTGTTTTTATCGGCGGGGCTCCCGCCCCGGAAAAGGTGGCGGATTGGTGAGTTGTGATAGGGTGGGCGGTACATTGTCTGCCGCCTGCCTGTTGGCGGTGACCGCTGCGCTGTTTGTTTGTCCCGCCGTGGCGGTCGGAGTGTTAAAGTGGCGGTCTGTGTTGGCGGTTCCCGCCAGGGTCAGAATTCCATTTTTTTTACCGCCTGCCTGTTGGCGGGTTGGCTGCTGCTTTATCACCGACCGCCAGGGTTGGAATGACCCCCAAAGAGGCTTAAGCAAGAAACAAAAAGAGTAAGGGGCAGATTTAAGAAAAGTGGCGCTGCACCCAATGCAGCTCCACTTTCCTTGCGTCTATTAGCACTCAGCTACCGCCACCATGTGTGCGCCGTCTTTAAAAGAGGGCTCACCATGGCAACAGGGGGCAACAGCATCAGAATTATTGATGTTATTGATGTACTGTTCAGGGTTAGCTTCAAAATGTTGGCGCTAACCCTGAACAGTACATAGGGGCCTATTGTAACCAATGCTCTGAGCAGGCATTAAAAATGCCCAAAAAAATGGTGCAAAGAAATCTTTTAGATTTTTTTGAGCCATTTTTTGGGCCCCACGAAATGGGGGAATGCCCACCGTGCATACGTTATTCCTGGCGCAGGCATAATGTGGTGAAAGGGGTTACAAAGTGGTGCAATGCATGCATTGCCTCACTTTGTAAATATGGCGTGGTGAAGCCTTGTTGGGCCACATTAGCGTAAAAAATAAATTGGCTCTAATGTGGCGCAAAGAGGTGCTTGGCCCTCTTAAATGAGGGCCTCAGAGACATTTTGAGAGTGAGGTAGAGTTAAGAAAGAAAGTCTGTAGGACAAAGTGGGAAGGGAGTGCTTCCACCTTTGGAAGGGCCGCACCCAAGGGGTTGGTGCTCTGCGCAGCAAAACCATTTTGTAATATGTTATGAATCTTCATATAAAGGGCTGAGAATAAGCTATTTCAAATCTAAATAAATAACACATTGTCCTTCTCATACACCGTGGAACCCTTACCAGTTCTGTTGTGTCCTGTCATTACATGCAAGCCCAGTATTACAGATGCCTTACTAGCTCTCCCTGCTCCTGTATCACTAAAACCTTACCAGCTCTGCCTGATCCTACGCTACTGATGCTGATGCCCTGACAGCTGTCTGCTCCTGTATTTTTGAGTATTTGCTAGTTCTGCCTGCTCCTGTGTCACTGGCGCCTTGTCAGTTCTGCCTGCTCCTGTGTCACTGACACCTTATGAGCTCTGCCTGCTCCTGTGTCACTGGCACATGACCAGCTCTGCCTGCTCCTGTGTCACTGGCACCTTACCAGCTGTCCAGCTCCCGTACCACTGATATACTGGCTGCTCTGCTTGATCCTGAAACCCTGACAGCTCTGCCTGCTCCTCCCTCATTGAATCCTTGCTCCTGTCCTACCAATGCCCTTGTAGCTCTTTCTGCTCCTTTATCAATGAATCCTTGCCAGTCTTGCCAGCTCCTGCATCACAGGTGCCGTACCAGCACTGCCTGTTCCTATGCCGCTTGGTCCTGCTCCTTTATCACTGATGACTAGCCAGCTTTCCTTCCTCTTGTGACACTGAAGCCGTACCAGCTCTGTCTGCTTCCATTTCACTTAAGCCTTACCTGCTCTTCTTGCTTCTGTATTATTGATTCCTTACCAGCTCAGCCTTGTCCTCTATCACCACCAGGCGGGAGCCCCTGGAGGAACAGTCTTCATGGCTCTCTCTCCAGTTCTTCTGATATGATGCTCCTGGGAAGTAATAGCACTTCAGTCCATGCAGCTCCCATTGCAGAGGACAAGATGGCGAAGGAAGAGCTCCTGCTGGAAGAAGAAATTAAATTAATGGGTATTGAGGATCAGTTATTGATTAAAAACAGATTACTAGCTTCCCCCAGTTAGGTGTATGTCATGTCTTTCAGTAGGTTTTCAAGAGGTGGAGTTATCTGCTCAATGGTGAAATCTGTGGCTGTCTTGTGGACCACAGGGTCAGCTACTGTCAGGTCTGATTTTGGCCTTTCATCCTTCTTGCACTATGGAAGTGCTATTTACAGGGCATTGGAACTAGAAAATGTTGCTGTTAAGTTGGTATTTATAAAGCCCAAATACCCAAGGATACCAATACATTCTCTTACGCAAAAGCAGGAAAATAAAAGTGGGAGCTTACCACGAACCACTACGCTGGGCAGAGCGCAACACCTGCTTGTAGGCACCTGTAATATATTAAGGAGCATATTTAAGAAAAGTGATGCTGCAGTGTGTGCTGCACCATTCTTGTTCTGCCCTTTACCGCCCCCCTACTGCCACCATATGTGCTCCGTACATGGCGCAGGGCAGGGGGAAATAGCGTCATTTTTCATGACGATATTCATGTACTCTGCAGGAGAAGCGCCAAAATATTGCCGCTACTCCAGCAGGGTACATAGGGGCCCATTCTAAAGAATGGAAGCCCCCTTTTCATGCCTGCTCCGAGCAGGCGTTAAAAGTGCTGTAAAAAATGACGCAAGGACATCTGCTAGATTTCCTTGCGCCATTTGTTCGCCCCACCCTAATGGGGAACGCCCCCTTTGCATATATTATGTCTGGTGCAGACATAATGTAGCGCAAATAGTTACAAACTGGCCCAATACATGCATTCAGCCACTTTGCAAAGTGGCACAAGGATTTTGACCTCGTTGGGCCTCATAGCGTAAAAAACAAAATTACGCTAATGTGGCGCAAGGCAAGGTGGCACTAGGGGATTTCATTCTCACAATTACTGTTTTTCAGACAATATAACTCGGAATAGAAAGAGGCAAACGCTGCTCCCTCTTTCGAAGATGTATCGCCTGTAAATCTTGCCTCAACTCAAAAAATATCAGATTTATTGACTACACTTTAGGCAGCAGAAGCGCATGAAAGAAAAGCCAAAGTTCACATGTCAAAGTCTCTGTGAAAATATGAACCTTTTTTTTTTTAACTTTAATGTAGATTAATATAAGTGTTTACCTGAAAACAGTGCTTCATAAGTGTGAAATATGCATTCTTCCCTGGTCACAGCAGAGACAGAGTCATAGAAAAGTTAATTCCAGGGCTCAGGAGTTCTAATAGAGACCGAAGAAGGACTTCAATTAAAAAGCTCATAGGAAGGGCTCCCAGTTATGACGTTCCACGTTCATTTGTCATGTATGTACAGCACCACACAGCAAGAAGTCAACTAAAGGAATTTGGTACATTGCCGTGTACATGTAAAATCATACATTGCAATGTCTCAGCACGGGTCCACAGTTCAGGTGAGTTATTCTGCAAACCTAAGATACAGCTAGTATTACATCAACATGAACTCGGGCCTACTTCCTCCACTACCACAAACACGTGCTGTAAATCACAAGAACCAGTAGTACTAGTAGCCTGCCAGTAGATCTATCCGAAAACCTAGTATGGGACTGGCTATAGGGGTTACTCATCACAAACGTGAGGGGTATCCAGGCCGCCGTACTGGATGTGGAAGGTACAGGATTCAAGGATTTCGAGCTGAACTGGGTGCAGAATAGATGCAGTCGACACATCACAGCAGCAGGCAGTGCTTAATTTGTAAATAAAAAACGTGCCGATGCTCAAAGCATCTGAATTCAAAGATGAGTACAAAACTCTTATTAATTCAATACACAATAAAGAAGCCTATTTTCTACCACACAGGCCATTTTATAGCTTTGGGGGGTTGGAATTGTCACACGGTCTAAGAGTGGGATGATTAGTAGTGGGTTGGTGCTGTCACTGGCAGCTATGGCAGGAGGCACGGGTGCAGTGGCCTCCTGACGAGGGGCGTGGCACAATTTCTTTTATTTTTTACAAATTAAGCGCTAGAGAAAGTGTTTCTGTCTGTGGGGTCCTGGCGCACTCTTATCACCAGCGTGATTGCCTGTAGTGACAGCAAGACCTAAGATAAAGCAGGCTTCAGTCTCCACTGAGGCAAATGTCCAACTACAGGAGCTCCATCCCCTTAAGCGGTAGGTCCTGGATTGCTCAGATGATTCCAGGTGGATACCTCATGGCAGGACACAATCGGGCAGGCTGTTTCTTTAACTTTCTACCCTTGGTGTGACCTACTCTGGAAATGGGTCTGTAGGAGACAGGGCCACATGGAACTGTCCTCCCTGCTCCAAGATCTAGCCTGGCCGGCAACTGGATCCAATCCTATGAGGATTACAAGAGCGCACAGGCTACCTGGTGGGAGAAGTGACCACCGGGCTCCTCAAGTTGTCCATATCAGTGTGTAATGGTGATCTGGTGGAGACTTATCCCAACCTCACTTTCCCGCCCCAAACCCCCCCACCCCCTCCTCCACTGGCCTTTCTAGGAGGAAATGCTTACACTATGACAGATGTGAGATATGTCTGGGCAAATGGGGCTCGGGGAGGGTGGTGAGTTCCCCTTTAGTAACAAAGTTCATCCAGGGGGCACCACTGGGACACTTGTAGACTGTACTGTGCTAAGCTGTAGAGTGGGAAAGAGGCTTTAGTGATATTTGTTGTACTTGAAAATGACGCAAGATAAACATTCGTTCAAATAATAAATCAGAATTTACCCATAGTACTGCTGCCCCTATGATCATCTCTCTGTTTCAGGCTCATCTTCAGGTCCCTGTTCTCCTGGTGAAGCTTGTAAACTGAAGTGAGAGAAGTTAGAAAAGAAGGACAGTATGAGAGTGGAATGCAAAGGTGAAGGAATGAGAGAGAAGAAGCGGTCAGTCTTTCACATGGTTCTTCCACACCTCAAAGAAACTGACCATCACAACCCTTGTGACTGACATGTCTTCAGTTCCTCCTCTGCCTGTTCTACAAAGAGTGACGTATTCTGATGCTTGCTTTCATTTAAAGACAACCATGACAGTCATCAGAACATGACATCAACTAATAATAATAATAATGATAATAATGATAATAGTTGTAATAATAACAATAACTATAATAGTAGTGATGGCATTTCTACAGTGCACAGCTACCTCAGGTGAGGTGTACCAGCGCTCCGTACCGAAGCTAAATCACTGGCATGCAGATCTCAAACCCCACTACAGCCTCATCTGAAGAACCATGTTTAAGTTTTTTCCTGAACATTTCCTCTGACTGGCCCTGCTGAATTGCACAGTTTAGGTGGTAGGCAGCCAATCGACTTCCTGCCCATCTGTGCTTTCCTCACTCTGGGCATTGTAGCCAACTGTTCCCTTGCAGATCTGAGATTCCTCTGGGGTACGTAAAGTCTCAACAGCGGTTGCAGGTACCCGGGCCCTTCATTATTCATGGCTTTCTAACAGAAACATCAGGCTTTAAAGGTTTAAAGGCTGCTCTTTCTCTCACAGGGAGCCAGTGAAGCCCACCGAGGCAAATTCAGAATGTGTCTAGCTGCCACGTTCTGGCACTTTGCAATCTATTGACCCTACTTTGTGTCACGCCAAGGTATAGCACATTACAGTAGTCCGGCCTTGACGCTGCCATGGACTTGCTCACTGTCTTCTTGAGTCCTGCTGGTAAAAAGCACACTCATTTTCTCAGCATTTTCAGGAGTTCAAAACACTTTCCCACCACTGCAGAGATTTGGCTATCAAAAGATAATTTGTCATCCGCCCAGATGCTGAGATTGTGGTAATCTAAGCTGGAAATTTGTAAAATATTAGAACTTGTAGTTTAGTCACGGTTTGCTTGGATGGCATAAAAGCTATACAAAAAGAAAATGACCCCAAAGCTAACTAGTGAAAGCTGGGCAGGGATTATTATGGATGCTGTAGAGGTACTGAAGTAATACACCTGGAGTGAGAATCATTTTCTCTCTAGACTTTGCTGGTCTCATTGGACCCCTAGATTGTGGGCATGTGTATCACTGCATGGACCCCAGAAAGTAAGGTTACCAGATGTCTCCATGTTCCCAAGGTCTCAGTGCTCCACTCCTGAGGTTCACTTTAATAATGGAATGAATCCTGGGAGTTGTAGTCCTGATATCCTTCTGCTGAGTCAATTAAACTACACATCTGAAAACAAATAATTGTTAAACAAAGCCAAGCACTGGATCATTGCACCCCTTGGTGACCCAGAGTCTTCTGCTAACCTTAACGATATACCGTAACAAATACATTCTAGCACCCCAAAATGCCCTTTGCTGCCGGGCTCAGGCTGTAGTTCTCCATCACTCAATGGACGCACGGTTAAGTAGCCATCTGTCCAAGGCTGACTTGAATGCGTTGAGAACCATTGGTAAAATGTTTTGGTGCAGTTGAATGTAGCGTACTGTCCCATGTACCATTTTGGATGCTACTGACAAATGGTCAACAGTAAAGGGTACAACATACAGTGATATTCCTGTCCCTCCTACAGCACCTTGATAAGGGAATTTCATAAAGCACAGATGTTCTGCAGCTGACGAAGTGGGCCTTTTCGGTAGGACTTGCTAGCAGAAGGTGGCTAGTTGGCTTTGGAGTGAAACGAGGACACGACTATCAAGCACAGGTTGAACAGACAATCACAGATTGCAGAATATTTGTTCTTCAAAAGGTTTGGCATGTCACTCCACGTCAGGAAGATACCATCTATCGACTTCTATGCTTTCACTAGAGGTGTGCAGGTTTATTGGACGGGGTTGAAGCAAGTCAACACTGCAAATCCTGGAAACTGTACTGCCCTGGATACGCAATGTCCTCAGAACATGTAGGGACAGATTTATCAAGATCTGCACCAGTGCAAAATCACACAAAGTGATGAAAACTACTGCAAAGTCATGATTAATATTTACTCTCCAGGGCAAATCATTTAGTTGCTGGAAAGTAATCCTAAAAGTAAGGCAAATAGTGCTCTGCATTACTTTGTGTCATTGGGGTGTTGCATGGGTAACACATTGATTTTTTCGTGTTATCACACATGGGGTTTGATGCAAAGCGCTATGTAGGTGTACACAGGGCTTTGCGGCAAAAAATGTGACCTCCTTTAAACAGGTGTTTGTAAGAAGAAATGTTTTAATTTCTTCTAACTTTGACTAATTGAGTGTCTGCTGCACAGTCCAGTACCAATCCAATGTGTGAAAAGTTTTAAACTTAGTGTTAGCATAGTATTTTGTACTGAAATGACAACATGCCAGTGAACAATCTATACCAGCGTATGGTGCGACAGGGTGTGCTTGGCAGTAGGCAGTGTGTTTGTGCACCAGCAATGCCAAGAGGTGCAGCAGCAGGACTGTATCTGAAGAGATGTGGCTCTACAATGCTCTCTCATATCTTTGGTGACTGTGTTAACATTTCTTAACTCTGGCCTGAAGTGTTATGGACATCAGACAAGAGATGTCCGACGCATTTCTGGTGGAGCAATATAAGCCCCAGCAGACCCTGACCTCCAAGGGCCCCCCTCAGCACAAATGATAGGTGGGGGTTGTTGAGGGGGGGGCCTTCCCTGTATTTTGCAAGGGGGCCCTCAAGTTTCGCAATACCACTTTACATTTCTTACAAATATCTGGAAAGCCAATAAGCCTGCCCTTGGCAATCTGGTGACATGTTTACATTTGTGTTATTTTTTTATTGGAAGAAGATTCCATAAAAAGAAAAAGATTAAAAAAGTAAACATGCCACTGTCCATACATGGAGGCCATAGGCTTGTAATAAAAAAATGCATGTAGTTTTAATAGAAAAGTATGGGTGCTTCCTGGACGACCATAGTACTTATAACAGCTACTACAAAAGGTTCTGGATCCAGTTTTACTTTTATTACACATTCACGGAAAGTATAATTCTTACTGCTACCAAGAAAATGTATTATTAGCTTTTAACCATAACGCGAAGAAATAATTTAAAGACTTTAGGGTGACCACAGAAATGTAGAAAAAGGATAAAGAACGGAAAGAAAGCAGCAATGGCACTGTACATATTGGCCCTCCAGCTCTGGCATTGAAGTGCACTTCTTTTTTAGGTGGATGTGCACGTGTGATAAAGCTCAATACCATACCCTGCAGGGTAGGAGAGCCAGTGACTGAAGTGGGGTGATGTCTTGTCCACTGCTGTATACTGTGGTGGGCGGCTGCAAAATGTGAATGACTATTGAACAGAGTAGTGGGAGAAGATGGATAACACAAACCCATTGGATGTATGTTTAGATGTGTGTATTATTATTTTTAGGTTAGCAGTAAGCAAGTCTTTTTGATTTTACTATATATATATATATATATATATATATATATATATATATATATATATATATATATATATATATATATATATAACCTACTGTAGCCAGTAGGTAGCTAAAAAAGAAAAAGCTGTAGCTATAAAGTAAGTAACTATAAATCGCACCCTAAGGTAAGTGCAACTCACGCCACCGGCATGCAGTTTTTTCATCAAATGTTTTGCTACAGATATTACATTGATATTATCAATGATGTTGTCAAAGATGTCATATATGTATACCATAAAAAAATCTTTGCTCCAAAAGGCCCGCTACCCAAGGGGGGGTGGAGCGTGGGCCGGTGGAGCAAACATTTTATATATATATATATATATATATATATATATATATAAAAATAATCCTATTTATAAGGGTTTTTAATTTGTCTTCTACATTCATTCATCTGTTACTGTGTCATGCACATTTTCCTTGCTCTCAGTGGAACACACAGCATGAGGCAGTGGCCCTTCAGCCAATGGCTAGCTTCACTGCGAGTGACAAAATTCTGCTCTTTCACAAAGAGCAAATCCACACACAAAGTAGTTTAATTTTATTTGTTGTTTTAACCAATATTTTTTTTAAATATTGGAGACCGCCTGGTGCTTCCCTTAAAAAGGCAATTTTCCAAAACACATGAAAAAACAAGCACTGGAAAAGCCAAAAATGCTGGCAGCCAATGCCAGACTAACAGGCTTTGTGTCTGTTTGTTGTAGGTCTGGCTTTAGCTTTCTTACTATTCTATTTTTTCCAAAAAACCATTCATAATATAGTTACAGGTAGTGGCTCTATTAAATTGTCATTCATACCTTCCTTCCACCCACAAAAGCATGCAGGATGGAGCAATAGGTGACCTTTGGACCAATACTCTTTGAGTGACTGCAGTAAACCTATGTACAATATTCACATCCACCTCGAACCATATAAATAAATTGATTCTCTTCAGTGATAAACGTGCTTCCAAGTGTGTGTTTTCATTTTAGTTTTTTTTTTCTATAATAGCAACTCTTTATTTTGCCTTTTCTTTGGCTGCCCTCTTTTATGGCCATTTATTTTCTGGTTCTTTTCAAGGAAATAAGGTGTTTAGGTGACTTGTAACATTGTGGCCGTATGGTTTGAGTGCTAGGTGAGCCGGTGATTTATGCTTGTCTCTTTTACAAATATTGTTAACATTAATAATATACAAAATCATTATTAAAACATTCACATCAGGGAATGATTTTTGAACTGAAAATATTTAATACAAGCATAGGCGAACCACGTTTAGGTGACCATATTTTTTCTTTTTTTCTGTTTTTGTGACGCTTTCATGAAATTTTAAAAAATAAGACATTTACGATCTTACTAGCCTGCCAAGGCCTTACCTATCAGCATTGCCAATGCTTATTATATATGATGCTGATGCAACAGTAAAAGCTGCCTGCACAGTTTCCCACATTTCACAGCTGCTACACTGGACACCGGACTGGGTGGAGAGGAATGATTCTGTGTTGATCTCCACATACACTATCTAGAAGATTGTTATTTAATGTTACACAGATCCATGTAAATCAATGGTTGATGCTGCAGGACCCTGTGGTGCAGGGAGGTCCCGGTGGCCCCTCATCACATTCAGCAGAAGGGGGGTGGTCATTTTGATTACAACTCTGTATTTGTGTGAGTCTTCCTTGTTACCTGCTCTATGGACAATGCTGGTAAAGGCGGTGACCAATTCTACACAAATTGATTCAGGAAGGTCAGTTGTTGAGATGGTTATCAGGAAAAATATGTTCATTTCTAGTAATGCAATGTAGATCATCATCAAATGGTGTGGGGGGTGTATGCACGTGCATGTCAGTGTGTGCACCTGTCTCTGTTTTTTGGGTCTCTGTGTGAATTGATAATGCATTGTGAGAGAAGGCTACCTGGGGCCCTATAACACATAGGGCGCAATTTCTCTGTTTGAGCGACAGTGCACCTTAAAACAAGTGCACCGGGTGCAAACACAGGGCCTCAGGGCAGCACATTCAAGTGAAAAACAGGGCAGCTTTGAAGCAGCCGCTCCGTGTTTCTCTGTGCAGGAGCAACCTACTCGCACTTTTAAGGGGGATTAGAGATCCCCTGCAGGCAGGGGCAATAAGTGACTGCACCAGCCTGCAATGTGTTTGAATGGGAGGTTCATAGGACCCCTTTTCCTCCTCTCCAGAGGGCTGCCATCAGGGTGCGCACTGACATTGTCAGTGTGCCTCCCGACAGCTTCTTTGCCTCTGCACCCCATCTATAACAAGGCGTGTAAAGGCAAAGAGATTTCCTCATTCGAATGTGAACGCCTTCTGTGATTGGGCTGGTGCTATGTGTGCTCCAGCGCTATCTCTATTACAGGAGGACCGCACAAGTGTCTGAGGCCCTTTCTGTAATACCAAAGTGCCCCGGGATCACACAAGGTGGGTGCGCATGCCACTTGCGCCCTCGGTCACTTTGAATAATACAGGTCCTGGTTGAGAAGCATTAATTTACCTCCTAATCCTGATAGGTAAAGTAAATTATTATGTAATCTTGGGGATATATCTGCTATTATTTGTTTATTCAGCAACACATATCTACTTGAGGATATAATTCTGTGAAATTATTCACTTACTCCAAATGCCAGATCCCGTCACCGCCAGAACTAGCAGGACTGTCAGGACGGTCAGCGAGACTATAATCCACAGGGGAGGTCTCTGGAAACGAGGACCTTGTGGGTCAGCTGTAAAATTCATTGGAGAAATATGTTATTAATGATCCACATGTCTGCACAATTTCAACCATCACAGTTTAATTCTCAGGCAGTGAAGATCAGTAGAACTCCAGCTACTTTAAGAGATGTTGGGTCACTCCCTGTGTTCTCATTGCCATGGGAATGGACACCAGTCTTGTGTGAATGCACCAGAGACCACAATGGAGTTCACAGACACCAGCTAGTCTAGACTTCCAATGGTCATCAACAGATAAAGGCAGGAAAAGTAAATGTAATTTTGCAGGAAACCGCGTGACCTTCTCAACCTTTCATCTGTTGGAGTGGGCTACATGAAGAGTTGGCTTCACTTGCTTTGGTTAGATATTCCATAGTTTTGACCAGTTATGCATTGCATTTAAACGCAACTAGTTATTCATCTCTGCTGATATCCAGGACCTCTATTTCTCTGGGTCAGGTTTATGTTATGCTGTAGAGCATTCGTTTCTATAATACACTTCTCCCATTTGGGTGGTCCTGCGCCACCTTGTGGGGGACTTTTATGCAGGATATGCTGTATGAAGTAAAAGCGCATGCCCCTTTAGTGTGCTTTTAAGTCTTCTCTGCAACAGCACATGCACTACAACTGCTCATGTGTGCAAGAAATATTTTATACAACGGGCTGCTTATGACCCGGCCTCTGCAAAGACCAAGTACTGATTGTTTCAGCTTGATCGCTGTGCTTCCGCCGATCTCACTGCGATTGAGGTGCTATGTTTTCTTCATTCCTGTCATCCTTGTGGAACCTCTAGCTACTTGTAGCGATGTTTCACTTTGGCACACGCGTTTCACATGAGATTGTTTCTGCTTCGAAATTTATATTTATTGTGACAACAGATATTATCTGATTCTATATGTATTTTTACTAAGACATGGGTTTTCTTTATGTGACGGATGCTTTGCCAAATTATATTTTTTTCTTTTTCATGTATGGGGAGATAACTGGTTTGCTCTGAATCACAAGGACACTGTCCTGAGACATAACAAAAATTGGCAAAGCCGATAGGTCTCACCATTTAGATTATTGGCTCTGCCATTATCATCTGCCATGTTCCTGCTGTACAGCACGGGCATGGCCAACTTTGGCAGTGATTTGAAGCCAGGCTGCATAGCAATGAGGCTGCTGTGCAGCATGGCTGAAATGATAATACAAAAAAAAGACTAGTACCACACTTTTTTGTTTTTAAAAAGCCAATTAGCGCTGGCTGAATAATAGATCTTTTTTAAACTAGTTTTAACTGCACTGCAAAGCATCCATGCTGCTGAATACCTTGGCTACAAAACTTTGCCAACGCCAAAAGCTCTCAAAGGTGAGATCATTTGGCTTTGCCAATGCTTGTTGCAGGTGAAAAGTGTCAGGTTTATCTGAGGGTGCTGCAGCACCTCCCCGCATTATTAGCTCCAGAGGCACAGTCAGTTACATGGTGCACCAGCTAAATCCTGTCCCTCGTTGTTGGTTACATGGCCCTTAGCTCGACGGCTACAAGGTGGCACATGCATAAGACAATGTGGGGTGGAGAACCTGACACATGTTTCAGTTTATCACTTCCTCATCCATCTTCCTCTCTCACTCCTTTCGTATGAGTTTATCTCCATTCATGCAGAACTTAATTACTAAACTTGACTTTTCCTTCCCAAACCAAGATGGCCCCATACCTATGGGTATAAATACCTCACCTCCTGGTAAGGACTTCCCGTTTCTTTTTTCTGCAGCCAAGTATCATCTTGGCTACAGGTATGTGTGTTTTTAAAAAATGTTTTTATTGTTGCTTCAACCTGCTTTGGCAGTATTTATGACTGTTATTTCATGATCACGCTCACATGCATGGCATACAGGATCAGAGGGGACTTCTGTGGTTTGCTGGGCAGCTTGTGACGGCCTTGGAGGTATTTGTTGAGCTTTTATATTTCTTTTTTGTGTATTCCCCATATTTTTGTATGAGCTATGATCAATGTGTGTGGCGCTTGTTCTGCTTTGGTCTTCCCTGAGCAGTCTTCCCAGGAATCGGCAGTCGCATGGAGTTGACCTGATTCCGGAATGGTGCCTCTATGTTTTCTAGAGGGGTGCACCCTTGCGCTTCCACCTGGCCCTCTGCATTGCTGCCACAAGGGCGTTGTTGTCTTAGCCACTTGCTCTTTGGGCAGACTTGATGCCTGTCTCCAGCCAGTTGGGGGTTGGGTGTGTTCTATGCATTTCTTTTTAATTTTGTGTCACTTTCAATATATTCTTCGGCAAAACCTGCTGTAGTGGGTTTTATTGTTTGGGGAGTCTCACTGATACGCTGGGCATTCAGGACTCACATGTGGGGTGTTGGACACGGTGGGTAATCCGTTTTGTGGTAGTAGCATGAGGCAAGCTGCTCCCTCATTATTTTTAATTTCCCAGTTATATTTGAGCACATGCTTGCTTCATGTCCTTTCGGGGGTTGTATGACAGAACAACGCATTCCGTTGCAAAGCATGCCTTTACCACGCATGCGTTACAATGGGAATGCCATTTTGCCACATCACCTTAACCACGCATATCAAAAGCAAATATGCATTTACCACGCAGTCCATTGTAAAACATGTATGTTAAATGCATATACATGGTTTTTCCTGGCCTCTTCCCTAAACACAAAAAACAAACCTCTGCCCCCCACAGTCCATAGCCCTTTAAAAAAAATACCGACCCCTGCCCTGAACCCTATAACTGTGTCCTAAACCTGACCCCAGCATGACCCCCTCCACCGATCCCCAACATTTAAAAAAAGAAAAACATACCTGGTCCACCCTGAGCTCCCCCGCCCCAAGCCAGAAAACAATCCCCAATCCCCAACCACAACTCTTTCTTTAAAAAAATACAGGCACCCCCACCCTGAGCCTCCTGCCCCAACACTAAACCTATACCCGGTTGTAAGCTCTAAAACCTGACCCTCAGTGCAACCCCAACCCCCTAACCCTTTAAAAAAAAAAAATACCCGCCCTGTGCCCTATCACATCCTTCCCGCCCCAGCACTAAACCTATATCCCGACCCCAAGCACCAAAACCTGACCCCCAGTGTGACCCGCTCTCCTGACCCTTTTTGAAAAAAATAAAAAAAAATACCCACTTTGAGCCCAAACACTGCCCCCAAGCCCTAAAGCCTACACCCAAAGCCCTAAATCCACCCCACACCGTTCACCCTACCTCTCTCCACATGACAAGGCAGCTCTCCAGACAGGAAGGCACGTTGGATCTTTCCCTTTCCTCTCACGACGCTGATAGCCTTTTCCACACCTTTACCACAAATATGCCCTAACCACCACAACCATGCATATGCCCTTACCATGCATACCTTTACAACTTAATTAACTGTAAAGGCATGTGGGGTCAAGGCATATGCGTTGTAAAAAAGGCATTGGTAAGGCCAAGCATGGTAAAGGTGCATGGCTTGTAAAGCATGCATGGGTAAGGCTGTCCACGCTCACAGCCGCATGGTAATGGCTGTTTCTCCCCTTTGGGTGCATTTTGCCCATAGTTGAATTGGCCGCCTCTTGTCTTTTCTTGAGTCGTGCTGGAGGATTTGGTGGCGTTGTTCTCAACGTGGACTGTTTCAGGATGTTTTGCAGAGGGATTAGCACAAGACCAGCCTTGTGGCTCATACAGTGGTTGCTGCTGTGGATTTACAGGAGCAGGCTGGGCCACCTCTACCCTGCCATCTATGGCTTTACTGCTGTCTTTGTCTTGTTTGGAAGTGGAGGCTGCCATGAGGGCCTGGGCCTGTTCCAGTGCTTCACAGGTTGTCTCGCATGGACATGATCTCTTGCCAGTTCATGTGGATTTGAATATCAATGGCAATTTGTGCAGGGCACTGGATTGGTGGCGGTCCTGGCTCGATTAAGGGATACTGTGGGGCTGTTGGCTTTCCTGGTGGCACCTGCTAAGGTGGATTTTCTTGGTTCTGTTGCATATGAGGTTTCAAAAGACTGGTGTCGATGCTAAAACAAAGTTGTACTTTAGAGGTCTCCATTTGATTTGACTTATGGTGTTCGTCATGGTGCGATCAATGAGGTGAATAGTTCAGTCATGACAAATGTTGATAAATTTCCATTGATGTTTGAAAACGTGTGGCCAAGAAAATGTGGCAGTTGCCAAATTTCAGGTGGTCCATCAACGATTCGATTTAATAATTGTTGATTTATTTAATCTGATGAATTTTGGACCTTTACAATTCATTACTCTCTCTCTGCGATCACATTCTTAATCCATATAATAGTTTCCCACCTTATGATCAGTTTGGAGCTCTTCTCTGTTCATCGATGTTTGGATGATATTCTAGCCACTTGGTATGGTAAAGCAGTGGTTTTTGAAAGGAGTTGTGAGTTGTGAAGCGTTTTGCAGCAGCGCGGATCCTAAGAATGGTGGACTCTGACATTATGATCACATTGTTGTGTATCCACAACACAGAGAAATTTGAGGCTGTTTAATGTGTGTTGTTTTTCAGTTGTTATTGATGTACACAATGTAGACTACAGTTCCCATAACCACCTTGTGTGGTCCAGCAGGGTTCTGTAGGAGCGTTTTTAGGTAGTAAGCATTTTGCATCTGTATGGGTGCCTAGATATTGAATTATATGTCCTATAATCACTCTACTTCAAATGTAATTATTGACTCAGGGCAGCGATTCATTTCCTCATTACTCTGGGAAGAAGGTGATTCGTATGTGGCATCCATGAGGCAGACCTACGTCATAAGAAATGGCCGGACATCTTTATAGTTCCCTCTGTTTCTGCAGTTGGTTTTCGTTTAGATCGCTTCAGAAATCTGCACACGAAAGATAAAGCTCTGGAGGCCCAATGCAGCATCAACCTTCGCTTTTATATCTGGACCCCATCTTCGAGGAAATAAAGCTTTTTTTGTTTATCTGTTTCAGGATGGCCATGTTTAAGTGTTTTCTTTTTCGAGTTTGCAAGCGGAGGAAGGTTTTCCTTTTTCAGGTGCTCGAGTGAGGCTTTTGTTACATTGTATTTCTTTGTGACACATAAGCCGGTTGGGCACGTGCATTAGCTGCGTTATTTTCACTTTTTAAATGCATGTTTCTGTTCTTTGTTAATGAGTTTTTTTATTAGTCGTTGAAACACTAACATTTCATGGCTACAATATTTTCTTCCTCATTGACATGTAGCAAAGTGTCCAAATAGCGAGGTATACGCGGTTATAAGTTTAGGACCTTTTGATGCTTTAGTCGGTATTGCAATGATTTTTATGAAGTGTGGATGAGAGTCGGTGCCATCGTGTCAGCGGCTAGAGGCCGGTTTATAACCCCTTGCATGAGGCTCAATCAATCTATTAAGAGACTTAGGGCCAGATGTAGCAAGCCTTTTGCGCCTCGCAAACGGCGAAAAACGCAGTTTGCGAGGCGCAAAAGGCCTTACGCGATGCAGAGTCACATTTTGCGAGTCGGTACCGACTCGCAAAATGTGATTCCGACTCGCAAATAGGAAGGGGTGTTCCCTTCCTATTTGCGACTGCATCGCGATGTTGAGTTGCTTTGTGACCGCGAAAGCGGTCGCAAACCAACTCGCAGTTACCATCCACTTGAAGTGGATGGTAACTCATTCGCAAAAGGGAAGGGGTCCCCATGGGACCCCTTCCCCTTTGTGAATGCCACAAAAAAGTAGTGGTCCTATGGACCACTGCCTACTCTGAAAAAAACAAAACTAAATGGTTTCGGTATTTTTTCTTTTTGCAGCTGGTTTTCATTTAAGGAAAACGGGCTGCAAAAAGAAAAGAAAAAAAACTGCTTTATTTAAAAGCAGTCAGAGACATGGTGGTCTGCTGTCTCCAGCAGGCCACCATCCCTGTGAGTGCCTAGACTCACTATGGGGTCGCAAACTGCGACCTACCTCATTAATATTCATGAGGTGGGTCTTTGCGACCCCATAGCAAGTCGCAGAGAAGTCTGAGACACCTTTCTGCATCTCGTATTGCGAGTTGCAATTTCCGAGTCGCTATGACTCGCAAATTGCAAGTCGCAATTCGATACCTACCTACATCTGGCCCTTATTCCTGCAGGGATTAGGTGCACGGTTTTATGTAAGTAGACTGAGTTTCTAGTATGTTATTGCATTTGCTTTTTTAGAATTAAATGGTTTCTACTATTGTGATGGCATTCCTTACTGATCAGGTATTTACAAACGGTCTAGGGGTTTCTTGTTTTTTGGCTCTTTTTTATTGGATTGATGTTTAGTAGTTTATGTAAGTATATGCTTTTGTTTTTGTTGACAGTTCGGCTTTGTTCTGTGCCCTGAAGGGAACCCCTGAATTGGGTGGGTTCGAAACACATCGAGAGAATGTGGAGAGTGCCATTAAAGAAGATTAGGCTTTCAGAGATAACTTCAAGCATAATTCTTTGATGTATATCATATGTTAGAGCACTTGCATAATGATGATGCGATACTGTCTCCAAGCACATATTCTCTCTTAAGGAGGAACCCCCCCCCCCAAAAGATCAGAAGCTCTGGGCCTGATTACGACCTTGACGGATGGGGTACTCCGTCACAAACGTGATTAATATCCTGTCTGCGGTAGTATAAGTTCCATTGTTTCTTATTGGACTTGTAAAATGGTGGGCGGGACACTCCGGGCACTCTCTCAGATGACCCTATTAGCACAACACATCAAAGGGGTTTCTATGACTCTTGAGGCATCTTCGCGTAGGCGATGACACAAACATGTGACACCCCGGGGAATAGGGGGATGCTGCCATATTAAACATGTGAGCTGTGGCAGGCGGAGCAACTTTTCGGTGGGGGTGCAAGACCTGGAAAATCCCTAATAAGTTAAAAACACAATAAAACCCAAGCTGCGTTGTAACTTATCCTTGAACTGTGTGCCTGGATTTTACAGACACAAATCCTGCATAGGAAGCAGGAGAGGCAAGAGTGCTCTTCAACTGTGCTCAGCTGATGCAGGAGCTGCCATACTAGAAACCAGGAGGTGGCGCTGTTCTACCCCTTGTGGACTCCACTTCTAGCATCAGCAGAATTTGTACTAGATGCCTGGGCTGCCAAGGGCAAGGAAGGTCGTTGTGTGGACATTTCTCTACTGCAGACAGGGTGTAGCAGCTGTCAGCGGATGTGGGCCTCACACTGTGCTGTGGTTTTGGTCATGTTTGTGTGAGTTCTATAAATGGAAAGTTGGAGCATTGAGTGTCAAAGAATCCACAGTGCTTGCTTTTCTGCCAGGAAGACCAGCTGCAGTTAGTCATTTTATTACTATCAAAATGTACAGGCATTGTGGCTGCTTCTGTAAAGGCACATTTACTCCCTGTCCAGTGCGGAGGGGAATCTTTCTTCACTGCAGCAGGATATTAACCAAATAAAACTGTCTATTGAAAATCACACGTATAGCTGCCACCTTTCCCAGGGCCATGCACTTTGTGCTGCTCCAGCACATTTTTTAACTTCAATTCTGAGACTTGTAGTCCTGTTCTATGACTCAGTAATTAAGACTACATGCCCCAGTGTTGAAAGAGAATACCCTGACTGTAGCAAAACGTCACTGAAGGACGTGTACACTTGTCAGGCTGCAAAGGCTGTGCTAGAATATAGGTAAAACCCACAGAACTTGTACAGTCCTGTCCATGGGACCCTCGATACTTGAGGCCTCGTTTACTATGTTTTGGCACAAGGCAGCTCCGTAAGCCTTCTTGCTGTGCTGCCCTACGTCAAAACAAAAGGGCAGGAATGTGCCATATCCTTAAGGTACAGCGCATTTCTGTTCTCTCCCCCTGCGCTGGTGCACAAATTGCAGCATTGCGTCCATGCAGGCGACCCTTGCACCCTGGTGCAAGGGTGCCTGCGTTGTAGGGATGATTATGTGAAGGAAGGGACCCCTCCCTGCACATAAACAATCATTAATGGTGTTTTCCTCTTTCTATGTGTGCTGCACAATGCAACACACAGAAAGAGGAAAGAACGGGGAGAGAGAAATAATTGTATTTATCCGTGTTGCTCCACTTGAACGCCATCCCTGAGGTGGTGTAGGGATCTGACACATTCCCAGACTTGTAAATCTGGGAATTTGTCACATTCCATCAGATTACTTGGGTGTTGCTGTGGGAAAACCTACAGCAACACACATGGAACACCTGTTACCACGCAGTATGATGTGTTAAGGGGTACATATTTACAATGCCATGAAAGGCCACCAAAGGTGGCTTTGCATGGCCTTGTAAATATGGGTTAGCACACAGTGCCACCGGAGTGTAAGAAAAAATGACACTCGGTGGCGCACTGTGCCGCTAGGATCTTGTAAATTGGGCCCTTGGTATCCAGATGTGACATTGATGCTAACATCTCCTGCCATATCCAAGCTTGGCTACCTGGCAGCCAACCAGGAGTCCCTATAAGTAGGCAAAGTCTGAATACTAAACCCAAGGCTTCCCTCTCATGCCACAAAGCGCCGAAGAGAGGGCAAGATGCCTTCTAATCATCCATTAACCCAGTTTTTCACATGAACCCCAAGCAGTCATGTATAAAGGGGACACTACAAGTGCATTGGTGGCAAGAAACACAGAACAGGTGATGGGAGGAATTCTTGCAATTTGTCAAACCACTGGCAGTGGCTATTGATAGCATCCCCGCCCATCATTCTTTTGCTCACCATGTTTCAACCAAGTCATAGACAGAACAGGCTCTGCCTTAATCCTGCTCTAATCAGAACAGTCCAGCCCGAACTGCCAAGCCAGGGACCTCATGTACAAGAACTGACTCATTGGCGCCAATGTGTCAGATTTCTTGCAGCTGCTGCAAATCCACTTATAATGCCATGGATGCAGTGTATTTACAATACAGGGCTCCATGGCACAAGAATTGCATGGATGCATTTGAAATTAGGACACATCTGTTGGCGCTAAAGTGACGTATTGCTGGAGTTGGTCGCAAGACTGACACAACTCCAGCAATGCATCAAAATACAGAGGCAAATCGTATAATATAAGCCCTGTGTCAATCCTTACACCTGGTTGGAGAAAGCGTAGGGATTTTGACGCCGTCAATTCAGAGTGACAAGATGAAAAATTGTCCATTTCACTGGATCAGTTCTGAGTGGCTTTTAATGTGGGACTGCCAACCTGCATACATTATACCTGGCACAGGTATAATGTGACGCAGGCCTCTACAAACTGATGCATTGGGTCCAATGCGTCTGTTTGTAAATATGGAGCAGTATGGATCACTGATTGCGCTGCTGCTGCGCAACAACAAAGGCTGCTGTAGCACCGCAAGTTCCTTGTAAAGGAGTTCTCAAGTCCTCGCTGAACAGGAACAGAAACAACCCACGACCGGTTTCACCCTAGTTATGGCCTCATCAGCCAGGTACAACTTGGTTCCAGTGACAGAGTTAGAAAGTGGTTTATTAGAAGGGGCATGCAAGTACCTACACTTAGTAATAATGCCACAATCACAAATAAGGCCCAGTCAAGGTCTCCATAAATTAATCCTTGCTCACCCCTCGGTAGCATGGCTCATGAGAAATTAGGGTTAATTGAAGAGATAGGTGTGTAAAGTATTTAATATCAACAAAATGGCAAATAAGACATAACACACAATATAAATCCAAAAGCAATTTCGAGCAATAGGACATATTTGTACCTTTAAAAATTACACCAAAATGACAAAATTCCAATGTAGGGAACCAGAGATATGAATTTTTTAAAATTAAATTAAAAAAATGTGCTTTCTAGTGCCTAAAAGCGAAAAGCACCAATCACAGCCATCTCCGGGAACAGGAATGGATACCGGTGGAAAACATTCATCACTCCAGCTGCAAAATTAGTAAGATTTCCTATTTGTTTTTTCTCCTCTGATTCCCCCATTGGACCATGTTAAATAATGATAAAATGCTATTTTCAGCCATTACATTGGTTGCTCTGTTACTCTAATGCCACAACATAACTAAAAAAGATGGAGGCACAAACTGTGAAAATGTACTAGCTGGGAAACCATGAAGTCTCTTATCTAAGTATTCACACAGACTTAACTAACAGCGCGGCAGGGCCAAGAACTCAGAAGAATAAGCTCTTCTGTTCTAGAATTAGGCAGAGAGATCTGGAAGAAGGACCTCCTGCAATCTAAAGTGCCACCTTAACCTCCAATCTGCCAAGAATCTCCATTGTACCCAAGTCTATAATTTTATACTGTGTTGATATCCAGCATGAACCCTGTTTATTTATGTTGACTGTTTGGTCAACAAGAACCTGTACAGTGAGTGAGTACCTTACCACCAGTTCTGGCTGGACTGTACTCATGGGGATCAGGGTCAAGACTGATTTGCATATGGCTGGGTCCAAACTGGAATGGTATGGTGAGCAGAAAAACTGATGGACTAAACCCAGATCTGTGACTGGGGGTGTATGTTTGATTTGGTCTATATTCTGTCCATCAACTGTTCTTTTTGCATTTGTCGCCCCAATTGGGAAGGGTATGCCCAGATGTGGGTCCCGTGCTCACTATGCCACCAGATTCAAGCTAGCCTGGCTGAAAAGGGGTGATACCCTGAAACCGGTCCCATTAAGCTTGTTTCTGGTCCAGGGAGAACCTGACATGGTAGTTATGGCTACCCTGTTCCCATGGGGAACAGGGTCAAGACTGATTTATATATGGCTTGGTCCAAACTGGAATGGCATGGCAAGCAAAAAAGCTGATGGATTAAACCCAGATCTGTGACTGGGGGTGAATGTTTGATTTGGTCTACATTCCGTCCATCAACTGTTCTTTTTAGATTTACCTCACCACCACATCACCCACATGGATGACACTACATGAAGGCAGAAGAACTAGAGAAAGGGATTTATTTTAATGGATGTGAGGCTGTAGGTGAATGTCATGACATTCACATGATATTCAGCAGATGGAGGATTTAGTTGCATTGAGGACCTCACAACTGGGCACAAGAAGGTTTGAAAGTGTTATTTGGAGATAAATCCCACTGGAGATGCAGAATGCTAATTTTAGTCTGTAGCATATCAGATTTTCAAAAGGAAGAAAGCATAGCATAGAACAAGGGATGCCCCCAATGCTCTCGGTAAACACATACTTGAAGACATTCATATAACACACTTCACCAAGGCCTTGTTTTGCAGTGGCTGCTGTGAGATGAAGTCACTGGTAAGAATAGCTATCTGCCTCAAAGGGTACAAAATGATAGTAAAAATCTCAGCTAGGCACATATTCTGTACAAGTAGTGTAAAGAAAAGCAAAGATAGCAGAAATAAGGAAACGTCCAACCTCTCAGATCTTCTTGTCTGTCCTCTGGTTCTGTCCTCCCCTTGAACTGCAGAGCTGTGTGTTCCTCCTCGTTGTCTGGTTTCCTTCTTCCCTTGAGTTGTAGGGCTGTGTATTCTTCCTTGTCCTCTGGTTTCCTCCTCCCCTTGAACTGCAGAGCTGTGTATCCCTCCTCATCCTCCATTGTTGAACTTCTAAAACTGGACTTCTGAACAGAGGGTCTGAGTCTCGAGTGAAAGCTCTTGGTGCTTGTATGCTGCATTTCTGGCTCCTGTACTGCCTACACGCTGAGCAGGAAGCCGAAACCATCATCCCTCGGACAGAAGGCACCGGATAGTGTAATGCTGCCCACAAGCCTCTGAACAGATAGTGACAGAGATTAGGAAATGGAAGTTTCCAACCTCAAATGTTCATGTTTTATATTTTGTTGTAAAAGTGTGCCCAGGCCTTGATTCAGTCCATGTTATTATGGGGTACTGAAAGGGGGAGTCTCTTTCGTTACACAAGGCTCCCTTTTATACCACTGGGGCTCAGAGTGAGTTGAAACGATTACTACAGTGTGAGTAACGCAGAGACAGCTTTCAAGTTGGGTGGATAGAAAAAGGTCTACATGGATTGACCTGATTGAAACAAATCTGCCATTTCAAATTCAAAACCTTTTAAGGTACATAGATGTGGAGTTGAGGATAGTGACCTGTGTGCACTTACCTTCTCTATATTTTGGTCCTCGATATTCTTGCCTTAATTATTTGACCCCATGATATTTTTGTCCTCAATATTCTGTCATACAGCCAACAAACAGGTAAAGCGGTCTTTACCCAGACCTAAAGACTGAACTTCTGTCGATTACGTTGGAAGATAAGTATGGATTCCTGTAAACCAGAGTTAGGCAAGGGGACAGCACCTTGTAGGCCTCATTTATAAGGGCCTCAGAAAATGGGTGATATTTATTCCCTCTATAAATACTGACGCCCTTACTATCAAGATATAAGAGGTGCGATCAATAGTCCTTTTTTCAAGTTTTCCCCAGTTTGAAATTAAGGGTCAGATGTACGTAGGTAATCATTTGTGATTATCAAATAACAAATTTTGCATTGCAACTTGCTATTTGGTAATCGCAAACACAAAAGTACTAATCTGAATGTTACTCATTTTGTGATTCCTAGTGGACCACAAATTGACCTACCTCATGTTTATTAATGAGGTAGGTCTCTGTGTGTGACCCACTGGAATCTATAAAATCACAGGAATGGTGGCCTGCTGGGGTCTGCTTACCACCATGTCTGTGATTGCTTTTAAATAAAGCAATTTATTTTGATGCAGCCTGCTTTCCTTAAAGGTAAATGAGATGCATTAAAAAAAATAAAAAAAAAGAAGTTTTCTTTTCATTTATTTAAGAGTCCAGGAGACCACTGCCTGCTCTAAAAATCTTATACAATCATTCTGAAAGGGGAAGGAGATCTTTGTGGACCCCTTCCGATTTATGAATAGGTCACCACCTACTTGAAGTAGGCGGTAAAATGTGAATGATTTGCAACCACATTTCAGATCGTAAAACATTCCCAATACCACTGTGATTCAATATTAGGAAGGGTTGCCCTAAACACGCTCATTCCTAATACTAAATCGCTAACTCAATTTTTGATTCAGTAATAGATTACTGAATCGCAAATAGGGTTTTGTACGTTAAAAAAGCCGTTACGCATTCGTAAACGGGCTGATTCTGTGAATCGGCCCATTTGCAAACACAAAGACACTTTGTACATCCGGCCCAAAGCTTCCACACTGGCTTGCAGTGGCCTATGGGATTACATGTAAACAGTTCTGTACAATCTCCAAACCTGAGGGGGCCTGGGCATGAGCATTTTACAAAAATGAACTCCTGTTTACACACCTGGGTGCAACAACAGATCAACCAAAACAAATCTGATTGCTCACATCAAATCCACTTGAACGACACATGCGGGACATACAATTGGAATAATGTGTCAATGTCATGTGTTATACTGACCTGAAAAAATAGCCACTCCACAATATGGACTGAAGACCTTCTGTCAAGGATGGTACATGTGGAGGGAAGAATAGCAAATCTGTACTTCCCTCTGTATATTGACAATATACTTGTGCTCGATATTGTGGAGACAAAGGGACATATTTACAAACCCCTAGTGCCACTGGAGCATCACTTTTTGTTATACTCTGTTGGTGCTGTGCACTGTGCCATATTTACCTTTTGTGGCTTAACACCACCTTGTAAATATGGCCCCTTCACACACAGCACTTTGGGTGGAAGGTGCCTGCAATGGGTATTGCTGTGAGCGTTCCACAGCAACACCTATTGCATTGCATTCTGCAGCACACACAGAAATAGCAAATCAATATTGAAGATTGTGTTTGTGCAGGAAGGCGTCCCTTCCTGCACAAAAACGATCTCCCCCACAATGCAGCCATCCTTGCACCAGGACGCAAGGGTGGCTGGCTGCATTGGTGCTAGACATGTAATTTAGCGCCAGGTCTGGGGGAAACACAGGGATGCACCATATTTTTGTAAATACGGCGCATCCTTGCATTTCAGAACAGATGCAGCGCCGCGCTGCCAGTTTTGGTGCAGCGCCACACTTCAGCATTTCTTTGTAAATATGCTCCAAAGTTTAAGCTATATATATAAAAGACACCAAATTGTGACATACAACCATCAGAGTTTACAGAGTCAGGGCATTCTTGAGTTTTAATCAAGGTACAAGACTAGGGTTGAATCAATTGCATGATTTGTTTGCTGTATGGATTGTCCCACTGGCAGACCGATTGGAAAATAAAACTTCAATCCAAGCTTTGTAATTATTTAGAGGGTACTTACAAACCAAACTGTGTGGAAGATTTAATTTTATGTAAATCAGTACATTAAATTGTAATTAAGGAAAAGTAAAAATTCATCCATCTCCTTAGGGACTCAGAAGTGAGTCAATGGAGAATAACAGAAGAAATAGAGTCCATCCGTCACCTGGGGACTAACTTTGAGTTAGATCGGACAACAAAAAAAGCAAAACAAAGTCTTGAGTACTGTTTAGGATTCAGGTTGACAATACCAGTGACATATTGTCAAGTGATTTCCACAATATCAATGTAGGTTAGTCTAACCTTTCATGGCAAGCATTGTAAAATTCATAACAAGTGACATCTTCCCTTGGGTTTGTTGTTTAATAAAAATATATTTTCCATCCCACTACAATCCCTGACTGCACCCACCTGTGCGTGGTCATTGTTTTCCTATAAAGGACACCATCAGTCTTTGGGATTTTCTAAAAGGTTGGGGATTACCATATCATTGAAACAAATGCTATATAGATATCACTTTAATTTGTGCATAATTACTTTTGCTATTAATTGTCACAGTAGGCGAGTCCTAGTATATACATATTCTGTTCTTTTTTGTTAGTGACTGCTAAAAAATCACTTGAATCAATTGTACGATTATTTGTGGTAAACTAAGGAATTATGCCAGTTAATTATATGCACAATAGGATTATTAGATAATAAATTAATGGGACCAATTTATCCTTCCTCAAGTCCATTTGTACTTTGACAAACCACAAATATTTCACTCATACTCTATGTTTTGCAAAGCAGCGTGAGAGCCATGTTTTTTCTTGGTGTAGAATAGACGTTTGGCCTCATCAGTCCACAACCTTCCGTCCACTGGTGAACAAAGTAACCCGTTGTAGCAGTCCAAGGCCTACTGAGGGGAAGACAGTGTGGGCTAGCACAGATTACAAGCACAATAAGTCAGACCCAGTCAGTGCTTTGCTTTCATAAAAACAAAAAGTACACACTACTAAATACTATGCATTAATTTACAAATATGTGCAAGTATGCAGGTGTAAATACCTATAGTAAAATCCTCCTAACAGGCCACACACCTTGTAACAACAATACCACCTGCCACACCTAAACTACACACATGTATGTGTCATTATTAAAAGGCAGGCTTACTGGCTCTGTTATGGTGTCACCATGCTACTGGCAGAAACGTGTCAAAACAAACCAATCCAATACCATTAAAACCACTATGGATGGTACCAACTTATAATCTCATTCAATAAGGCTGTCATACCTCAAGGCTTCATTCAACTATGTAATGATTGACAGCTACCAATGTCTTTAGCAATAAACATTTAACATGACATTAATTAGAATATATATAATTCATTATCAATTTCATCACTGTCAATAAAGCCTTACAATTTCCATACAATGTGTGCAAGAGTCGTTCTTTGACTTTTAACATGTTGAAACTGCATACTTGGAACCAATGAACAGGAGTCCCCAAACTCCATAGCCTCTGAACAATAGCCCAAGCTTCAAGAGGGTTTGCAAAACCAAGCAAACTTCTCCTGGAGTCATTCCAGTAAGCCCCTGGAAGATTTAGGGTGACATTAGAGGGAACGTTTGTGGGGCATTGCTGGATCTACTATACTCCTGGGAGCCCTACAAACATTCTTCCTGTGGTACCACAAGTGCCAATATGCATAGTTAAGAAATTCCAAAAGGCTTATAGGGCACTCCTAGGCCCACCTGGACAGACTGTGGTGGTTTAGAGTTAGGGTATCCAGGCATCCCAGGTTTGCCAGGCCAGTCCTAGTTTGCTCCGGCTCTCCCAGAAGATTTCAAGAAATTCAGCTCATGTCCCGGTTTCGACTGAAAACAATGGGAGGTGACTTTTTATGTTTCTCAAAGCAGGGATAGTTAGCTGCTGTTATGAGAAAACGATTTAATTAACAGGCATGATACTAGCTTTAAAAACTGTATTTTGTCTATGTTCTTAGTGCCTCTTCTGTAATTCTGTGTTGATCAGCTCTGTCATTCTATGCACTCTGTTGAAGTAAAACTGTAGTACTTTTTCTATTTTCCTTTTTTGACTATAAAATTCTGGTCACTCTACTTACAGGGGATCACCTGCATTGCAGCCATGTTCTTCTTCCTTTTTCTTTTTATGTGACATGGGCAGCTTAGTGCCAATTCTATTTTTGAGGTCAGGTACCCCTACACCTCCAATGGGGGAGCCAACAGGTGATACTCTTTGTGGCTGCGCAGCGAGCTCACTCCAATAGGGCTCAGATAGCTCCCTGTGCTGCTGACAGCTTTGTGGCAGTGAGTAAGACATTCACTGTGTGGGCGGGTTATTGCTTTGCGGTGATCTCCCCATCCCCTCAGATATGAGCAGAGGAAGCACCCCTCCTTGCTCCCAGGAGCCTCCTGACTCTCTTTTTCTTCAATCCCCTGGGAGATTTGGCCCCCAGTGGCACAAATATAACTGAGAAAGGTCCACGGGGTATCCGGTATGGTTGAGGGTCCAAAGCAACCTGTTTATGCACTGACTGCCAGGGCTGTGGCTCTCCTCAGAGGTAAGGCAAACATTTTGCAGTGGCACGTTCCCTGTGCTCGCCATTTCCGCCCAGTTCCCATTGGGGTTGAACTTCCCACTATCCACTTCTGCAGCCCTGTTTGATTAATTGACGTGATTTTGGCATGGCTTTATTTCTGGTGGCGAGTCCTGGACACCAGGAGTATTTTCTTCAGGCATCCTGGCCTTTACATTTTATTTTCCTTTTGGATCTTGATTTTTCTATGGTTCTCCCTCATATGATTTAAGTTAAGGCTTCATATAACTGAAGCTATTGCTTTCTGACTTTAATCCCTGCATTTGTCACCTATGCAGTGTCATGTATCCTTATTCAATTTTAAGTTTAATTTCTTCACTTCCAGTATAGAAATACTTACATATGCATACATACACATTAAAGAAGGACTTATGTTTTGTATTTGTTATGCAGGAAACTATCCAAGGCCTTTCCACTAGCTTGCTGTGTCTCTCCAAGGTGAAGCTACAAATAACTGGAGGCTGTGATCTGGAGATCAGTGTGTGTTCATAACACCTGTGTGTGGTCAAAGAAAATGCCAAGTTGGATGCGGATAGTTAGGAGGCTGCCAGGATTAATATTGATGGAGACTGTCAATATGTCAATTTATAAATAGGTCTCCCAGTGTTATGGTATTTATTCTTTAACATGTCTGCCTGTATTTATCCATATTTATTTTTTAGCCATCTTATTGGTATTTAGCCATATTTATTTTGTGTTCTGAGAATAATTGAAGTCATGAAATGCTATACTTCCACATCTATTTCACTCTTAGACGTGCAGTCATATGTGGATGCCTTTTGTGCTTCAGCAAATTAGGTGGTCACATATAAAAAAATCACTTAACCCACATGTACATATTAGCATCATACTTCAAAGATATGTTAACATATACCTGTATTTAAGGATATCTCAACATGTTTTTCATCTCCCCATGCTGTCTGTTCACTCAGCTTTTGACTAGCGTTCATGTAAGACAGCATGTAGATTCTCTCACAAGAATCACAATTTTCAGTATTTTCCCACCTTTAAAAATAAATACAGACAGCAAACAGGTTTTCTGTCTGTATTTATCTGTAAAAATTGAAAACAGGAATCCTTATTCATAAATCATAAACTTATATTGAATGTTTGATGATTCACATAGAGTAAAGTATGTAAAATACATATTTTTATATGTACTCTGGTTTATCTTCCAGATGTCATCAGATGGGCAATCCACTGGAGTATTCATGACATAAATGTGCAAAAATCCCCAAAAACACATTTTGCAGCAGGGTTCTCGGTGGGGAGACATATTGCCTTCACAAGCAACCTCTTCCTTCCCCTGCTCCCTCCTGAAATGTGAATGTAAATGCTCGAGTAAATTACTGTGCATTTCCAGGCTTCCACCCATCATTGTTTGTATTCTTTAGTGTACATTAACTTGGAGCAAGTATATTTTCCTGCATGATATTCCTTTTTTTAGTCATGTTGTTCATATTCCATAGGTTTGGGCAGCTCCTTAAACTCATGCTGGGCCTCTCACAATAAAGTGCCCATTCTAAATTGTAAACTTATGTTGCATGTTTGCTGATTCACATAATAAAGTATGCAAAATATAGATTTCTATGTACCTTTCATTTGTCCTCATTTTGGAGTATGCATGACATAAATGTGCAAAAACTCCTGAAAACATATTATGCAGGAGGGTTCTAGGCAGGGAATATTCACTTTTCCTACTCCCTCATGAAATACAACCCTTTCTCACCTTACAAAGTCACTTACTCTAGCTCTTAACAAGAATAAACTACAAAATATTTTTAAGATGCCCAACCTCATTCACTAAAATGCCACCTTTTCAGTACACCACCAAATAACAAGATTTAAATATCATCCTGCAAAAATATTGTGACCCAAATATTGAGTGCACAATACTGTGAAGGTAAGGCTTAATAGATAAGTATAGATGTACTTTTATTTAATCCACAACATTAAAATTGTAGTAATCGATGTTTATGCACACAACTAACATTCATATACACAAACAAAGCCGCATCACCATTGTTAGATTCTTCTGTTGTGAACTCTCGTCAACCCTAACAACTAGAAATATGGTCAGGCAGGCTCTGAGACCTAGGCCTGAGGTTACTAACTGACGGGTCTCAGGTGGGGTTACACGTAAGCAGCAGACAAACATGCAAACAGGAAACTTAGATCAGATCCCACAGATAAGCGCAGCGACACTGCAGTGGTCGCAGGAGTTTGGCCCACAACAAAACAAACATGGCTAGAGGCTTGTGTGTATTGCAAACAACACCATAAAGTTAGATGCAGTATGCAGTTAGGAACACTTAGCCAATCAGAACACAGCACAAATAGCAGACTCAGAGACCACACACCCCTAAAGCCGGCCATCCGGAGAAGTACTCGCTGGCCAACATTGTGTCCACGCAAGCTCAAGGTCCACCTGCATTTGTAATCTGGACCTTATTTATGACTCCATGACAACTGTTCACATTCTCAACCAAGAAAGAAATTATTTTAATTACTTTATGTGCACACAGAGAAATGTATACATGCCTACTCCAAACTGATGTACATTAAGAGGCATTCCTCAGACACCAGTTCTTTAACTGCTCCCTTGGCCGTAATGTTTAATTAAACTAACTGTTCCTGCTTTGCCAGACACCTCTTGTCTTTTGTTTTTTAATGTAAATTCACATTCGAGCAACAACATCCCTGTATCCTGAATATATATGTGTATTGAGGATGCCATGTTCTGAAGCTAAGAACAGTAAATGTATTCCTAATTACATTCACAATATTGTGGTAGTCAATACACTGGTAACAATGTTTTTGCAGGTCAATATTTTCCTTGTCAGTATTCTGACATGCAACCCACTTTTGTATCCATACAATAATGCATTAGTAGACCATCTGCATTCTTAAGTCTGATCTGTTGGGAGAAGTGTCCAGGGATCCCAAGTCTGTGAATCAGGAGCATCGGCCTGTCCTATGTGCAGTGCAGACATGGCAGGCCAGAGCACAAGAGGCCTGGCAGCTTTTGCTGCCTACGGCCTTGGCCTGAATTAAGCCTGGCCGTATACTGTAAAAGAAAGCTGCCATTTCAGGCCTCTTGTGCACTGGCCTGCCCAGTGTACACTGCAAACAGGACAGGCCGGTGCACAAGAGGCCTGAAACAGCAGCTTTCACTGCATAGGGCCCTCTCCTCAACGCTTCAGAGATAGGGTGCATTCAGGACTCTGTGGCTCACGGATCTCCACCACCATAGAATTCCACCGAGTTTTTAATCAACTCTGCAGAATTCCGTGGGGTGGAACTCCATGAACTCCACCGTGGACTACTTTCTACACCCTTCTTACAGAGGTTTTCCAAGGGCTCAAACTGAACTTTGCTCCTGTTAAGAAGTCTTAGGGACATCAGTGCCTGGGCTCTTCTGCTGTGAGTCCTGCCTTGCCAAGTGGTGCCAAATCCAGTCCCTGGGCCCTTGGAAGTGGAAGCTGGTGACCTGAATTAAAATCCACGCACAGGACTGTTGCGGCAGAAAAATCGTCACAGCGCCTGTCTTTTGGCTGAAGAAATAGATGCATCATCTGCCTCAGCACAGATCCAGCATCGCTGAGCTTCTGGATTATCAACACATCATTACTGGGGGGTCATTTTCCCTCATCAACCCTGCACCGCACTGAGGAATGCATAAATAGCCTTTCCGGCGAGGAAGAAATCGGTACATCACGTACCCGGCGAGTAAAAGAAATGACACCTTACCTAACTGGTGAGGAAATAATTGGCGCATCACCCGCTTTTCCTATGCTTCCCCTCCTTTGCGGCCCACATTGTCTTTGTTTTTTGACTCGTACAAGGTACTGTGGGATAGAAGGATTCAGCCACTGAGTCTTCAAGATTAAGGCCCTCATTACGACCTTGGCGGGCGCCCCTGCCGCAGCCATTTGTAGATTCCCGCTGGGCCAGCGGGCGGAATCCCCAGCGGGGAACTCGGCCGCAACACAGGAGCCGGCTCCAAATGGCGGTGTTGTGGCCGTGCATAGCAGACAGTGAAAAGCTGTACGGGGCCCTGTCTGGGGGACCCTGCATTGCCCTTGCCAGCCAGGCAGGAAAAAGCTGGCGGTAGGGGGACCCGTAATCCCCTGGGCAGTGCAGCAAGCAGCGCTGCCCTGGCGGATTACAACCGCCGGGGCCATTGTGGCAGGAAACCGCCGGCCCCGGCGGTGCAACTGCGTTGCTTCTGCTGCGGTTGTAATGCGGTCTTGGACTGCCAGGGTTGTAATGAGGGCCTAAGACTTTTAAATCTTTAAAAAGTGATATCTCTACTTGTGTATGTTGGATTTTTGTCATTTTTGTCTTGTTTAACACAGATAAATATTGGCTTTTTTCCGAAAGAGAGAGAGAGAGAGAGAGAACAAACAGAGAGAGAGAGAGAACGAACATAAATACTTTACACATCTCTTCTGAGATAGGCCTGACGCTTGAGCCAAGCTACCAACGAGGGAGCAGGGAATATCTTAGGTGTGCGACTTCCTTACCCTTACAAGAGTGAGGGTCCCTACTTGGACAAGGTGTAAACTGACTGCCAACTAGAGACCCCATTTTTAACAGCTATAATTGTAAAACAAGCTTCAGTAAATGGCAAAGCAGTAATGTTGGTCTTCTATAATGGATCCAAGTGGCCACCACTATGGGTGTGGAGTGTGTGGATCTCAACTTGTCGGAGGATTTAAAGTACAAAATAAAGTCCTTGAAGATTTCAACTAAGCTGTCACTCCAGCAATATTGTGAACGATCAGACCACAAAATTGCTTGTCCTCCTGCTTTCAAGGAGAGGTGATGCTTTCACAAAGATGTGACTGAATTGTATAAGGAGACACTTAAAGCACCAAAAGGATTTTTCAATTACCTGAACCAAGGATCGGGTGAGGAATGATTAAGATTAACTCTTCCATTATAAATGTCTCAGTGCCAAGGCAGGTGATATAAGACAAGCCCAGTTCTTGGTAAAAATGATCTGTTGCTGGAATTGCATCAACAAATGTATAGGTCAAAACATGTTCTCAACAGATGGCACAAGTGCTGTGGGACGATAACCCTATAACTCTCTGCCATATGTAGGCTTGGTTGTGGAGTCTGTGAGCAATACACCATCTTCCATGCCAAACAGAATTATAGTCCTGTGACCGGGCGGGTTCAAGGACGACACGAGGAGATATAGTCGGTTTGTCTTGGATGTGATTTATTAGAGTTCTATGATTAAACAGAGCTTCATATACGTCTTTCTTGTGCTGTTTACTTTTCCTGTTCATTGTCCTTTTCCTGGATTTTTCACCTCTTCCTTGATTTTCTCTCTGGCAGGGCTCCCAGGAAGCGCATGTGAGGGGAAGAACAAAAAAAAAAGTATTGGTAAGTTCCTTTTCTTCTGTTGCCGCTTTCTTTCTTTCCTACCCTTTAGTTTTCTTTCTTCTCCTTCATACCTGAAGGTAGGCAGAGGTCCCCTGTGCCTCTCCCTCTTTGAAAAACACGGCGAAATACTGTTTTAATTGAATTCAAGATAGATGTGAAGTTTTTAAATTGTTAAACAAGTGAATCTGAATCTGTTATTTTTAAATTGCACTTTGCACTGGTGTGTCTTAGGAGAGAGACGCTCGTTCCACTGGCAGTTCGTTACGTTTTTCGGCCGCCATTTTGGGGGGTTAGCGCTCCAGCTTTTAATGCTGGAGGGCTATTTTAGCCACAACAGGAGCGCGGCGCGCAGCGGGCGCGCGCAGCGTGCGCGCCAATGGCGCGCCGAAGGTGCGCCAAAGGCAAGCCCGTCTGCGCCCGTCCGCGCCAGAACGAGCCAAGAGCCTAGAAACTATGCCCGAGATCTAGCCGGAGGGAGAGGTATTACATATTCAAGTGAAGAACTATTTCTCCTTAATAAAAACCCCTCCGTCCTATGCTACAACAGTCTAGATCCAGATAAGGTTAATTTTAGATGCCCTAGGTGTGCCTGGTCACTTAAAGCTTCCACAAACCACCGACAAGCGAAGAATTATGTTAGATTTCCCTTATGTTTAGTTAATTGTCGTTCAGTAGGAGCTCATGCTAGGGACATTTATCTCCTAGTAGAACAAATTGAACCCCTGGCCTTGTTTCTAACAGAAACATGGCTGAATGAAAGCTCTGCACCAGACATTGTCATGGCCCTCCCCTCAGGCTATAAGATTAGTAGAGTGGATAGACCTAGCAGAGGGGGAGGCATTGCAGTCATTCTCAGAGACACATGTAAGATCGATTGCACCCCTACCCTAATTAAAGGCTGCGAAAGCATGTCGTTTGCGATCAATGTAAACCCACATTATACACTCTCGGGGGTACTGATTTACCGTCCACCTGGTCCCATTGGAGATTTTATAATGTCACTAGCAGAACATACTTCGCAAATAACACACACTAAATCTAATTTTTTAGTGCTAGGTGACTTCAACCTCCATATAGATAATACAGATACTGCATCTTCTAAGATGCTGATAGCAGAGATGAATGCATGTGATTTAAACCAACTTATTCAGGGCCCCACCCATGTGAAGGGCCATACACTTGATCTGGCCTTCTCTAATAACCCTAATTTAAAATTTTTACTATCTTCCCCGCTTGTATGGTCAGACCATTTCCTTGTAGAAATGGAACTTCATCTTACGCACTACAAGACCCCACATAGGGGTGCACACCCCCGCCGTAGGAAATGGCATAGGTTAAAATCCGTAGATTTTGTCTCTGCACTAGAGAAAAACAGACCAGGGAATATAAATACAAATAATACAACAGTTTTTTCGCAGTCTGTTAATAAATGGATAGAGAACAGCCTAGATGAGATTATACCTCTTTCCTCGTCTAATTGCTCCTGGCGTAAGAAGTCACCGCCATGGTACAATGCCGATTTACTGGAGAAAAAAAGAGAATGTAGGAAACTAGAGAGGAGATGGCGCTGCACCAAAAATGAAGGGATTAAAAAGGATTATAAAAACTTGATTCGAAACTATCACCTGGAAATTAAAAAAGCTCAGGCGATCTATTATGCAGAAAAAATCGAATCGGCTGCTAATTCACCTAAAGAGATCTTCAATGCCCTAAAAGATCTCATCCATCCAAGAGAGGAAGTAGAAAATAGGGATTCCCCCCAACAACATGTAGAAGAGTTGGCTAGTTTTTTCCTGGAAAAAATCCAGAATATTTACCTTGCATTTCCTAACACCCCTAATATAGGACAGAAGAGAATAAATCATGAGGCTGGGGAGGTAATCACTTTTACAAACTTCACTCCTATCAGTCTGGACGGAGTTAGCAATCTAATGAGATTAACAAAATCGGGCTCCCCACTTGACCCGGCCCCTCCCCAGGTTCTATCCTTGGGAATCTCAGTATTAGGGCCAATAATAAAGAATCTTATTAATAATTCTCTGAGTGACGGCATAGTACCTGATCACTGGAAACAAGCCATTGTCAAGCCACTCCTGAAGAAAACCAGCTTGGATCCCAAGATACTGAGTAACTATAGACCTATCTCATTGTTGCCCCTAATTGCCAAACTGACAGAGAAACATGTACACTCTCAGCTATCCTCATTCCTGGAAGAATATAACTTTATACATCCGACCCAGATGGGTTTCAGACCTAAACATGGCACTGAAACTGCCTTAATTGCTATAACAGAAGAGGCAAGGAAGAGGATGGATTTAGGTATGGAAACCGCGATTATCCTCCTTGACCTAAGTGCGGCCTTTGATACAGTTGATTTAAATATCCTTATAGAAAGGATACAAGGCTGTGGAATTGCTGGGTCTGCATTAGACTGGATTTGCTCCTTCTTACATGGAAGGTCTTTTCAGGTACTTGACAGAGAATGTATCTCAAGGAGAACTTTTAGCAGCTGTGGTGTTCCCCAGGGCTCGGCCTTGAGCCCATTACTTTTTAACATCTACATGAGGCCTTTAGCAGGCATAGTCGAGCCCTTTGGACTGAACATAGTTTCTTATGCCGATGATACGCAGCTGATAGTCTCCTTTTCCAACTCCCATCCGGATATGGGCAGAGCCCTAGGCCCTTGTATGAAGGCAGTTGCAACTTGGATGGCTGATAGTAAACTAAAACTTAATGATGATAAAACGGAGGTTATGTTTTTTGGAAACAAAATTCCTCCTTTTAACTCCAGCTTACTGAGAGTAATATCGACCCTTCCCCCCCCTAAAGGTCTGATTAAAAGCCTCGGGGTATGGCTCGATCCCCTTCTCTCTATGGCCCAACATGCAAATAGAGTAGCGGGAACCGCCTTTGCTCTGCTAAGGACCTTGAGAAAGGTCTTAACTATTCTACCTTTCGCAGCGAGGAGATTGGTTGTCCAGGCACTGATTGGGTCCCAGATTGACTATGGAAATGCGTTGTTCATTGGTTCCCCGAAATATGTAATTCAGAGACTGCAAAGAGTACAAAATGCAGCGGCTCGTCTGTTACTAGACATCCCTAAACATCACGCAATACGACCAGGAATTGTTTCTTTACACTGGCTCCCGGTAGCTGAAAGGATTCAGTTCAAGACCCTGTGCCACATTCACAGATCTATATTTGATAAGGGACCTGAAATGTTGAAAACTCTTTTTCAGGCTTATATTCCAGCAAGATCTCTTAGATCCTCATCAGCTAATCTGGCTAAAGTTCCAACTACGAGGAAAGCCAGATGGGGAGGAAGATCGGTAGCTTACCAAGGTGCTCTACTTTGGAATAATCTTCCTCTCAAGTTGAGAGTTAATTCTCAAGAGTTGTTGTTCAGAAAAGAACTGAAGACCTGGCTATTTAAAACTTAAATCTTTTGAATAATTCTTTGAGCAGTATGTCATCACTATGGCTGTATAAGCGCTACGAGGCCATTGGCAGTTTGGCGCTATATAAATCTCTATAACATAACATAACATAACATACCCTAGGTACTTTTTCTCTCTTTCTACGGACTTTTTGTGTCTCTGTCTCTCTCTCTCCCTCTCTCTCTCTCTCTATCTGGCACCTCTGCTATCTGTAGTGCTCTATGTCTCTGTTATGTCCTAGAAGTATCTTCTAGTCTCCAGACTTTTCTTTGTTTCCTCTCTTCCACTGCTTTTCCCTGGGTCTCTCAGTCTTTGTAGTTTCTGGTGCGTATCTCTTCTTTCCCTTCTTTCCTTTATAGATCCTGCCTATTCTCGTTCTGCTTTCTTTCCAAAACAAAAATTAACCACCTCGGTTTCCTATCTTACGTTTGTTTCTTACTATTGTGTGGCTTTCCTCAGTTTTGGTGTGGTCTTACATAGGATTTTTCCTTTATTTCTTTTCTTTACCCCCACTCCCCCTTGGGTGTAGTTTCCTTCTCCTCCCGACCTCCCGTTCCCTCTAGTGCCTCTTTTCCCAGCTCCCTGCACGCACCTGATACTGCCACGCTTCTCCTGAAGCGTGGCTGGTCGGATCGCGTTCCGCCTCCTGGGGCGCCGAGGAGTCAGTTTCGTCATCTGCTTTGTCCTCTCCTTCCTGCTTCCATTGTTCTCCACTGCTCCTTCCTCCAGCGCCGCTGCTCACTGCTCCTCCGTTGTTCGTATTCCTTCTCCCGCCTTTGTTGCTGGAAAAAAATCCCTGATTGGGTTCCTTTGTTTGAAGAGCCCGAACACGGGTGGCAGTGCCAGCACAAGGTGCATGTGTGCACGGGCCACAGCGGGCCGGCCCGTCACATACACTCCCCCTAACGAGCGGCTGATAGAGACACTCCAAACCTGGGTACCACGATAACTAGTCAGCGTTTGTCATGTGGGACCCCGGGGTATGTCGTATCTGAAAGGAAAAAGGCTGGAGTGAGAGGAACCAACTGAGTACACGGCATTGGTATCCTTGTGTTGGGCAAGCCAGGTTAGGGGAGCATGGTCAGTCACTAAGGTAAATGTTCTTCCCGCTAAGTAATAACGCAGGGACTCCATCGCCCACTTGATAGCCAAACATTATTTTTCTAATGTGGGGTAATGATGTTCCAGTGGAAGGAGTTTGCGACTTATGAACACAATTGGGTGTAGGGTCCCATCGTCTTGTTCTTGTGAAAGGACGTCCAGAGTCCTACATCTGAAGCATCGGTTTGTACCACAAAGGGTTTTCGAAAATCAGGACAACACAACACTGGTCCGGATGTTAAAGCGGTTTTTAGCATTTCAAAGCTTTGTCTTTCCTTAGCCGAGAGAGAGGACAATGTGTTTGGACATGATTTCCTCAGGAGGTCTGTAAGAGGCCCAGCTATGGAGGAGAATTGGGGTATGAAGTGTCTATAATATTCTACGAGTCCCAGAAAAGCTCATACATCTTTCTTTGAGCAGGGAAGGGGAATCTGAGTGATTGCCTGTATTTTTTCTACCTGGAGGCTAACTTGTCCCTCTCCTAGGATATATCCCAGATATTTAATCATCGTGTGTCCCAATTTACATTTCACTGGCTTCCCTCAGGGCCTGTAGGATGTTATCTAAGTGTTCGAGGTGCTCTTCCCAGGTCATGCTGTAAACTACGATATCGTCGAGATACGCCGCAGCATACTGATGGTAAGGTCGAAGTATTCTGACTATAAGTCTTTGAAAGGTGGCTGGGGTCCCATCGAGACCAAATGGAAGGACCGTGAAATGATAAAGACCGGAGGGAGTAGCAAGTGCGGTCTTTTCTTTATCTTCTGGTCGTAAGGGTATTTGCCAGTACCCTTTTGTCAGATCTAAGGTGGACATATAGGGGTCTTGACCCAGTCTATCCAAGTGTTCGTCTATGCGGGGCATGGGGTATGCGTCAAACTGTGATAGGGCGTTTACGCGCCTAAAGTCTACAGAAAAGTGGGTGCTTCTATTCGGTTTTGGTACTAATTCTACCGGGGAACACCATGGATTGGTGGATGGTTCGATGATGCCTGCGTGTAACATGGTTTTTACTTCTTGCTTTATGATTTTCTTTTTCGCCTCAGGGATTCGATAGGGCTGTTGTCTAACCACAGTGTCAGTATTAATACGGATGGCATGTTGTATTTAAGATGTTCGTCCTGGAGTTTTTGAAAATTTGTCTCTGTTGTTCTTGACCAAGTTGCTAAGATGCATACGGTACGGGTCCAGAAGTCTGGGGTTCAGTTGGGGTTTAGGATCTTCCTGTGGTGGGTCAGCTGGGAGGGTAGGGAGGGGGATCTCATCATTTGTCTCTTTTGTGATATAATAGGTGGGATGTTCATCTGTGGGTTCATACCATTTTTAAAAAAGATTAATGTGATATATCTTTTCCCTTCCCGTACCCTGGGTTAGGGCGAGTCTATAAGTGGTAGGATTGATCTGCTCTAGGACTTCATATGGACCTTGCCATCGGGCTAGTAATTTATTGTCACAACTGGGTAATAGTACCAATGCTTTGTCCCTCACATTCAGACTTTGGTATGCACTTTTAGTGTTGTACGACATTTTTTGATTATTTTGGGCCTCTCTCAATGCGGTATGGCCTCTTCCCATAACGTATGAAGGTTTTCCCTCAATTCTCGGGTATATGTCAAAATGTCTTTAACCTCTTCTTCGGTCTCTTCCCAATGTTCTGCTAACATCTCTAACAGCGTACGGGGCTGTCTTCCGAATAACAACTCAAAGGGACTATGTCCTGTAGATGCCTGAACATGGGTGCGTATGGCATAAAGTACTAGGAGAAGCTTATTTTCCCAATCCATTCCTGCTTCTGAAATACTTTTACTCAGTAATTATTTCATAGTTTTATTATATTGTTCCACTAGTCCGTCTGTTTGGGGGTGATAAACGGAAGTTCTTATTTGTTTAACCCCTAGGGAACGACATACTTCTGCCATAACTTTTGACATAAATGTAGTTCCCTGATCTGTGAGGATTTCCTAAGGAAATCCAACTCTAGAAAAAAATTCGATCATACCCTGGGCAATGGTTTTTGTATGCATACTGGGGATTGGTTTGGCTTCGGGATAACGGGTCGCATAGTCAACTAATACAAGAATGTACTGACGCCTTTTATCGAAAGAGTTAAGGGTCCAACAATGTCTAACCCGACTCTAGTGAAAGGGGTCTCTATAATGGGAAGAGGTTGAAGAGGAGCTGGTCTATAAGGGGAGGGGTTTAGGAGTTGACATTTTGGACATTCTGAACAATGCTTCCTAATATCTCCGAACACCCCAGGCCAATAAAACCTCCATAATACTGCTTCCTCTGTTTTCTCTCTCCCATCTGTCCTTCCCCATTATCGCCATGGGCTAACTGTAGGACCTGTTGCCTATGTGTTTGTGGTACTACTAACTGTAACACTCTTTCCCCCGAATTGGAGGGGCTTCTATACAACATTTTATTTTTAAACACAAATTTGGGACCTACCACTTGCCCATCCAGGTGTAAGGCTTGGTGCCAAGCATTTTTCAGGGTGGGGTCGTCATGTTGTCCTTGTCTAAAGTCTCCTGAGGTTGTGCAAACCATGGCTGGGGATGGGTTGAAGACCGGTTTTCTGGGGTCACGGAGGCTTTGATATACCCGTCGTTGTTCTCTCTTCTGCTTTCTGCTGAGTTCGATCAGTGTTTTTCTGGTCTCTTCCTTGCTTGCTCCAAAAGGGGCCTCTTCCCACCGTGTATTATTGACATGTTCTTGTCCTGCTTTCTCAAGGAGAGAAGTAAAGTCCACGTAGTCCGTACCGAGGATGAGATGCTCGCCCAGATTTGGAATCACCCCCACAGTGATCGCTTCTTCATCTCCTTTCCAGTTAAGGTGGACCTTAGCCACAGGAGAGGGTAGTTGATCTCTGTGTACACATGCTATTAGAACCTGCCTCTGTGGGTTCTCTTGCCCGGGTAGGACCAAATTCTGTTGGATCACACTTTGACTGCACCCAGAATCCACTAGAGCTGTCCTTTCTGTATCATTAAGTAGGACCGTTAGAGTATAGGTGGGTCTCTTACCTCCAGACTATAGTACTCGACCTTTCATCAGCCCTATCTCCATCGGTTGTTCTGGGTCCTTTTTTAATGGACAATTGCGGGCAATATGCCTCCATTCACAACAAAGATAACATTGGGGTCCTGTGGTTGCATAACTCGGAGCTGTGGAGGCAATAGGGAGAGCCCGATCAGAGCTATGGATGGTCGACGGTCGAGGGGCTACAGTCTTGGCTAGCCCCGGTTGTGCAGGGTTAGGAGGGGGATGTCTGCTGGGACACTACGAAAATCAGGGGCTCGATGATAGGCGCAGACCAGTTCTACAGCGGCCTGGTTAGTTAACCCCGGGTGTTGCCTAACCCAATTCCGGGTACTGGGGGGAAGGGCGTCCAGATACTGTTCGAGTACTATTGTATTGAACATCTCCTCTCTCGTGGTATCTGAGGGATGCAGCCATGTCCCCCCTGCATGGTGCACCCGATAATGCAGTGTGTGGGGTTCTCTTGATGCTGCCACTTCATCTGTTGAAACATCGTTCTATAACTCTCACTATCTAATCCTATGCGTTCCAGAATTGCTTCTTCACTTCTGTATAGGGAAGAGTTCCTCTGGGGTTTATCACCTGGTAGGCGGTTTGCAACTGTCCAGTGAGTAATGGGGCGATGTATTGACACCACTTGTCTTCGGGCCAGTTAGCAGTGCTGGCTACCCTTTCAAAATTAGTAAAAAACGAATCTGGATCTTCTTGTTTATGATATTTCTGGAGCACGCTGCTCAGTACATTAGGATGTACTTTAGTGTGGGCAATGGTGTCGGTCAGTTTGCCTAGGGCCGTTTCATGAACCAACTGGTTGTTTGCTATTATGGTGACTTGACTTTTCAGAGCAGTTTTCAAGGCATCCCGCTCCTCCTTAGCCTCCTTAAGTTGTTGTTCCCAGACTAATTGTAGGTGACGTTGCCCTTCGGCCAGCTGGGCTATCATGTCCGCCAAGGTGGGTTTTTCCTCATGTCGTCAATGTTCTTCCTTTAAAAATCCCACTTCTGACACCACTTGTGACCGGGCGGGTTCAAGGACGACACGAAGAGATATAGGTGGTCATTCCGACCTAGGCGGGCGGCGGTTGCCGCCCGCCCGTCGGAAGCCGCCTGAATCCCGCCCCGCGGTCAATAGACCGCGAGGGGTATTCTGACTTTCCCGCTGGGCCGGCGGGCGATCTGATTCAGATCGCCCGCCGGCCCAGCGGGAAAGCGCCTTCCACAAGGAAGCCGGCTCGGAATCGAGCCGGCGGAGTGGAAGGCGTGCGACGGGTGCAGCAGCACCCGTCACGCTTTTCAGTGTCTGCATCGCAGACACTGAAAAGCCTAGTTGGGCCCTATTAGGGGGCCCCTGCAGTGCCCATGCCATGGGCATGGGCACTGCAGGGGCCCCCAGGGGCCCCAAGACGCCCGTTCCCGCCGGCCAGGTTCTGGCGGTAAGAACCGCCAGAGCCAGGCCGGCGGGAAGGGGGTCGGAATCCCCATGGCGGCGCAGCATGCTGCGCCGCCATGGAGGATTCCCCAGGGCAGCGGGAAACTGGCGGGAGACCGCAAGTTTTCCCTGTCTGACCGCGGCGTTAGCGCCGCGGTCAGAATGCCCTTAGGGGCACCGCCGGCCTGTCGGCGGTGCTCCCGCGCCCGTTGGCCCTGGCGGATTGTATCCGCCAGGGTCAGAATGAGGGCCATAGTCGGTTTGTCTTGGATATGATTTATTAGAGTTCTATGATTAAACAGTGCTTCATATACATCTTTCTTGTGCTGTTTACTTTTCCTGTTCATTGTTCTTTTCCTGGATTTTTCACCACTTCCTTGGTTTTCACTCTGCAGGGCTCCCAGGAAGCGCATGTGAGGGGAAGAAAAAAAATGTATTGGTAAGTTCATTTTCTTCTGTTTCCTCTTTCTTTCTTTCCTACCCTTTAATTTTCTTTCTTCTCCTTCATACCGTAGGTACTTTCTCTCTCTTTCTCTGGACTTTTTGTGTCTCTGTCTCTCTCTTTCTCTATCTGGCACCTCTTCTATCTGTAGTGCTCTGTGTCTCTCTTTTGTCCTAGAAGTATCTTCTATTCTCCAATCTTTTCTTTGCTTCCTCTCTTTCACTGCTTTTTCCTGGGTCTCTCAGTCTTTGTAGTTTCTGGTGCGTATCTCTTCTTTGCCGTCTTTCCTTTATAGCTTCCTGCCTGTTCTCGTTCTGCTTTCTTTCCAAAACAAAAATTAACCTCTCCGGTTTCCTATCTTACATTTGTTTCTTACTAGTGTGTGGCTTTCCTCGGTTTTGGTATGGTCTTACTTAGGATTTTTCCATTATTTCTTTTCTTTACCATCATTCTCCTTTGGGTGTAGTTCCTTCTCCTCCCGACCTCCCGCTTCCTCTAGCGCCCCTTTTCCCGGCTCCCTGCACGCACCTGAGACTGCCACGCATCTCGTGAAGCGTGGCTGGTGGGGTCGCGTTCCGCCTCCGAGGGCGCCGAGGCGTCCGTTTCATCGTCCGCTACATCCGCTCCTTCCTGCTTCCGTTGGTCTGCACTGCTCCTTCCTCCAGCGCCGCTGCTCACTGCTCCTCCGTTGTTCGCATTCCTTCTCACGATTACCAGCGTTTCAACTCACCAAAGTCACGCCTTTCTTGCCGGCAACAAATCCCTGATTGGCTTCCTCTGTTTGAAGAGCCGGAACACAGGTGGCAGCGCCAGCACAAGTTGCATGTGTGCACTGGCCACAGCGGGCCGGCCCGTCACAATCCCATTGGATTGCACCATCAAGGAATGAGACTTCTAAATTCAATTACCCAAGATTCAATGAGCCACCTTGTTTCAAACAGGGAGTTTTATTTTATATGTGTTCAATTATAACATTTTAAGGGTGTAGGAATATGACTTTAAGGGGCATATTTGTACTCTGTTTGTGCCGGATTTGCATAATTTGTTTTTTTTTACGCAAATCCAGCGCAATGCTAACTCCATATTTATACTTTGGCGCTAGACCTGTCTAGCGCCAAAGTTATGGAGTTAGCATAATTTTTTTGCAGTGAAAACCTACCTTGCATCAATGAGATGCAAGGTAGGCTTTCCCGGACAAAAAGTGACTCTAAGGCCCTAACACCTTATTTATACGCCCGTGCAAAAATGGCGCACAGGAGGTAGGCGGGCCCAAATAAGGGTGCTGACCCTGTTTAGTACCATTATTTAACACCTGGATCAGGGCAGACTTTAGGGGGCCTGTGGGCTCTTTTCCATGGTTCCCCCCCGGCCTCAGGGACACCCCCACCCACAGCAAAGGGACTGCGGAGGATGGGGGACCACATCCTAGGTAGGTAGAGGTAAGTATTTACCTTTTTTTTTTTTTAAAGTGCCAAAGAGGGGCCTAACTTGGGCCCCCCTACATGGCACTATGCCTAATGGCCATGCCCAGGGTACATAAGTCCCCTGGGCATGGCCATTGGGCTGGGTGACATGACTCCTGTCTTTACTAAGACAGGAGCCATGTCTATGGGGGTTCTGCGTCAAAAAATGATGCTTGTCCGGTTAGTCATTTTTTTTACGCTAACCTGATTAGCGCCATTTTTTGACACACAATCCCCTGTTACCCCTACACCTCCTCCTCCCAGTTAGTGTAATTTATTTTGACGCTAATCAGGCCTTAGCGCTGGCTAGCGTCATTCCTTAAATATGACGCCCAGCTGGCATCCAGGAATGGCGCTAGCCAGCGGTAAACTTTTTGACACAAACCTGCGCTAACGCAGGTTTGCGTCAAAAAGTATAAATAAGGGCGTAAATGTCTGCTCATGCATTGTCAATTATCTGAGATCTATATGTTGAACATAAGTAGAAACTAAAAACCACAGTCTAACTCATGGTGGGGGGATGCTATGTTAACAGTACTTTGTGATATTGAAATGCATTAGCAGCCAACAGCTTGAGAATCTACACAGACTTTGAATACGAAAGGTGCTTAGTGTACTACCATGTTTACCTGACATCTGATGATCAAAAACTTTGTGTATTCCCCCTTTAAGTATTATAAAGCTATATCTGAGGAGATACTTATCCAGGCTTATAATGATGTTAGGAACAGCTGGCTTACTGCCCAATCCAGTTATAGTTGCCTTTAGGTAATTATTCACCTTTTTGTGTGTGATCCTGTAACTTTAGATTGCATTTGCTGTTCTTTTGTGCATGCTTTAGTTGAAACCATCTGCAAATGAATCTTTTACTGACAGGTTTTCATCTTCTATATCCTGTGTTTGATGACAAGGAATGCTGATTCCTGCAACACGAAAAATATGCCCAGATCTGTGTAGCTTCAAAGTGCCATTGCTTCAATGCTGCTTAAAGAATGGATGCTCTTGAGATTTCATTTTGAAGGGCAATGGTTGAACAAGGAGTCAGTCACATTTTAACTTTCTCATCATTTCCTAAACCCCTTAGGAAATGTTATTCTTGCCTGTAAGCAAAGTTGGACATTTTAAATTATACTGAAAGCACTCCAGTACAATTATCTTATTTCACTCCGAACACTGCAGAAAGGTAGATACTACCAAATATCAGGTAAGAACTCTCTCGGCTGTTTCACCATCTACTCATTCAAGAAGACTTCAGTTGGAAAGTCAGTCACACCAAAGATCTTCCATTATTGCTGGCCAAGCAGAGGCAGCCACTCAAAACCACCCCTTTTCCAATGTGGAATTGTTCTGAGGCTCTTTGATGGTTTTAGTCTTTCCTTAATACACCTGAACCCACTGGAGAATGAAGAAGACATCCTCATGACTTTTCTGTTGCCCAATGTGTTTCATCGCTTCACATCTCATTATCCTAACTGATCTCACCAAGAACATCATACGCTGCAAATGACAAAGTTGATACAAAAACTGGCACCCGTCTGGCTTTACCGAAAGAAGAACATGAAATTGTTTTTGGAAGTTTAGGATTTTAATTGTGACCATCTTTGGTGCTTCCACCCGAGAGAAGCGAAACCTTGTAGTTCAACGAGCAAGGGTCGGATGGATCTGAAAGGAGACCCCAGGCAGTGGTGGGTCCTGCTGGAAGAGGAAGTAATATTATCTAGCATTGTCCAGTATGCTAATTAAATACAAATCTTCAACTGCAAGCTCTGGAGGGCTGGTCTTTTAAGAGTGAGTTATATCTATTTTTTAAATGGAAAGGAACAGTCCACACCAATGAATTAAGAAACAAACGCTCTTCCTTCTTATTGGCTGTTTGTTTGATGGTGAAAGATACATTGATCAGCTGTCTCCACTGTGGTCACTCTGGCCGTGTTGTTCCTCCTACCACAGAAGACACTGTCTAGAGGCTAAACTCTTTGCATCCTTCTCACAGATCCAGTTGGCCTCCACAACACAGGCTTCTGAATAGATTGATGTCTTCTTCGAGGCCCCACAGCTCCCTTCTTCATTGGTGCCGGTTACCTGGAACCTGTGCAGGAAAACATGACAGAGTGAAGCCATGAATGATCTTCTGCACGCTAAATGACACCTGGCCACATTAAAAAAGTCTATTTAAAGCGCCTAAAAGGGTCAAACTGAGAATAATTAACCTTGATGGTACGGTCAACAGTGTGGTTTGTCGCACCGTTGTCAGTGCGCATCAAAGGTGCGCCATGTGAAGAGAGTCAGAGCTAGGGAGAGGTGCGTGGTCCTGTTTCACGACTGCAACACGTAAGGTTCACATTGTTCAAAACTGAGAGAAAAACCCAGAAACCATAGTCATGCTGGCCATTTCTAGCACTGGGACATGCCCTGAGGAGACTGATTTTTGAGGTACACGAGCTGCTGCACTCTCACCAGCACACTGGTGACCCCTGAGGTTCTAACACTGCAACCCATGTCGCACCTGCTGAAGAGAAGGTGCATGTCACGGACATGCAGGTGCAGCCCATGAAAGCTGCCAATCACCACGCATCTCGCGTTAGATTACAACATACTACATTACTCTCCGCATCACTGCAAGGCCTATTTTAATCACGCATAACAGCTGAGCGCAAACGACAGTCTGAGGATGTGTTTGTTGTCGTGTCTCTGTGTAGTGCATACTTTCCTCTCCTCTCTGCTATATTCATAGGGTGACCAGAAATAAAAATTAAAAAAAAAACGGGAGATTTCACTAAAATAAAAGAAGGACTTCCGTTTTTTATCAGCCGAGGGGCAAAGAATGACAACGCTCATCAACCTAGGAAAACACTGGGAAGTAAATCAGGTGCAATTTTTAAACCCACTTACACATCTGTTAATTAAATTGCTTTCTGAGACCAGCTGCTAACAAATCCTGCTTTGGAACACATAAAAACCTGCCTTTTCAGTCAACCCTCTCTGTAAAATGGGACATGAAACAAATTTGTTGAACTCTGCTGTGACAGCTGCTGAAAACCTGGGACTACCCTGGCAGATCTGGGATGCCTGGTCACCCTCCATATTAAGCCAATCAGGAGGCTGCTTTAGCCCCCACCTCCCATTCCCTGAAAGTGTCCTACGCTATTCGTTGGAGAAAAACGTCAGGGCCTCCGCCCCCTCAGTAGCAGGTGTGTGAAAGTAACATGCAGAGGTGTTCTATGAAGTGTCAGATTCATGGGACGTCTGAGGGCCTGCAGGGCAGTGCTCGTCTAATTTCCTATTGTGACAAGTTAAGCGGTTGAGATGACTCAACTACACGGTGTAAACATGGGCGTCCGCAGACATTTTTCAGGGGGGGCATAATTTTAAGAGGATCCGCGGCCGTACCAGTGCAGGCAAGCGTAACTCTACGGTGGCCGTAGTGTTACACTGCACTGTGAACCTGCACACCAGGCTGTACCCTCAGCCCACGGACACCCATGGGTGCAAAGTTTCTGAGACCCAGGTCGCGGCTGAGACAACCCAGTTACGGCCCCTTAGCTGACAGAACAATCCTCCACAGCTCGGAATAGCTCTAGCACCGGAAGCAGGCAGTACAGAGCAGAGCCAGGTAACCAATCATTCGAGAGCCTCGTGGTAGCTCAGATGTCAGGAGTCCAGGGCAGTGCTTAATTTGTAAATAAGAAGGTGCCGGTGTCCAAAGCCCTTCTCTTAACACGCGGCTGCTGCAATTAAAGGTGTGAACACGGAATACTGAGGCAAGCGCAATCCTAAAACCATTTTGGGCCATTTCAAGCCACTCCCTGCCCCTTCAGCTCACTCTTGCAGCTTTTTACTTTCTCCCTTTGTGACGCTTTTTCATTTTCCCTTCCTCCGTCTGTCCCATATGTGTCTTTTGGTCGCAGCAAATGCTTGAGGCAGAAGATTAAGCCCCAGCCCTCAAAAGTAAGTGCCGGTGCACCGGAAACAACAAGCACAAATTAAGCACTGGTCCAGGGTAAGAAGATAAGCTTCTGACCTTCCTGGCGAATGTTGGTTGAAAAGCTGTGGCTGATAGGAGGTGTTGCACGTGACAAGGAACAATCTGCCAGATGTTTATTCTTAACCTAGCTTATAAACAATAAAAGAAAGCAACAGAATATTCATTAATTGATGCACTCAGTTAATTTCAATTGATCGCATTTAAAAAAAATAAAACGATCTGGAGGGTACACATGATTGCTAACTTCCCACTATCAATGCTTTGGATAACTTCTCAGGAGAAACGGAAGAACAGCACCACTGTGTGATTAGAAGTACTGCTATGTGTTTTGCACCGAGAAGAAAACACCTAACAAAGGTTTGCAATATTTGTTAGGACATTCTTTTTTTAACAAATAAAGTTCAACCAAAGTGTTCTGTCTTTACAAAAAAGCCCTATGAAATGACTCACTCCTCATATGAAAGAACGTGAGGACACTATGGGAGGCCTAATGCAGAACGTGTGTGCATCTAAGGGGCATATGAGCCATTATTTCCACCAGGGGTGTTTGTGTTTTAACATTAGTAGCTCCCAAATTGGGAGTATAAAGCAGAATTGGGTGTTTTAGTTTTCCACATCTATGACAAGGCGCTTACTGATAACAAAGTGATGTAGGGTACAAGGCCTGCAAGGAAGATGACCAACCACAGGATTTCCCTGGGCTTGTGATGATGGTGGCAGATGTCCTTCCGGGACATAGCTGTGGCAGAGGAGTGGTACTGGAGAATCCACTAGTGGAACTTCCTTAATTAGAGGGATAGTATAGTGGTGAAAATTCCACTGGTAGGTTATCCGTTGGTCACTCACAGTGTTAAACTGAAGGTGTCACACATAAGGCCTGGAATTGTCCCACATAGAGACACTGTAAATATGGAAATGTCACACATAAGCAAATTGAAAACCTGGCATCTATGTGCCAGTGGTGTTGCACGGTGCCATGGGCCCTAATGTAAGCAAAGATATGGAGTGTCCCCATCCTCTGATTTGGTGGCAAAAATAATCCTTAATTTAGGTGAAAGGGGGCCCTCAAAGTCCTGGTCTCCATTGCCCCTGCACTTTCTGCCTGTACTCTCTCGTGGCTGGACACCTGAAAGCGTGCTCGTACAAGACTTAGAGGCATATTTATACTCTGTTTGCGCCAAATTTGCATCATTTTTTTTACGCAAATTTGGTGCAAGATTAACTCCATATTTATGTTTTGAGGCTAGAAATGCCTAGCGTCAAAATATTTAAGTCAGAATTGAGCAGCAGCAAAACTAACTTTCCTCTCTGACGGAAGGGGACAACAATGCAAACTGTCACATCCTATGGAATAGAGCAGCAGTGCAAGCTTCTGCTTCCTATAGCAGCAGCAGTGCAACCAGCAGTTCACGCTTCTACTTCGTTTAGTAGAGCAGTAGTAGTGCAAACTTCTTCTTCCTTTAGAATAGCAGCAGCAGCCCATGCTCTTGCTTCCTATAGTATAGCAGAAACAGTGGTCTCTTCGGCTTTATATAGTATAGCAGCAGCAGTACAAGCTTCCACATCCTATAGCATAGCAGCAGCAGTGCAAGCTTCTGCTTTCTATAGTATAGCAGCAGCAGTGCAAGCTCCCACATCCTGTAATATAGCAGCATCAGTGCAAGATTCCACTTCCTATAGTATAGCAGCAGCAGTGCAAGCTCCCACATCCTATAATATAGCAGCATCAGTGCAAGCTTCCACTTCCTATAGTATAGCAGCAGCAGTGCAAGCTTCCACATCCTATAGCAAAGCAGCAGCAGTGCAAGCTTCTGCTTTCTATAGTATAGCAGCAGCAGTGCAAGCTCCCATATCCTATAATATAGCAGCATCAGTGCAAGCTTCCACTTCCTATAGTATAGCAGCAGCAGTGCAAGCTCCCACATCCTATAATATAGCAGCATCAGTGCAAGATCCTGCCTCCAACAGCAGCATCAGTGCAAGCTTCCATTTCCTATAGCATAGCAGCAGTGCAGGCTCCTGCTTCCTATAATACAGCAGCATCAGTGCAAGCTTCCAGTTCCACTTCCTATAGTATAGCATCAACAGTGCAAGCTTCCACTTCCTGTAACATAGTAGCATCAGTGCAATCTTCCACTTCCTATAGTAGAGCAGCAACAGTGCAAGATCCCGCCTCCAACAGCAGCATCAGTGTAAGCTTCCATTTCCTATAGCCTAGCAGCAGCAGCAGCAGCAGCGCAGGCTCCTGCGTCCTATAATATAGCAGCATCAGTGCAAGCTTCCACTTCCTATAGTATAGCAGCAGCAGCAGTGCAGGCTCCTGCTTCCTATAATACTGCAGCATCAGTGCAGGCTTCTACTACCTATAGTTTAGCTGCAGCAGCGGTGCAGGTTCCTGCTTCCTATAATATAGCAGCATTGGTGAAAGCTTCCTCTTCCTATATCATAGAAGCAGCAGTGCAAGCTCCCTATAATATAGCAGGAACAACTCAAACTTCTGCTTCCCATAGTATAGCAGCAACAGTGCAAGCTCATGCTTCCTGCGATATAACAGCAGCAGCAGTTCAAGCTTCTTCTTCCTATAATATAGCAGGGATAGCTCACGCTTCTGCTTCCCACAGTATAGCAGCAACAGCGCAAGCTCATGCTTCCTGTGATATAACAGCAGCAGCAGTTCAAGCTTCTTCTTCCTATAATATAGCAGGGACAGCTCAAACGTCTGCTCCCATAGTATAGCAGCAACAGCGCAAGCTCATGCTTCCTGTGATATAACAGCAGCAGCTGTTCAAGCTTCTTCTTCCTATAATATAGCAGGGACAGCTCAAACGTCTGCTTCCCACAGTATAGCAGCAACAGCGCAAGCTCATGCTTCCTGTGATATAACAGCAGCAGCTGTTCAAGCTTCTTCTTCCTATAATATAGCAGGGACAGCTCAAACGTCTGCTTCCCACAGTATAGCAGCAACAGCGCAAGCTCATGCTTCCTGTGATATAACAGGGCAGCAGCAGTGCAAGTTTCCACTTTCTATAGTACAGCAGCAGTGGCCATGCAGGCTTCCACTGTAGCTTCCTATAGTATAGCAGCAGCAGTGCAAGCTTCAGCTTCACATAGTATAGCAGCAGCAGTGCAAGCTTCAGCTTCCTAATATGATAGCAACAGGGCAAACTTTGCCTGCCTCTCGAACTTCCTTTGCTCTGGTTGGTGAATAGTGTAGATCTGTCCTGCCTTTGGGTGCTTTGTTCCCTCCCAGCGGATTTCACTCCTTGATCCTTTTTGTTGGCCATCTCTGGCTATCTGTTGGCTCCTCGCTCGCACACCCTCCCTCTCTTCATTGCGGCCATCTTTCCTGCGCCACCGCTTGTTTGTTTAGCTCCTGAGAATTGTGACAATTGGCTTCAGTTACATCAGGTGACATTGATGTGCGTGACCTAATTTAACCCGCCCTGCATTACTCCAGCAGAGCACATGCATCATGTGTAGTGTAGCCAGTTTGGGCTATCTCACGCACAAATGGGTGACATTTGTGCGGGAAATAACTCTCCTCTCACGTTACACAAACTTTGTGCGCAAAATTTGTGAATGCGGTACCGCCACTAAAAACTTGCTGTCAATCATTAACAGAGCAAAAGCGCTACCTAACCACCCAGCTCCATGCTTCTGGCCTGCCCCCAGAGTGTCTGACTCTGGACCAATGTAGTCATGAGGGACGGGCCAGTTATTCTTTCTTTTTTGTTATAATTGGCCCAGCTGTGGTTTGGGCAGGGCTGCAAATCCCGCAAGGCACGCTCTCACTCCACTCCGAATCGAGAGAAAGGACAAGCGGATTGCTGCTGCCTGGAGTGCCAGCTGAGAACAGCCAGATTAGGCGATGCTGCAGGCACGGGGTGTGCGGCATGGAGGGCGCTTCTGGCAGTGTTAGATGTGGGCAGATTCCCAGATATCAGTTATGGTGTGTGTACTATGATCCAGACCTCTAGGAAGAGCTGTTTTTGAGCCTGCTTAGCACCATTATTTAACACCTGGGTCAGGGCAGGCGTTAGAGGACCTATGGACCCATTTCCATGATCAAACACAATAGAAAGAGCCCACAGGTGCCCACTCCAAGCCCCAGGAACACCTCCACTCACACCAGAGGGACACCACAGGATGGGGGGAGCCCATCCCAGGTAAGTAGGGTAAGTAGAGGTAAGTATTTAAACAAAATGCTTTAAAGTTCCATTGGGGGCCTTGTAATGGGTCCCCCTATTTGGCACAGGGTGCAATGGCCATGCCCAGGGCATCCTTGTCCCCTTTGCTGGCCTTTGGGGTGGCGAGTCATGTAGTATGGATGGTTTTGCATCAGGAAATGATGCTAGGCTGATTAGAGACATTTTTTTTTGCCTCTACCAGCCTAATGTCATTTTTTGGTGCAAAACCCCCTCCCCCATACTGCAATTGATTTACACACTTGTATGATTAATTGTCTCTGTAGAATATGCTTATGTAATATAAAGTGCCTTGACGCCCTGCAGTAGGAAAAATAGAGCAATAAAAGGAATTAAATAAAAAAAGTAAATCAGTAAGTGGTATTTACATCATTAGTGTAATTCCTCATACAGACATACAGCCCTCCTCACCCTCGACAGATTGCTGCTATGAAAGTAAAGCAGACAACTTACTCAGGGACAAATTCAAAGTATTTCACTAATGCTGGCCCTCAATAATAGTTGCCTGATCCTCATATTTCCTGCACAGTATAAAGGAAATCTGTACAGAAGAAGAGAGCGGAAACTGGTGCCGAAGAGAAAAGGGTGGTGTGAGGTATGCAAGTGGAGGATTTAAAAAAGTTGCAGGTGTGAAAGGAGCCTACAGGCCTGGCCTCATGTTGCCCAGATGGCCATGACCCAGCTTCCTGCTGCACAAGTGCAGTACTTCTTTCATTTGCAGAGAGGCTTAGGATTGCATGTGCATTAAGTCTGAACACCTTAAAGACCCACTGGTAGGCACAGTGAGAAACGTGTACTGCTTTCAGCCTCAGGGATCTTAATCATGCAATCTAACAAGATTTGGCCAAGCAGAGGTGGAACTCAAATGCCAAACTGCAAATATGCAATTTAGCCATTAGAACCACATCTCCTCCTTTCCACTTGCTTATGTTATAACTTTTAGACACTATATTGGTACACTGTTGTAAATATTCTCAACAATAGAGCAGAGACTGTTCAAAAGTTTGTGCCTCAATTCACCCTTATTTTGTTAGACTGTCTAAGCCATCTCTGGGTCCCCACACTTGGTTGAGGGATCCCAAAATAATAATATAAATAAATATAATAAAATATGGCAACATTTTTATTTTTTGCTGCAGATAAAGGAAGGAGGTAAATGGAAGTGCTTTAGTTATATGCTGGGCATTATGTAGCAGAGAGGACCAAATTATGTGGCAGGGTTGACCAATCAGTGTGGTAAGAAAAGTACATTTATGCATTTACAATGCCAATAGTTCTAACTCAAGCAAAATGTGAGACGTATTGCTTTGCAAATGCTTGGTTTTTTTTGTGTTGTTGCTTCTCCTGTCCCTCTCTTGTGCTGTTGTTTGGCCTTTTCTACCTCACATTGTTGCTGGCTGCAGTTGTGTTGCTAGTATTGAATCATAGAAGTATGTGGAAACCACCTCATACTCCCAATATGCACAAACATTATGCTCATTGGTAGCACTCTAATGTTTGGGTTCTGTCTGGTTGGAAGAGTATGGGTGTATACTGTGGTCTGTGTCGAAGAGTGCTTGTGGTCTTGTGCGATGAGTGGAACTGTGCTCCTGTCATGAGCCTGTGTACATGTTTTTAAGCATGAAGACAGATAAACAGCCTGGTTTAGAGCATTGTGGACAAGTACTTTGTCTTATTACAAGCGCATTAAGATATAATTCACTTGTAACACAATGGACGGGATATCTGTCATATGTATTACAGTGTACTTATTCACAAAGTCTATGTTAGCCCCAGCATCTCTTACTGTTCATCATGTCTGATTGCGAAGTTGTGGAATTAGTGTGGTTTTAGTGGGAGTACTTTTAGAGTGATGAGTGATGACCAGCATGGAGCAAATATTGTGGTGTGACAACCATGTAACTGTGCTTAAACCCTGAGTGGAGCCAAGAGAAGTTAGTGAGGGACTCGCCTATGCCTCTATGTACCATTGCGTTTGGTTTCTAGAGTGGGTTTATAGCATGGCATACATAGGAATTGTTGTGACGTCATGACTGTAGTGGGACACTTCATCCTGTCAAAACACTCCAATGGAGTGCATTAAAGTGTAGTGGATATGCGCCACCCACGCACATTGCAAAATACATCCATTCCTTTTGTATACCAATGTGTTTGACTGGCACTCCTCTATGCTGTCAACCTTTCATTGGTGGAAGACAAAGACATAGGGTCATAGTATGGAAGCTGCACACTGCTCCCTGGATGTTTACACAGAAGAAGCAAATTCAGAAGTCTGCCCCCCAGTGGCTCCAGCAGTTCCTGCTCCCAGATCTTTCTCCACCACATACTCAATATGCACCCTAGAAAAAGACACATGCATGCAACTCCTCATCCTATTGGCTCCTAAGACGTCCAGCATGAAGCGTAGTAAATCTGACCAATAGCGACAGTGAGAAGGTACTCACCAGTCACTGTTTAACACGGAACCATTCACCCAGGTCCACTTCTTGCCGGGGCACGCGAGGAAAAGCCCGAGCCAGACTGCGTTACTGTGTTTTACATTCTGACCTACAAAACTCTGTGAACGGGATAAAAGTGCAAGAAGTTAATTCTGGCAAATGAAGACTCACATTTTGCTATTTTTCATCATTAGACTTCATATTTCTGAGTTACGCTTTTATTGCACTTAATGCTCTTTATGGATCTTAATTTAAAAAAAATGTTATGGTTTAAAGATAACTATCAAGATGGGGGCAATTTAAATTAATAGAGAAATTTGTCTTCGGTGAAAGGATAAATGGTAGTTCATTTAACATAAGAAAATATTTATGATTTATAAAATAATTGTGTTTTCATCCTTCCAGAGTCATAATACAATGCTGTACATTCTTATTGTATTCATTTGCACTTGTTCATACCCTTCAATGTCTTTTTGGAAGACTGTCAAAGTTCGAATTTCCGTTTCTCCTTCATTGTTATTAATATTTATACAAAAATAGCTTAACATTGAATGTTCTCTGTTTCATTATCACATACCTTATAAATCTGTAAATGTTGTATTCCTATTCAAAAGCCTGTAATAAGAGAAACTATCATCAGTCACCTTCTGGAGGCAGGCTGATAAATGTTAAGAGTGGATATCCTTGCATGGACATTTTATTTAAATTGATTACAAAGTATTCTGGGCATGTGTCTGAAACATTCCCAGCAACAAAATACCATAAAGTGATTCCACCATCCCCTGTACATTGTGATCAGGAGTCCCTGAGGCCCATGTTTATAGGATTTTGACGCAGGGTAGAGCAGCAAGTGGCCTTGCTGAGTTGCCCTGCATCAAGGTGAAATGACAGGAATGCGTTGAATCTATGCAAAATGGCACATTCCTCTCCTTTTCCAGTACACTGCCACCATTTTGGCTGTCTAGTGCCAATGCAGGGTGGTGCACGGGTGGCTGCTTTGTAGACAAGATTGTTTTTGTGCAGGAAGGAACACCTGAGAGGCTCTTTCCTCTTTCTATGTGTGCTGCACAATGCAGTACGCATCGAAGAGGAAACAAAATGAGGAAAAAAAATTTTTTCTCATTGTTGTGCCTCCCCTGGGGAGGCGTGATGTTTTGGCGCATCCCCAGGTTTACAAGCCCTTATAAATCTAGGGATGCCTCAAAATCCATGGGTGTTGCCTGGGAGCACCCACCACAGTGTCCCTGGTATGTCTCCCCTGCGCAGAGTAAGGGAATGCAGTGATTTACCCTGCCTTGCATTACTCCATGTCTCTGAGGCCATTCAAGTGCACATGAGGTGGCTGCGCATGGCCTCAATGATATGAGTTCAAGGTTTGCTCCGCCGTTGTGACGCAGAAAATGACCCAACAGTGGACCAAAGGGTTCGTAAATATGCCTCAGAGTTTTCCATATCTCATAGATATTCATTGTCCTTGGGCTCAATAAGGGTGACCTGAATGATTGAGGGCCTCATGAAAGATTGGGGGCCTTCCTGCACCCCAGGGACAAGAAAAGCCTTTGTTACACCCCAGGTACCAATCATTTAGGCTCCATGGATATTGTTATCAATTACATCTATGTCATAGACTGTTCAGTTAAGTGCATCAAAAACAAGTGTGTAGTTAGAAGGGGAGGTGGGAGAAAATTGCAGTAATATGTAGTTTTATATTATGTTTTTTTACGCACTTTCCCTCTCTTCTCCCACTTACACTTGACAGAGTCACTGGCAGGACGGCAGGTAATGACATTCAATACCACCAAGGCCAAGGTGGTAGTTTTGACATTTTTAAACTTTTTTCCCCTTCCCTGGGGCTATGCTGACCTCCTGCCCTTCATTGCCCAGCCCCTGCCATTGTGCACAGACTCTGGGGGTCAATTCAACCCTGGCGGTCGGTGTTAAACCTGCGGCCAGACCGCAAACAGGCTGGCGGGATAAAAAATGGAATTCCGACCCTGGCGGAAACCGCCAACAGAGACCGCCACATTACCACACCGCCCGCCACGGCGGCACAAACAAACAGCGCGGTGGTCACCGCCAACAGAGAGACGGGAGACAATGTACGGCCCACTGTATCACAACCTACCAATCCGCCACCTTTTCCGGGGCGGTAGACCCGCCGATAAAAACACCGCGGAAACAGCCATTTCGAAGGGAAAACACTCACCTCCATACAGCCCACAAGGAATCAGGACAGCATGGAACCCGAACTCCACATACTCCCAGCGATTGTGTTCCAACTCTTCTACCAGGAGCACGAACGCCGGCGCAGAAGACAACGGTGAGTACTGCACCTACGACACAGGGGAGGAGAAAATATTACGGGTACACACATACGCAACACACCCACCCTCACCCTCACCCATACAACACACACATCAATGCGGCCCAAATCACATGGGCAAAGCCCACACAAGATACCTGACTCCAATAGAGAGAACACTGCAAGGCCAGCAGATAGCAAAACTACAGGCACCTCAGGGGGAAGGGAAGGGGGGGCACCTCAGCCAGATGAGTGTACGACGCCAGATCCACCAGGGGCCTCCATGGCCACTGTTCAATCTTGGGGAGTGCAAAGCCACAGTCTCACAAGTCTCTACAGTGGGTGGTTTGCCCACTGCCATATCCTGGGGAGTGCAAAGCCACAGTCTCTCAAGTCTCTACAGTGGGTGGGTTGCCCACTGTTTAATCCTGGGGAGTGCAAAGCCACAGTCTCTCAAGTCTCTACAGTGGGTGGTTTGCCCACTGTTCAATCCTGGGGAGTGCAAGCCACAGTCTCTCAAGTCTCTACAGTGGGTGGCTTGCCCACTGTAACATCCTGGGGAGTGCAAAGCCACAGTCTCACAGTCTCCACTGGTTCTGGAGGGGGCCTGGTGCCCAGACTGCTTCGTGCAGCCCAGCCCGACTAAGATGCGGGCCAGCCCCTGCCGCTCATGGTTCAGCAGTGCTTGAAACGGCGGTGCCCAGTGCAGCAGTGCTTGAGATGAAGGGCCCAGTTCAGCGGTGCTTGAGACGGCGGTGCCCAGTGCAGTGGTGCTTGAGATGAAGGGCCCAGTTCAGCGGTGCTTGAGAAGCCGGTGCCCAGTGCAGCGGTGCTTGAGACGGCGGTGCCCAGTTCAGCGGTGCTTGAGATGAAGGGTCCAGTTCAGCGGTGCTTGAGACGGCGGTGCCCAGTTCAGCGGTGCTTGAGACGGCGGTGCCCAGTGCAGCGGTGCTTGAGACGGCGGTGCCCAGTTCAGCGGTACTTGAGATGAAGGGCCCAGTTCAGCGGTGCTTGAGATGAAGGGCCCAGTGCAGCGGTGCTTGAGACGGCGGTGCCCAGTTCAGCGGTGCTTGAGACGGCGGTGCCCAGTGCAGTGGTGCTTGAGATGATGGGCCCAGTTCAGCGGTGCTTAAGATGAAGGGCCCAGTTCAGCGGTGCTTGAGATGAAGGGCCCATTGCAGCGGTGCTTGAGACGGCGGTGCTGGCCATGGCGTGGAGCTCATTTGCCACCTGTCCTGTGGCTGGCGGAGCCTTCCTGCCCATCTGTCCTGTGGCTGGCGGGGCCCTCCTGGGCTGCAGTGCCGGGCCTGTTGGTGGCCTCCTGCCCACCTGGGATGGGGCTGGCGGGGACCTCCTGGCCAGCTGGGCTGATGGCGGTGTTGTCGGGCGTGCTGCCCTTCCCAGCCTTCCCTGGTCACCTGTGGCCCTTCCCCACCTTGGGCGGTGTGCCAGCTGTCTCCACACTTCCTGGCGGAGCCATGGTAGGGGTTTTTGTGCCTGGTGTTTTCACCCTCTCGCGCCGGCCACTGCCTATCTTTGATTGTTTCTCCGGGGGTGGGCTACCCGAGCCTTGGCTCCGTACTGAACTGGCTGCCCCGGAGGGTGGGGGACTCCATAGTCCATGGCAGACAGGGCCCGGTTTTGTTGTGGCTGAGGTGCTGACTGGAGTCCTATGACATGGACGGGGGGGGGGGGAGTTGGTGGAAAGAGGTTAAGTTTGGACAGGAAAAGCTTTTTAGGAGCAGTGGGACGGGTAGGTGTAGTGGGTATGGGAGTGGAAGAAGAGGATGTGGTTGTAGGAGTTTGAAGTCTGGAGTCTTTGGGTGCAGGTGCTTGGGCTGGAGGCTGTCGTGAGGTAGATGGCTGTTGGGTGGGTGGCTGCCTGCGTTTGTGTATCTTGGAAGAGGGGGTCCCAGACACACTGGGAGAGGACACAGGGGACGTGTAAATGGCAGTGGGGGTGGTGACTGCATGTGTGCGGGGGGTTCTGGTGTGTGTGCTGGGGATGGACGTAGTGGCTGAAGATGTTGTGCATGTAGGTGTGAGTGTAGACATGACAGGGAGGGAGGAGGGAGACGAGGAGGAGGGGAACACAGTGGAGGCAGGGGGTGTTGGTATGTCTGTATGTGGATGTTGCTTGTGTGAATGCCTATGTGATGTGTGGTGCTTATGTCTGGCTGAGCTTCCTTTGGGTGTTGAGGTGTGTGCAGGCTGGTCTGATGGTGTGTCTGGGATAGGCAGAGGTACAGGTGACAGGGTACGGGTGGAGGAAGTTGGAGGGGGGAGGCTAGAGACAGGGACAATGGCTGCCATCAGTGCTGAGGCCAGTGTTGAACGATCGCTGAAGGGCAGCCTGACCAGAATGAATGCCCTCCAGGTATGCATTACTCTGGTGCACCTCTCTTTCGACACCCTGGATGGCATTCAAAATGGTAGACTGCCCAACAGTGAGCGTCCACAGGAGGTCAATGACCTACTCATTGAGGGTAGCAGGGGTGACTGGGGCAGGTCCTGAGGTGCCTGGGGCGAAGGAGATGCCCACCTTCCTGGGTGAGCGGGCACGGGGCAAACGCTGAGGGGCTGCTGGGAGGGCGGTGCTGGTGCACTGGGTGGCAGCTGTACCTGTTGTTGCGGGGGGCACAAATGTTGCCGCCACCACAAGGGAGCTCCCTTCAGAGGACGAGTCCGTGTCACTTATGTCTGCCCGAGTCCCCGCTGTGGAGCTCCCCTCGCCCTCCGTCCCACTGGTGAATTCGGAGTCCGTTGCATGGCCCTCCATTGCCATGTGGGATGCAGCTCCCTCGTGCTCCAATTCCACTTCTCCTCCGCCTGATGATGCTAATGCACACATGAACAGGAAGACCACAAAAAAGGGGGGGGGGGGGAGAGAAAATAAAGACATGTTGAGTGCATGCATTGGCGACACCGTTGGCGGACAGGACAGACACAGAAGCCACCTGCACTACGCCGCGCACTTGGGGTTGACTACTCAATCCGTGGGACATGGCCTACAAGCCTATGGACGACATCTGCACACATAGATGACACAGGGTCATGAATAGCTGTACTTGGCACCCTACAGAGGTGGGGGACGGCGGCACAGGGTCATGCCTTACGGAGGGGCCTAGCCTACAGAAATCCACCTGGCCTAGGGATACCCACAGCCCTCCTCCCCCACCCAGACACCTCCACTGCGCGCAAAGTCACCAGAATGAGAGTGTACTCACCCCCTTGTGTCTGCTGTGATGTCCTCACGCGCCAATCCAAATCGGGGTAGGCCACTGCCAGGATCCGGAACATCAGGGGGGTCAAAGTCCGACTGGCACCTCTCCCACGTTGGGAGGCCATCCCCAGCTGAGCCTCCGCCGTCTTCCTGCTCCAGCGTCGGATGTCCTCCCATCTCTTCCGGCAGTGGGTGCCCCGTCTGTGGTGGACCCCCAGGGTCCGGAAGTCCTTGGCGATGGCACGGCAAATTTCGATCTTCTGGTGGGCGCTGACCTATGTGAAATGTACAGGGGGAGAAAAAGAGTCATCACCTTCTGCACCCTCAATGTGAGTGGCCCCCCATCCCTACCCTCGCCATGTGGCACATGCTCTCATCCGTCATTTGATGCATGCCTCAATCGCTCCCCTCCCCACCATCTTTCATCCACCCCACGCAACATAGGCATTGGCCACTAAGCATGGCCCCAGTGTACTTACCTGTTGGTCTGGAGGACCGTAGAGTAGCGCATACTGGGGGAGGACCCCATCCACAAGTTTCTCCAATTCCTGAGCAGTGAAGGCAGGGGCCCTTTCCCCAGTCGCATGAGCCATTGTCTCTTCCAGACCGAGGTCACAGCAGCACTTGCAGTGTAGGTCCTCTCCTGTCGAAGATCAGGTATTGAGTGATTAAGCAGATAGAAGATGGCGGTCACGCCCGCGGCGGTGCGTACCTCGACCGCCGGCGCACATCGTCATTGGCTCCTGAGACCCATAGGGTTCAATGTTAACCAATGCTGCTTAGCGCCGCGGTCTTTGACCGCCTACCACCACGGCGTGCCATGCCAGCGCATTTACCTCACATCCCATTGTCGCACTTCACAGGTCAGGCAGCCGCCATTTCAGGGGCCCACATGGTTGTCTTTCTACTGCGTCACACATACCTAGGCCTTGCATCAACACTCATACAACCCATTCAAAGCATTGTAAATCGTGTTATGTGCAAGCTGGGGTTACGTACCTGTGGGTTGATTGACTCTGTGCTCGCTGTTGTCCTTCATAGGCACCATCCGCTGGGACATGCGAGGAGATGGAGGAATCTTCCTGTGTACAGACCGCTGGTAGACCTGTCGACAATGGAGGAAAGACATGTCATACTGACATACAGGCTTGACCGAGCAACTATTCATGAACTGTGTGCCCAGCTGGAGCCAGACCTGATGTTACCAATCTGCCAACCCACAGGGATCCCCCTCTAGTGCAGGTGCTGTCAGTACTCCATTTATTTGCAAGTGGGTCATTTCAAATAACAGTGGCTATATCATCAGGGATGTCCCAGCCTATGTTTTCCAAGGTGTTGTCCAGAGTGTTGTCTGCCCTGCTGAAACACATGCGCAGCTACATCGTTTCCCGTGAGGTGGGGGATTTGCCTACAGTGAAGGGTGATTTCTATGCCCTTGGACATATCCCCAACATCATAGGTGCCATTGATGGGACCCATGTGGCTTTAGTACCCCCCAGCAGGAGTGAACAGGTGTACAGAAACAGGAAGAGTTATTATTCGATGAATGTACAGATGGTGTGTTTGGCAGACCAGTACATCTCCCATGTTAATGCCAAGATCCCTGGCTCAGTGCATGACGCGTACATCATGCAGAATAGCAGTATCCCTTACGTGATGGGTCAACTCCAGAGGCAACGTGTGTGGCTAATTGGTGACTCTGGTTACCCCAACCTGTCATGGATACTGACCCCAGTGAAGAATCCCAGGACAAGGGCAGAGGAACGCTACAATGAGGCCCATGGGAGAACTAGGAGGGTGATCGAGCGGACCTTCGGCCTCCTGAAGGCCAGGTTCCGGTGCCTCCATATGACAGGTGGATCCCTATTGTACTCACCAAAGAAGGTGTGCCAGATCATCGTGGCCTGCTGTATGCTTCACAACCTGGCTTTGCGACGCCAGGTGCCTTTTCTGCAGGAGGATGGTCCAGATGGTGGTGTTGTAGCAGCTGTGGAGCCTGTGGAGAGTGACGACGAGGAAGCCGAAGACGATGACATAGACAACAGGAACACAGTAATACAGCAGTATTTTCAATGACACACAGGTAAGATTCCAACCCGGCATATTACATATACTTAACCACTACTACCTCTCTACTGTCTGACCTTTTCCCCCAGTGTATGGTAACTGAGTTGTGACTTTCCCTTCCGATTTCAGAGATGTGGGCCCCACTGCGTGACATCTGCTTTGTTTCCCCATGGACTACAGCTGTGTGACAGTGGTATGTTGGCATCACAATGTAAATATGCTATTTTGGCACGGTAATGTCTAATACATTTGTACAAACTCACAGCCAGACTCCTGATTGTTTTGTGCAATAACTGTGTTTATTTCAGTGCTCTATATTGGTGGGTGATTGCAAATCGGTGAGGGGTGATGGTGGAGGATTGTCCATGGCAGAGTCCAGTCTATTAGTATCACAGGTGCATTGTCCAAATGCCTGTGGAAAGTGGAGCATGGACAGTATAAAGATGGACAGGGTGTCAATGTGGGACAATGGGATGACAATCAGGGAGGTATCCTTTCCTGGCGGGGGTCTTGGCATCTTACTCTGTCTTCTTCCTGGATCTCAGGGCCCGCTTGCGGGGTGGTTCTCCTTCTGCAGGGGGTGGGGTGCTGGTGGCCTGTTGGTCCTGTGGGTGTGCCTCCTGTCCACTAGCGCCGGCAGAGGTGGTAGGCAGTTCTTGGTCCATGCTAGTGTCAGGGGTCCTTTGTGGTGCCACAGTGTCCCGCAATGTGGTGACTACCTGATTCAGAGCCCCTACAATGGTGGCCAGGGCGGAACTGATGTTTCGTAGTTCCTCCCTGAACCCCAAATACTGTTCCTCCTGCAGAAGCTGGATCTCCTGAAACCTGGCCAGGACCGTCGCCATCGTCTCCTGGGAGTGGTGGTAGGCTCCAATGATGGAGGAGAGGGCCTCGTGGAGAGTGGGTTCCCTGGGCCTGTCCCCCGCCTGTCGCACAGCAGCCCTCCCAGTTCCCCTGTTTCCCTGGGCCTCTGTCCCCTGGACCGTGTGCCCACTACCACTGCCCCCAGGTCCCTGTTGTTGTTGGGGTGGTGGGTTAACCTGGGTGCCCTGTAGTGGTGGACACACCGCTGCTTGACGTGTCCTGGGGACAGAGGGATGGGCCCGCTGGGTGGGTGCTGTGCTGGTGTTCCCAGAGGGGGGAAGGTCTGCTATGGGCTGTGGCTGTCTGAGGGGAACCGACTGTCCCGAGGTCCCCGATGGGCCAGGCTGGTCATCTAGATCCAGGTCGACAGAGGTGCTGTCCTCACTGTGGGCCTCTTCTCGGGGTGGAGTGGACATTTGTGGACCCTCCTGCGCGGTGACGTGGTGTTCGGGTCCTGCAGGCGTATAAAAGTATGGTTATTGCATCTGTGTGTGCCATAGCGTGTAATGGGTGGGTGCCCGTGTACCCCAGTGCTGGCATTCCTGTGTGGGGGCTTTTGTGACAGTGGTTTGGGGGGGATGACAATGTGCAGTGGGCATGCTTTGGTGATGGGTGTCCATGCTTTGTGGTCGCATGCAGGGCTTGGGGTTGGGATGGGTGGGTTGTGATGGTGAGACATTTGCAAGGAGCAGGATGTGATGGGGGTGAGGGTGAGGGTGGGGGTATGAGTTGGCATGCTGGTGGGGTGGGGGGATGAAGTAGTGAAGAAGAGACTTACCAGAGTCCATTCCTCCAGATACTCCTGCGAGGCCCTCAGGATGCAGGATCGCCAAGACCTGCTCCTTCCATGTTGTCAATTCTGGAGGAGGAGGTGGGGGTCCGCCGCCAGTCCGCTGCACCGCGATGGTGTGCCTGGATACCATTGAACGCACCTTCCCCCGTAGGTCGTTCCACCGCTTCCTGATGTCGTCCCTATTTCTTGGGTGCTGTCCCACAGCGTTGACCCTATCGACTATTCTGCTCCATAGCTCCATCTTCCTGGCAATGGTGGTGTGCTGCACCTGTGTCCCGAAGAGCTGTGGCTCTACCCGTACAATTTCCTCCACCATGACCCTGAGTTCATCCTCCGAGAACCTGGGGTGTCTTTGTGGTGCCATGGGATGGTGTGGGTGATGTGTGGGGTGGATTGTGTGGTGCTAAGTGTGGTGATGTGTATTGGTGTGTTGTGTGAAGTGCGTGGTAATATTGCTGGGTGAAAGTAAAATGCGCATCTGGGTGCTCGGTTCTCTTTTTCTCAGTGCGTGGTCCCGATTCTGTAGGAGTGGGGGTTTGTGGGTGATGTGGGTGTGTGTTTTATATTGTATTGGGTGTGGTGTGTGTATGTGTCTCAGGTGTGTGTATTTTGAATTGTCCAATGTGGCTGTGTTTTGTAAGTGTGTGTGTATTTTGAGCGCGGCGGTGTGTACCGCCAATGGAATACCGCGGTTGAAAGACCCCGCGTGGATTCGTGTGTCGTGATAGTGTGGGCATATTTCTGTTGGCGTGACGGTGGAGGTTTGGTCATCGCCCGTTTCTCGCTGCCCTTTGGTGTGGCGGACTTTTGTGGATGTCTGTATTTTGGCGGTTTGCCTGTTGTGGGTCAGAATGTCCGTGGCGGTTTACCGCGGCCGCTGCGGTATGTTGGCAGTCTTCTGACAGCGGTAAGTGGCTTTTACCGCCAAGGTTGGAATGACCACCTCTATCCTATACTGTCCTGAAATGAGCAGTGGTGTCCGGATCCAGACTCTCCATTCATGTGGGCTCACACACGATCAACCACATTAAGCATAACCATAGATGCACTAGCAAATACACAAACATGCAGAACAAACAGAGAGACAGTAATGCACGGGCATACACACACATAAGCATCACTTACGCATGCACACTTCCATGCATCCTACACTCAGTGCTGATTGTGAAACATATCCAACATCTCAGCACACCTATCTGTGGGACCAAAAACCTCCAGAAAACCATATTTTTCAGAAACGATAATTATTCACACTTCCTTTGTTGAGTCATTTGCCACAGTACCCTCCAGAGGTACACTGCCAGAATGCAACAGCCCGCCAAAGACCTGATCATTGGTACAACCATGTTCTAGGTGGGCATCAGTCACACTCCAATTGGTATTTCTTCTTCCAGGGAAACCCTGCCCCATTCACTGCTGCGAGCTGAAGAGTGAGAAGCAGCAGTCCATCCAGGAGGGTAGTGAGGACTTCAACCAGGATGTTGTTAGGAATACATGACAGAAGTATAAAGAATGAGAAGATCTGATTGTTGCACTGTTCTCACTCACTAAACCTTTTAAATATTTTGGACTGTTAGAAATGGGGTCTTTGGTTGACAGTCAGGTTACCCCCGTTCAAGCAAGGACCCTCACTCTAGTCAGGGTAAAAGAGAATCACCCTCAGCTAACCCTCGCTTGCCCCCTTGGTAGCTTGGCAGAGCAGTAGGCTTAACTTCAGAGTGCTAGGTGTAAAGTATTTGTACCAACACACACAGTAACTCAATGAAAACACTACAAAATGACACAACAAAGGTTTAGGAAAATAATAAATATTAATCTAAACCAAACGCCAAAAATCCACAATACACAAGTCAAGTTATTAATAAAAATGCAAAAAGAGTGTTTAACTAGTTTTAAACACACACTGACACTGTTAGTGTGAAAATGTACCTTAGGTGCATCAAAAAGGGCTTGTGATGCATCAGTTCCACTCACGAGCGGGACCTTGTATCATTTCTCCTTTCGTCGGGTCAGGGCGTGTAATTTTTCCTCTCTGAAGGAGAGCGATGCGTCAATCCGGTCAGCAGTTTGGGGTCCGGGCAGGCCTTGCATTGATTTTCCACGTCCAGCGGTACTTGCGTCGGAAATCCAGCCGCACGATGATCAGAAAAACATGCAGTGCGGGTTGTGATCTCCCATCCTCCGTCAGCAATGCTGCGCGTTGTTTCTCCTGTGCGTCGACTTTTCAGTCACGTTTCCTGCGAGCGTCAATTTTCAGCCATGGAGCGGGCGGCACGTCATTTCTTCAGCCGCAGATCGTAGTCACGTCGATCTTTTCCCCGCACGGCGCTCTGTGCATGGATTCCCTTTTCTTTAGACTGCCAGCTTCTCCTTTCAGGGCCCCAGGAACTGGATGGGCTCCACAGGGCAGAGTAGGAGTCTCTTCAGAGACTCCAGGTGCTTGCAGAGAGAAGTGTTTGCTGTCCCTGAGACTTCAAACAACAGGAGGCAAGCTCTAAATCAAGCCCTTGGAGAGTTCTTCTCAAGATGGAAGACACATAAAGTCCAGTCTTTGCCCTCTTTACTCTGGCAGAAGCAGCAAATGCAGGATAGCTCCACAAAGCACAGTCACAGGCAGGGCAGCTCTTCTTCCTCAGCTCTTTAGCTCTTCTCCAGGCAGAGGTTCCTCTTGTTTCCAGAAGTGTTTCTAAAGTCTGAGGTTTTTGGTGCCCTTCTTATACCCAATTTCTCCTTTGAAGTAGGCCTACTTCAAAGTAAAGTCTCTTTTGAATGTGAAATCCTGCCTTGCCCAGGCCAGGCCCCAGACACTCACCAGGGAGTTGGAGATTGCATTGTGTGAGGGCAGGCACAGCCTTTTCAGGTGTGAGTGACCACTCCTCCCCTCCCTCCTAGCACAGATGGCTCATCAGGATATGCAGGCTACACCCCAGCTCCCTTTGTATCACTGTCTAGTGTGAGGTGCAACCAGCCCAACTGTCAAACTGACCCAGACAGGGAATCCACAAACAGGCAGAGTCACAGAAATGGTATAAGCAAGAAAATGCCCACTTTCTAAAAGTGGCATTTTCAAACACACAATCTCAAAATCAACTTTACTAAAATATGTATTTTTAAATTATGAGCTCAAAGACCCCAAACTCCACATGTCCATCCGCTCCCAAAGGGAATCTACACTTTAATCAGATTTAAAGGTAGCTCCCAGGTTAACCTATGAGAGGGACAGGCCTTGCATCAGTGAAAAACTAATTTAGCAATATTTCACGGTCAGGACATATAAAACACATTACTATTATGTCCTAACTTAACCATACACTGCACCCTGCCCTTGGGGCTACCTAGGGCCTACTTTAGGGGTGTCTGACATGTAAAAAAAGGTAAGGTTTAGGCCTGGCAAGTGAGTACACTTGCCAAGTCGAATTTACAGTTAAAACTGCATACACAGACACTGCAGTGGCAGGTCTGAGACATGATTACAGAGCTACTTATGTGGGTGGCACAACCAGTGCTGCAGGCCCATTAGGAGCCTTAGATTTGCAGGCCCTGGCACCTCCAGTGTAGTTTAGTAGGTGCTTACTAGTAAATCAATTATCTCAATAATGGATAAGCCAATTACATACACATTTTTGTAAAGGAGCACTTGCACTTTAGCACTGGTTAGCAGTGGTAAAGTGCCCAGAGTAACAAAAACAGTAAATTCAGAGTCCAGCACACATCAACAACCTGGGTAACAGAAGCAAAAAGTAAAGGGAGACCACGCCAAGGATAAAAAGTCTAACATGGACCTATCTCTGGCACAGCAATAAAGTGATGTGAAGAATGCTTGAATATATCTCAGTCACTGGTCATTGCTCGAGCCGCATTCCAGTCCATCCTCTATCGCCCACTGGGCCACTCTGGACTGTGACCAGCCATTTCCAACTCAGCCTTGCTCCCGCTCCAATTACTGTCCCACCCCGGCTACCAGAAAAGGTCCCTCCAGAGGGGAACACAAATCCTACAGACCAGGTTCAGCTTACATAGGGTTTGTCAATGTGATATAGGATAAGTCCTATGGCACAGTTCGCATAAGACCCGGACATAGCTATACCCAAGGCCATTAGGGCTCTCCCATATTTTAATAACACCTTCCCAGCTCTGCTGTTTTGTGTATTACTGATGTGTCACTGGCCCTTCTTGGCCCAATATCACAAACCCATCACCAGCTGTGCATTGCCCTGTATCACTAATCACTTACCACCTGTGCCTGGTCCTGTATCACTAATCACTTACCACCTGTGCCTCGTCCTGTATCACTAATGACTTACTAGCTGTACTTTGTCCTGTAACACTAATGACTTACCAGCTGTACCTTGTCCTGTTTCACTAATGATGTACCAGCTGTACCTTGCCCTGTATCACTAATCACTTACCACCTGTGCCTGATCCTGTATCACTAATGACTTACCAGCTGTACATTGCCCTGTACCAGTAATGACTTACTAGCTGTACCTTGTCTTGTTTCACTAATGATGTACCAGCTGTACATTGCCCTGTACCAGTAATGACTTACTAGCTGTACCTTGTCCTGTTCCACTAATGATGTACCAGCTGTACATTGCCCTGTACCAGTAATGACTTACTAGCTGTACCTTGTCCTATAACACACCTGTGCCTAGTCCTGTTTCACTAATGACTTACCAGCTGTACTTGTCCCTATATCACTAATCACTTACCACCTGTGCCTGGTCCTGTATCACTAATGACTCACCAGCTGTGCATTGTCCTGTATCACTAATCACTGACCACCTGTGCCTGGTCCTGTATCACTAATGACTTACCAGCTCCACCTTGCCCTACATCACTAATGACTAACCAGCAGTATCTTATCATGAATCACTATGTTACCAGCTGTACCTTGTCCTGTAACACTAATCACTTACCACCTGTGCCTGGTCCTATATCACTAATGAGTTACCAGCTGTACTTTGCCCTGTATCTCTAATCACTAATCACTTACCACCTGTGCCTGGTCCTGTATCACTAATGACTCACCAGCTGTACATTGTCCTGTATCACTAATAACTTACCACCTGTGCCTGGTCCTGTATCACTAATGACACACCAGCTGTATATTGTCATCTATCACTAATTTACCAGCTGTACCTTGTCCTGTAACACTAATCATTTACCACCTGTGCCTGGTCCTATATCACTAATGAGTTGCCACCTGTAACTTGTCCTTTATCACTAATAATTTACCAGCTCTTTCCTGTCCTGTAACACTAATGACTTACCAGCTGTACCTTGTCCTGTATCACTAATGACTTACCAGCTGTACCTTGTCCTATATTATTACTATTGACTTACCAGCTCTGCCTGGTCCTTTATCACTAGCATGCGAGAGCTCATTGAAGAGCAGTCTTCGTGGCTCATGCTCCAGGTTTTAACCTCCTTGTCCTTTGAGAAGTAATAACAGATATCTCCATGGAGCATCCAGTCCTTAGGGCACCGCTCACATCCAGGTTCTGTCAAAGGGAAGAGAAACCATGAAGCTGTGACTTAAATCCTTATTGTATGCATATTTTATTTTCTGGAACAATACTTATATAAGCAATATCAAAATGGGAATCACCACAGTGGGACCTATTGTCAGAGTCATTTCAAAGCAGAAAATAATACATTATTCGTTTAACATCGTCACTTACCCCAACAGCAGGAAGGATAAACCCAACAAGGTATTAAATAGCTAAACAGAACCAGGTGAACCAGCCCTTGTTTACAGAGACAGACTCCTGTCCAACCCTGCCCTGTAACTGCCCCATCTACGTCATATACTTCTATCACTAATTTGGAAAATGAACCATGACCCTCTGGAAACTCATAATCCTCGGCTTTATTCTCTTACAGAGCAAATCAAATCCAAGGTGATATGGTCACCAGGGGATTATGTGAGGGGGAGGGGGGGGGTAGGTTAGTACATGTCTCTGTGTTTTCACTAAATTTATGATATTTAAAAATACTCCCTGGGATACACTGTATTGTCCCGAACGACCCTCAGAAGAAAGTTTCACAGGTTTAAAGTGTCACATTTTAAACGCACCAAACAAGCTATGAATAAAACTTTTTAAATGCTTAATCTTGAGGTCTGCCAGCACATCTGATAGTTATGGCCTGATTTAAGAAAAGTGGTTCTGCACCCAGCGGAGCTCCACTTTCCTACCGCCCCCCTAATGTCACCAGGTGTGCCCCGTTTTTAAGAAATGGTGAACCATGGCAGTAGTTAGGAAACTAGCGTCAGAATTTTTTACACTAGTTCGTAGTTTTGCAGGATTAACGGCAAAAATGTTGACGTTAATCCTGCAAAGCCCATTGAGGCCCATTGTAAAAAATGGTGAGACTCCTTTTAATACCTGCTCTGAGCAGGCGTTCAAAGTGCTGGAAAAAAATGAAGCAATGGTCCATTTTTTCACGCCCACCCCTAACGGGGGAATGCCATGGATAGGCACTGAATTGTGAAATATCTGTCTATGCTTCCATCCTCTGAGCTCCACCTGCCACAGACAGCACAGGTAAAAGAGACCTCTTAGTAAGCATCTGGAGGGATTACTAGACATGAAGCAATACAATCCTTTCACAGAAAAATAGCTAATTTCCCAAATCTATTTTGTCAACACCAGAAACGTTTATGAATAAAAGTAGGGAGAGAACTATGCCTAACTCAGTTGAAATGCATTCCCCATATAAGGCATCATTACCTCTCGGTGCTGAGGGTCTGCTGCATGGCTTCCAGGATACCATATGAAAAAATTACGCAGCGCGGTGCTGCACCAAAATTGGCAGTGCCGCGCTGCGTCACTTTAGAAACACAGGGATGCGTTGTATTTAAGTGAATACTTAAGTGGGCACCCCTGTGTTGTCCCCTGTGCTGGTGATAAATTTAGCTGCCAGTGCCAAACCAGGCATCCTTGCACCATCGTGCAGGGATGTCTTCGTTGAGAAGTGTGATTGTTTATGTCCCTTCCTGCATATAAAAAATCACTAACGATGCTTTGGCACTTCTGTGTGTGCTGCACAATGCAGTGCCAAAGAGTAATTTTCAAATGATTGTTTATGTGCAGGGAGGGACACCTTCCCGCACATAAACAATAATTTCTGGCATTTTGCTCTTTCTCATAGAAAAAGCAAACAACGAGGAGGAATAAAAGTATTCCTCATCCTTGTGCCCTGCTAATGCCACTCCTGGGGGTTGCGTTAGATTTTGGGGCTCCCTCAGGTTTACAAAATCTCATAAATCTGAGGCAGCGTCAAAATGCAATGGGTTTTGCTGTGGCACGCCCACAGCAACACCCATTGCAAGCCCCTTCCATGCACAGTGCTGCATGGGAAGGGGCCACATTTACAAGGTGACGTTAAGCAACAAAAAGTGGCTTAACGCCACCTTATAAATATGGCGCAGGGCTTAGCGCCACAGGACCATCACAAAAAGTGACCCCCATGTGGGTGAGACCTTGGTCAAAGGATAGATTCTCCAAGATGGAAACACTACATTGGCTTAAAATATGTGAAATATTTGATAAACAGGCAGCAACATACCTGCTCCTGTGGAGCCTGATGGTTTGTGACTGAGTCCCTCCTTGTTCTCGCACTGTTTGGCTGATGCTGGAGAAAATATTGATAACCGTTGAGAGTACTTGAAGACTGGAATAGAAATTGGTTGAAATTAGTTGTGCGTGAAATTTAAATTACACCAATGTAATTAGCGTACTTTTTGTGTTATGCATAATACACCAAATTTGAGAACCTCCTCCGTTTGGGCGGAGGAGCGTCATCCCCCACCAGCAACAGAAGCTGCAAACCATTCACAAGGAAGGGACATTTATTGTCCCTTCCTTAAGAAAGGGGCGGGCCATGAGGTTACGAGCAGTGAGGGAAGTGCACTGTGCGCTCCCCTCACTGCGCATGAATGTTTGGCTGGCCGTCGCGGGTACCCAAACATACATGCGCAGAAGGCTGTCTCCAGCCTGGCAACACAGTTGCCGGGCTGGAGAGAGCCTGACAGCTCTCCCAGCATTCCCAGCCAATCCTGACGCTGCTCTGAGCAGCGTCAGGATTAGCGCAGGGCAGGCTGGGAGTCTGTGCCTGCCTGCAGGACGTAAAAAGAGCGGTGCGGCAAGAAGCGGCGCAGAGGTACGTATTTATTATTAATTTTTTATTAATTACAATTTTCTTACCTCCCTTCACTCCCACCCCCCCCACCCCTCCTCACCCCAGTCCTCCCCCCGTAACCCCATCGAGCCGCTGCTGGAATCAACACCATTAAGTGATATTGCGCAACAATGTGGTGTTTGTGGCAAGTTTTACTCAGAGCACCTAGAAATAATGTGAATGGCCAGAACCCGAGCAGATATTGCTCACTTCACTTGTGATTGCCATGCTATACTTTAACAACAAAATGTGTTCTTGTGCATTTTGTTTAATTATTAGGGGTGAGCAATGAATTCCACTCCTCCAGCAGAGTTACCCACTTTGTGCGGAGTTCACAAAAACTCCACGGAATGGCCGGAGTGAGCTCTTCCTCGCCAACTATATGTTGGCGAGCGTGAGCGAGAAAAATCAAATAGACCACATCCCGATTCCTCAACTCAAGTGGTCGATGCAGGACTAATAACTATGTGTATTTTCATGCAGTTTACCCAAATTTTAATGTAATTATGCAAAAGCAAATTGCATAAATTGCGCACACTCAAAGTTAAATGATAGCAAAACATTAATGAATGAAGAATACTTCCATTAGTCAAAGAGAACAGGTGAATCTAGAAAATTACTATTAGGCAGAAGAAATGTCACAAATTTGATTTGATCAACGAATAAGCAGTGCTTTATTTGTAAAACTATAAGTGCTGGTGCCCAAAGCGCTGCTCAGACACCTGCGACTGGCGCTATAACATGTTAGAGTGCAATACCAAGGATATGCAGTCTCGAATATACCTCAGGCCTCTCTAATTCACTGGAGCCACTCCGAGCCCGTTATCTCACTCTTATAAGTGTTTTATTGTTTTCCCTGCATGAAGGATTTTTTGTGTTTCTTTTCCTCTGTGTTTTTTGTTTTGTTTGTTTTTCCTTCTGTTGGCCACGGAGAAATGGTCGATGTGGAAAAATAAGTGCCGGCCCTCAAAAATAAGTGTGGTGCAAATCAAGCACAGCAAATAAGTAAGGGTGGCTCCTCCACAATGGCAGAGCAGTGTTGCCCCCCCCGGCTAAGACCCACAGATAAAAAAATAAAACAGTAGTTTTCTATTGTTTTATTTTTTTATCTGCTGGCTTAGCCGGCAGTGCAGGGAGCGGTGGGGCTGGGCTATGGGAGCGGGGTGAGGTGAGAGAGAGTGGAGTGCAACTAAGTGCACATGTGTGTTTGCCCAGTCGTCTTAGGCCAGCCAAACACACATGTGCACTTAAGGTTTCTCCAACCCGGCAGTGTTGAACAGCAGTACTGGAGAAGCTGCACAGACTCCAGGGCACTGTCTGAGCGGCAGTCAAGCCATTCAGACCAATCCTGATGCTGCTTTTATACTAGGTTTAGCATAAGAGCAGCACCAGGATTGCTAGGGAGCCTGTGCTGGTGTCCCAGTGAATGCTGGAGCAGAGGAGTGAGGCGGCAGGAGGTGGCAGTGGCAGGAACAGCGAAACGGTAAGTGTTTTTTTTATTGTTTCCGCCATCCCCATCCCCCCTTCTACCCCTCCTTGATTTGCGGCAGCCACCACTGCAAATAAGACCAACTGGTGAAGAGCATTGCAGCGCAGCCTTTTGCCACTAGTTCATCACCGTTACATCTCTCTGCCTTCCATATTCGATTCTACATCATAAAAGAATGCACTTATGCAACAACAGAATTGCATGATTTGATAAAACATCTTCAATACCTAACTACACAAAAATTACAGTCGACACCATGAGGCGGACATTCACCACAGCACCGGAAGTTTCTGGCTGTAAACCAATGGATATGTGAATTGAGTCACGTACGCAGACGAAGGCTTTCTTGGGCGCAAGATCCAGGGCACACCTCTGGGAAGCAGTAGCGCTGTACTATCAAGAATCATTCTTTCCTTCATTTATTATGTAAAAAATGATATATAGATCTAATGTAAATGTATATGTAATTAAATATTAAGGAGAAACTTTATGTTTGTAAATGCTAATTTTCTAGGTATGTGGTCAGATTGTGTGGTTTAAGGTATTGGGAGCATGGCAGTAGTCAAGGGGCTTGGACAAGATCCGCAGGTGACCCATTTGGAGCCTTTTACTGATTTTCCAATTGACTCATAAAATTGTGTGTTGGCCCCACAGGATGTTGGTGTCATCATGAGGCAGGTCAGAGAGCACACACTGGCTGTGGTTCAAAGGAACTGGTTCTGTGGGGAAGCATTTCCAACCACGACTCCTGAACAACGAAGTTGTAAACAGCAAAAGCGGAACAACGCTTTTGTTAACCACGACTTCGATGTTCTGTGCCTTAACTATGCATGTGCTGAACAACGCACATGCATGGTTAAGGCACAGAAGAAGGGAGTCTGCTTTGTGGGAGTATGCAATCAGGAAAGTGGAGTTGGGGCCGTCTTGGGGCGGGGTTGGGGGTCGGCGCATTTTTAGCTTTAGGGTCGGGTGGGGGGGTCACTGTAGTTTTAGGGTCGGCGTGGGGGGGTCAGGGTATTTTTCGTTTTTAGGGACAGGTTGGGGGGTCGGGGTAGTTTAGGTTTAGCGGTGGGTTTGGGAGGTCGCGGTCGTTTTAGGGGTGGGGGATCACTGTAGTTTTAGGGGTGGGGTGGGGGGTCAGGGTAGTTTAGGCTTAGGGGCGGGGTGGGGGGTTGCTGTTGTAGTTGTAGGGGCGGGGGTGGGGAGGTTGCAATATTTTTAGTTTTTAGGGGCAGGGTGGTGTAGCATTATCTTCAGAAATTACAATGACAGCATTGGGGGCGGGGTAGTTTAGGTTTTAGTGGGCGTGGGGGGTCACAATAGTTTTAGGGGTGGGGTGGAGGGTCAGGGTATTTTTAGGGGTGGGGTGGGTGTTGGGGTAGTTTAGGTTTTAGGGGGTGGGGTTTGTGGTAGTTTTAGGGGCAGGGGTGGGGGGGTTGGGGTAGTTTAGATTTTAGGGGATGGGGTCACAGTAGCTTTATGGTCGGGGTGGGGGTCACTGTATTTTTAGGGTTTTGGGGCGGGGTGGGGGGTTGGGGTAGATTAGGTTTTAGAGGGCGTGGGGGTTGCAGTATTTTTTAGGGGTGGGGTGGGGGGTCGGGTATTTTTAGTTTTTAGGGGCGGGGTGGGGAGTCAGGGTAGTCCTAGGGGCAGGGGTCACTGTAGTTTTAGGGGCAGGGTGGAGGGTCACAGTAGTTTTAGGGGCGGGGTATTTGCATGCCTTTACCAGGAATGCCGTTACAACGCAAAATCGTTGTTAAGGCATGTGTGGTAAAGGCATTCATGGTAACAAGGCAGTCATTATTCCGACTCGGTTGTTTAGACATGCGTGGTTCCAGCATGCTTTGTTCCAACTGCTATTCAGTGCTGTGACAATGCCAATTAAGGAGTCTATTGTAGGTGTTAGAAGGGCCCTGAGAAAACATGTTACCAAGGTCGGAAGGAGCAACGTGGAGCCAGTAGCTGGACTCCCCTCCATATTCTTGAGCACGGAGTGATCCAAGGACATACAGATGCAACTTCAGAGGATGAAAATGTCAGCAAGCATTTGCAATGCATAAGGTCTCGCATTTTTTTTGACTTAGAGCTATTTGTGTTGTAAATGCAATGTAAAAATCTAGTGGCCCTATATATAACTAAAACATTTCTATTTAACTTCTTCCAGTTTCTGCTGTTGAAATTGAAAATGTTGCTAATATTTTTTTTATTGTTTTATAGTACTAGTTTGGGGTCTCTCTTAGTATATATATAAAACACATGTTTAAAAAGCAATAAAAAATCGACATCACATTTAGAAGTGAAGAATTAATCTATGCTTTAGATGCGGTGCAAGTGTTGCAGCCCCACCGGGTGGTGAGCCTCGATTTGGGGGCACTAACCTCAAGGAGGCACTATGTTTAGCAATAACTTACAAAACATGGGATTTTTTAAAGCACCTGTTGAAAACTCCGTTTGCGTTCAGCCTTCAGAGAACAATTAAAATGTCAAGATACCTATTGTGATTACTGTTCCTGCCAAGGAAAAAGATGGGAGTTTTCGTACAAAGCATCTATAACTCGCCATATAGTAGCGTAGAGAGTTAACATGCCTGCTGCAATGAACAGAACAATATTTTATGTAAATAACTGAGTGGATTAATAAAGCCATATTTTACAAGTGCTTTAAAACAAATAAATGTATGTGAAATTGGGGCTAAACAAAAATGAGGGGCTCATTTGCCCAGTGGTAGTAAGGAATTCTAAGGAGTTAGTCATGGGGTGGGGGCACCAAAAAACACTGTTGCACAAGGCAACACCAGCGCTAAAGCAGCCCTGCATCTACATTTGGAGTGGTGTGAAACAGTTAATTAGTCTGTCAATGAGTTGAAGTAGCAGACAGCTATTCAGGAAGAAAGAGAGAATTTAAACAGCCAGCCATATCTTTTTTACAACCAGCATCTGTGAATGTTTATTTCAGAAAGGCAGAGTCATATGGCCGAATGCACGACAAAGACACAACGCTACTTCCCAAGCTTTCAACTTGTTAAGAAGAAAACGTATTCCAGCGCGCTACATAATAAAGAGATTATTTCAAAAGAAAGCATTTGCTTAATAAACTTCCAGGTTGCATTCAACATTAAATAATTTACATGCTTTGTTGTGTGATAAAAAACGAACTTTATTTTATGGCATGTGTTGTTCTGCTTAGGTTTATAACTAGTTTTGCAGTAAATAAATAAAGTTAAATCACCACGCAGCCTACCTAATGCTAATAACTCACATTGAACACCATATAAACATACCTATAGATACAATGTATCTTTCATCCTGCTACAAAGTCGATAAATGTTAAAATTTACCCAAAAGAAAGTTACTGAAAAACACGAAAACATCAGTGTTTAAAAAGCAATAAAAAAATCAGCATCGCATTTAAGAAGTGAATAATTTATCTATGCAGGGCGGATTTATAATGCAACATTTATGTCTAAAAAATGCGCAAGGGAGAGTAAGGAATGGGATAAACAAAGTCACACATGACTGCAGATGAAAATAAGTAATAGAGCAGAGCCCTGTTAAAAGAAACAGACTGGAGCCAATGAAACATCCAGCGTTCTGGTCAAATGCTAAGAAAAAAGTCATCCCTAAGCCCATGCTACATAGGCACAAGTGGAAGAGTGCAAGTATTAGGGCCATGCTCCAGGGGAGTGTACAACTATAGAAAAGGTGGGACAAAGAGCAAGGATTGACCATTAGCAAGCAATGATTATTTAAGGACACTGAAACAAACGAGTGAAAAAGCAGAGAACCCACAAAGAAGTATAGAAGTATATACTATAGTATATACAAGAGGTCTCGAATGCTCGACCTAATTAGAATGTGATTTATAACACTTGTTTCAGTGGAAAGTTTTGGCTGTCATGTCAGCTTCTGAAAGGATCAAGATTTGAGTGTTGTTTAGTCCGTTGTAAATTCAGATCCCTTTTGCCACTTTATTAGAGCGGACTTCAGAGAGGTACAGACCTCTCTCTTCCTTCGCTAGACTAAGGGGCATATTTAAAAAAAGTGGTGCTTCAAAGATCTCTCTCTTCTTTTACTAGACTAAGGGGCATAGTTAAGTAAAGTGGCACTGCACACAGCGCCCCCCTAATGCCACCATGTATGCACCATATTTAAAATAAGGTGTACCATGGCGGTAGTTAGGATGCTAGCGTCAGAATTTTTTATGCTGGTCCAGCGCTTTGCAGGATTAGCATAAAAAATGTTGACGCTAATCCTGCAAAGCAACCAGAGGCCCATTGTAAGCAATGGAAGACTCCTTTTAACACCTGCTCTGTGCAGAAGTGAAAAGTGCAGAAAAAATGAAGCAAGGAATTATCTTAGATTTCTTTGCAGCATTTAATTTGTCTCCCCTAACGGGAGAACGCCCCCTTTGCCTACATTATGCCTGTTGCAGGCATAATGTAGCGCAAAGGGTTAGAAAGTTTATAAATATGGCGTGGTGCTGTTGGCCTTCTAAAGCCTCATTAGAGTAAAAAAATGACAATAATGTGGTGTTGGAATGGCGTTAGGGGCTCTTAATTGTGCCCTTAAGTGGCTTTGAGCTGCTCATCTTTCTAGACAGAACCATCTACAGAGGTTTCTTTAGTGCTGATATTTTTCTCTAAAATTCCCATGGGAATATCAATGGTTAGGAGATTAAATGGTTAGGCAGGAGGACTTAAGCCTGAATTTAAAGCATCATATGCTTTTGCTTATTTTTTGCATTGCCACTAGTGAAATATTGGTCTTTAATATGTTGATACAATGCAATGTTGTTCTTTGCTTTAAATCTCCTTTGTGATTCTTTATGTATATGAGATGTTTTTGAAACCCATTTATATATATTTGACTTTGAGTCTGTAATAAAGCCCTTCAAACCTTAAGATGGTCTCCGAGATTTCATGTGCGGCCAAATGGGTCACACTGTAATAAAAGTTGATTATTTAATGTATGTCTCCTCACCTCTTGGAACTCGGAAAAGATTCATCAAGCCCAAGAATTTAGAATTAGTATCAACCGCCAGACCTGCATTCACATTTGTAGTGCAGACTCCCTCTGCTGTTTGTAACCCTCACACAGTGCCTGAACAGCACTTACCCAAGACTCCAATTGAAATGCCTGCCAGCAGCAGAAGGATGTTCAATGCTCCACTTATGAACAGGAGCCGCCTGAGGCAACAGAATCTCTTTTGGTGACCTGCGAAGTTAAACATGGGAGAAAAAAGAATACAGTATTTATTGATGAGAACAAACTCATTGAATGCGGTTTCACTGCCTGCTTTTAAAACCACACTGAGGTATAGATGCTCACTGTGACAAGTATTTGCAAAGTAACGACATGCCACCATTGTTACTTTTGTAGCCCACACATGCCTGAAACCACATTACTGAATCAGCAACTCATGCAGAGATAGCACTCTCTGCTGATGGTACTATCAGGGCCTGTAATATGTAATGGGTGCACTGCCCAATCTGAGCCACGGAACACCTTTAAGCTGGTGCACTGGCTGCAAACAGGGACATTGCAGCCTATTACAGTGACATTAATCTGGTCTTTGAGGCAGAATGAAACTGCCTGTGTCTTTAACCAATGGAAAGGTTTTGCACTGACCTGCTCCTCACACCGACAATGGTCTTCTAGCGGCTACTGCCAATGCAAAGCTCCTTCACTGACCTGTTCCTCGCAGTGACATCGATCTCATACACTGACTGGCTCCCCAAGTCAACAACAATCTCCTTGCAGCTCCTGCCAACACAAAGCTCCACCACCGACCTGCTCCTCACATGACAACAATCTCCTCATAGCTAATGCCAACATGAAGCTTCTGCAATGACCTGCTCCTTGCACCAACAATGATCTCCTCACAGCTCCTGCCACCACGTATCTCCTGCACTGACCTGCTCCTCCCACTGACAATGATCTCCTCACAGCTCCTGCCAGCACGAAGCTCCAGCACCAACATGCTCTTGCACTGCAACCATTTCCTCACAACTCTACCAACGTAAAGCTCCTGCACTGACCTGCTACTCGCACCGACAATGGTCTCCTTTCGGCTACTGTGAAATAATCAGATTCCACCAGGGGAAAATCAAAACAACACCTCACAATCAATGAATCTCTATAATGATCAGTCTAAAGACAAAGGAATCTAAGGTATATATTTAATATAATCCCAAATAAAAAACCCAAATCATATTAACAGGACTAAAACATCAATCAAAACCATCAATAAAACCAAGTGAAATTTAATAAAAAGGGAGACAATAAAATGATATATACAATAGTCTATTAAAATAGAACTGTCCCAATTCTGGTAAGTACAGGCCTATCGATTGCTGTCATCAATCCTTATTCGATAACGGCCTCCTCCTGTGGGTCCAGTAAAAACAAAGCGTTGACACGTTTCGGTGGACTTCCAAACCTTTTTCACCACCTTCTTCAGGACTAAATACTATACTCCCCGAACTTGTTCAACCAAACCTACATACAACAACACAGAAGAATGTATATATATATATATATATATATATATATATATATATATATATATATGCACATACTTCAACATTTCACAAAACCCCATATTCCACTTGCAACCACCCCAATATAACCATTTCATTATCCAAGTCCAACTTCTAATGTTTTTTTCATACCAAGATTCATTCTTTTTGTATTCATCATCACAAAGAGAGTATTCATTGCCTACCTTAAAAATCATTCTGAAATAAAAATTAATAAATACACATATATGAAATATATGTATATGTCTATAAAAGATTATTTTCACTAAATAACTCAAATATTTAGTTTAAAGACCTTTATACAGACTTCTCTTTTAAAAAAAAAAAAACTATTGTACCTATCCCCAATCACTCACCTCCATAAATGCCAAATCAAAACATCCACACCGATCCAAATATAAGCATAGATACTTTCCTCGAAATCCGCAGTCTTTTGGAAATATATTTCTACATAGGTGAAATAGAGGTCCATTAATAAATTATTCTTCATCTAAAGGAGACCCACCCCAAAACACCATGTGGTGACCCATATAGTGTCAAAAATTCATCCACAATGTCTTGCTCCCATAGGTGCATATAGAGTGCGAAAAATATCATAGTGAAAGTAGGAAAGCAACCAAATGTATGTGCATCATGCAGTCCCAAATACACCTAATCTTATAACATGCACTTATAGTATCCCTGGAGCTTACCATGGAATCCACATATATTGCAATATAGTGAACCAGGACTAATTATTATTCGTCCGGTTCTAGCCTTAATTCTACAATAAAAGTAAAAAAAGTATAATTAAGAAAATGCATGATACTATACATAAAAATAAATAAAAACTGCCTGCAACCTCTCTAAAATATTCTCAAATTTAGGGGAACCCCATTCTCCCTCTTCTCTCTTTATTCCATAGATTAAACTAATACTATTCCAGATATCTTAAAAATTATAAGTACTTCTATATTAAATAAAATAAAATAAAAAGCCCCCTTTAGTCGAGCCAATTTCCTCTTACCGCTCAATTGGCTTTATTATGTTTAGTTATCCTCTTATTATTTCACCGGCAAAGGACTGACTCACCTACCGTCGATCTATTTATACACGAGATATGCTCCATCTAGTGTGGACATAGGAGTACAATCACTTCCTGTTCTTCCAGGTTCGCTTACGAACCGCTAGACTGCAACAATTGTCACAGTGCGGGCGCCATCTTGAAATCCTGCGTTCGATTAGAACAATACCAAACCTCTCACATTAAGTAAAGACCCCGATCTACTCCATTTCCAATAATCCTACCAGGGATAATAAAATAAAATAAGATAAAAGGGAGCAGCCATCTTCTTAACGGCTAACCACTACCAAGATCAAAACCGACAAACTACTAAGACTACTACTCAATGCCAATAATCCTAAAATAAATACTGTCATCTATACTGATTCCTGTTAGGAGACAATTGCAACCACGGGTCGCCCACTGCCAATACTTACCTGTCACACAGAGTGTAAGGATCTTATTAAAGCAAGAAATAAATACATTAGTACTTTGGCAGGAGAGAAGCAAAACAAAATAATTTAACAACAATATTTGCTGGAAGAATGCAGAATGGCTGGATAATCACAAAACATATTTAAGACTGCAGCTTGGATTTTCGATTTCTCTGTTCTCTTTCATAAAATAAAACTGAACGACAGAATAGATAAGAAATATTTTAAAGCATTTGAGTCCCATTAGCTGTTATTCACACATAATTAATCAATGTGAATTACAACAGGAAAATGTTAAAAATCACAAATCAGGGCAAAGAGCGAAAAGAAAAACAACAAATTAAATTGCTAAACTTAGATGCAATTCAATTGATGAGATTTTAAGCTGCCCCGGCAACAAATATTGACGTTTCAGTCCTCCTGGACACTCAATGCAACGCTCATGCTTGATCTCAAATTGCTGACAAAATCAGGGCAGCAAGTAAATACCATGCATCCAATAATTGTCATCTTGGAAAATTATCAGAGGGGGTGCCATTACCTGTAACAGGCTGCAGTAGACCAAACAATAAATGTGGGATATATTTTCATTTTGATCTAAAGTTATCAAAATACAAGATAGAAAGAGGCAGCTCAGATGACTGCCAGAGCCACAGTGGGAACCCTGGCACCCTATCACATCTCCTTTGGCAATGCCCCAAACTTCAAAACTACTGTGGAGATGTGCTCAAGGACACTATTTAGATCTTTGAAACAAACATTCCCAACTTACCCAGCCTTGTATTCCTAGGACTGCCAAAGGCATTGATATTCTCACGGTATTCAAGCAGAGGGAAAGCTATCATGATGGTGCTCTGTGCCGTGAAGCAAGCCATCACCTCTCAATGAGGCTCTGATCCCAGACCCGACCACGCAGACTGATTTGTTTTCCATGCCAAGGATGTCCCACAGGTATGGGAGATCCTTGGCATGGAAAATATCATGGCTTCATTGGCAGCCACATTACCACAATTTCTCAAAATGTGGGGCTCGTGTCCATTTCGTAGCCCAAGAATTCCAGGAGCTCATCTGCACTCGCGGCCTCCGGGTCTTGTGACTCATGCAGAGCAAACACACCAGAGACACTAATGAGGGAAAGGACTAAAGAGACTTATCTTCTCTTAAGAAGTCTAGCAGTCTCCTCCAAAGAGACCCTGCTTTGAATAAGATAACATCTCCAAGCAAGCAGTCAACCCTCTTCCCTGGTAGCATCCCCAAGTTCTACTCCCCCTCTCTAAATCTCCTCTCCCAAATCCTTCCTTACCTCTCGGTATTTTGCTCTTGGACTAGTTGTTACCTCCTACTGCACCTCAAAGGCAAATTGATGTAGGTGAGAGTATGTGCATACCAAAAAAACTGATTAAAATAGATTTGAACCATAAAACACAAGAAGCAAGATGTTATTTTTAATAAAAAATAACATGTGATGTATTTGTATGAACAACCTAAGGTCATAAACAATCAACAGAATTAAATTAAGAACCATTACACTCCTCTTTACTTTTACAACAGACGCACATCCTAACGAGTTACACTTCCCATAAACCTATTGACTTGGAACGTGGCTCAGATCGACGGATATTTAAATTAATTTTATTTTTGCCAACCTATGTGTAGACTCAAACTTTTTGTATCTAACAAAATATGGCAAAAACACTCCTTGAATATACCTGAGTGAATTAGTAATAACATGCCAAGCATTCCTATTTGAGAGGAAGACCTACTGATGGTTCATTTCTGATGAGTGTTAATTTTCCCTGAGCTTAATTCCAGGATTCTTTATCACTTTCAATGCATAATGATCTATAGAATAAATAGCTTTTATCTGTTTAGAATACAAGTTGGCATACACATCTGGAATCCTACTTAATATTAACAGGATATTTTAATTCCAAAGTCTTTGCATTCAAACGTACATGCCAATGTCAATGACATGAGACGGGGAATTAATGATCTAATGCTAGAGAAGGCAAATCTAATGAGGGAGGAGAAAAGCAATGATGTATGCTGAAGCAACAAAGTGTCACTTGATCGCAGTCGAAAACATCCCGATAGGACAACCCTCTTTGAGATTGGTGGGGAAATCCAAGCATTGCTGCAAGGTCCTATCTTTTGTTTCTTTAAGCAATGTATTGTTTTCCCAATCCAGGTAGGACATGAAAGTGATTCACACTGCCTTCAATAATCTTTTATTAAATGTTGTAGTCTCATTAAAATAAGCACTGTATTGCAGTAGCTATTATTAAATGTATTATTCAAATGCTAATAAAAAATTACAAGGAATCACACCACAAAAGATACTATTAGAATAACTTTTTTTTAATGAATAGAACACAACTATGCATGCCCCAATTATGTACTAAATGAAAGTAATCTAACTAAACCACATACATTTGCCTTACCCAGCAATGGTTTAACTCTGAATTATCCTCAATAGCCTACAGACTATGACCAAAAATTACCAATGTCCACACAAAGATGGGAAATAATTCCCCAAGCAGTTATTAGATCTCACAAAATAGCTCTAAAGACAACATAATTTATAAATAGAGCATTTATGGCAAGTGAAGTTTGGAAAAGATGATATAAAAAAAAACAAAGCATGATAGGTAATTATGGATCACGGTTAATAAGGGCATGAATACTGATGAACCACAGTTCTCTAAATCTATAATTGATTATATTTGGGCAGCTTACATTTCAACTTTACATAAATCAAAAGGGCACATAATTTCTAAATATTTGTCACATATAGACAATTTGGTGTTTGGCATCCTGCCTAACCACACCCCGAACTCAATAGCAATTTGAAATCTTCTTATGCATTGAGCCATGATGGGCAGTCCATCAATTATTTTAAATTTCATATTAACATTGTAGGTCAGTAAGAAAAACATTACCCAACACTGATCCAAATGAGTTTTCAGGAAGAACTCTGTCCTTCATAGTGACATTACCTTACCTGTCCGGGGTCTCTCACATGTAGAGCACGTATGCTTTGTACTACTTTCAATTGAGTTCAGTACTGAATTTGTTAATATTGCCTTGTAGTAGGCAAAGAGATTAAAATTGGGAGCAGTTAGATGTCTTGTCTATTTATTTGCTGAGATTTATTCTGGTACATGGGCAGTGATAAAAGGTGAAAACACTAAAAGAAAATGCATTGTTGTGCAGCAGTTCACCAAAAATGCCTTCTTACAACTTAGTTATTTAATATCTTTCTTAGTCACCAAAGAGTCCCTTTTGCAACTGCGTTCTCTCTCCTCCTCTTCTCAGAAATAGAGCATTATCGGCTCATGTTATGAAGGCATCATGCTTATAATGGAATACACTGCCAATAACCTTTTATCATCAGACATAAACAATGTGTTAAATAATAATGATGAGAAAAGCCAAACTATAATTTTTGGAAGGGAGTATTGGCTGCAATCTATGTTGAAATACTATTGAAATGCTGACCTAACCATAACTACCCAGTGGCAACCTCAACTCTATTATCCAGTGGAGGAAGCCACTAGGTATACTTAGGTCAGCTGTTCCATAGGAAAAGAGATTTTGGAAACTGTGCTTCTTTTTTACTAGTTTGTGGATGGAAAGTTTTGCATTCATCAGTCAAGCGGGGGCTGAGAAAAAGAGGGGTGACTATCACATAAACTACTGAAAGGAATTTCCCCAAATTTGGCAGGTAGTAAGATCTTGTTACACAGATTGTGCTTTTTGTGATTTGTTGTAAATTTGTTCAGTAGTTTTTTGGAAGTTCATAAATGAAGGTCCAAAATAAATATATATCCAAGCAACATGTTTCTGTTGCTGGCGGCAAATCAGAGAGCTCACTCCCGCAGGACTCTGACTCTTGCAGGAGCGAATTGGTCCAAGGGAAAGAAGCTTCCTAGGCCAATTAAAATTCACTGTTTTTAAACTTTAGGTTTGAGGGATGCTTGTGAGAGTCCCTTGAACCCTACCACCAATATATACAATTATTTTTTAACCTTAATTTCTCAAACAACTACTGAACAGACAAAGTCAAACATTGCCTGCCTTTTGTTCCCAGCCATGCTCAGATAAGTGAAATGTTGTGGGAAATCCAAGACCAGGAATGTGATACCAGCGGAAAACATACATCACTCCAGTGTGCAAATATTAATAGGAGATGCTAGCCTTCTCCTCTGATTTTCCTCATTGTCTGAGTTTTTTGTTGATATCTATTGAGTACAGTCTTTCTTTTATGGCTGGTTTCTTTCCCTAATGCCATAACATTATTCAAAAGGGTGCCGATACATACTGTGCAAACATGAACTATTTGTGGACACAAAGAAGCCTTCTACCAGAGTATTCATGCAGAGTAAACTAATAGGGAGGCAAGTTCAAGAAGCTAAGCTCCCTCTGTTCTAGAACAGGGCACAGAGGACTCAAATAGGGAATCTTGCAATTCAACATGCAACATTCATCTTGAAGCTAACGAGAATTCCCATTTTACTCAAGTGTATCGGCCTTTCTATTGATTTTTCAGTCAAAAAGGACCTACTTTCAGAGTGTGCCCCTCACCACTGCGGGACCCAGAAGAATGACACTATGTGTCAGAAGAACTAGAGAAGAGGTCTCTTTTAATGGGTGGTGAGATTGGCATTGAATTAATCCATATTCACAAAACATTGGTTCTGAGGTTTCCTGTGGACTTTAATTGCGCTGAAGTCCTGGCCTCTCAAATGCTTGAAAATGTTCTCTGGAAAGGGAGTCCACAGGAGACCCAGAATCCTGGTATAAATTCTCCACCTATTAGATTTTTAACAGGAAGTAATCAGTGTGTGAAAAGAGAGACAGCCCCAAGTGTTATATAAACAGAAACTTGATAACGAACATATACAACTCTTTAACATTGCCCTCCCTTTAAGTGCCTCAGTAAGATTAATCCACCTGTGAGAATATACATGCACAGCCCTTCTGTGGGCCCTACATTGTGTGAAATGGTGCAGAGAAAAGCAAAAAAAGCAATGATAATAAGAGTAAAAGGACCTCTAACCTCTCAGTATAGCTTCATGTCTGTCCTCTGGTTTTATCCTTTCATTAAAATGCAGTGATGAGTATTCCCCTTCGTCCTCTGGTTTCCTCCTTTCCTTGAACTGCAGGGCTGTGTATCCCTCCTCGTCCTCCATTGTTCAACTTCTAAAAGTGGGTTTCTGACAGAGGGTCTGAGTCTCTAGTGGAAGCTCTCAGAGCGGGTAGGCTGTGTCACTGCTGTATACAACATGCACAGGAACTAGAAACCACCAGCCCTCAGATACAAGGCGTCAGATAGCGCAGGGCTGTCCACAACCTCTGAACAGGAAGTGATGAAAGTTTCAAACCTAAGATATGTTTTAATAATGCCAGCTGTGAAAATGTATCCTCACCTTGGTCCTGTCCACCTTAACATGGAATAGCTGAGCGGTGAGTTGCTTTGGCTACATAAGTCTCACTTTTATATCGTAAGGATCCAGAGTAAGTGGAGATAAGCACCACATTGTGACTATTGTTGAGACTATGTTCGAGTTGGGTGGTGTAAGAAATTGGAGTATTACCTCAGTGGGGTGAGAACCCACCTCAAATAAAAAGCACAATCTTTATCAGGGTGAACCACTAAAGCCACTAAATAAATGCATGCTTAATCATTTGGTAGCTTGGCATAAAGCTGTTAGGCTTTGTGAGAAAAGGCCTCTTTTGCCATGGATAGCCCCTTATTTTTGCTGGTATTTGAAGTGGTCAGGTTTCCTGGGCCAGTTCACTTTCCCAAAAATGTTGTGATGTATTGGCATAATTGGCAACACCTTTAGCTGCCTGTAACCGGACGTCTCCGGACGCCGGTTTCCAGGACATTGTGCGGAACGGACGCGAGCCTGTGACGTCAGACGCCTTCGGCGTCTGGACGACAACCGAAAGAAAAGACGGACCAAAAGAGGACGAAGGGAGAGAGGAGACGGAAGTGGTGTCTCGATGTGCGCGGCCGGAGGAGAAAGAGACCGGGACGCCGACGACAGAAAAGAAGGAACCCGCCGAAGGAACCGAGACCCCGAGAGAAAGAGGAGAGCCCCCCGTCGGAGAGAAGCCGGGAGGCTGCCAAAGTGCCGGCCACGTCCCAGGAGGGGCGTGGTCACCTCAGGTACGTTCGTACCGCAGCTGGGGGTTTGCTAGAGGGTGGTTGTTAGGGAAAAGGGGAGCCAAGGGAAAGGAAGGGAGGTCCTGCCGGGAAGGGGAGGCCATATAACAAAGACCCCTAAAATAAAACCTAACCTCACAAAAACCAACCACCAGAGGATTTCTACAAGGAGGAGAAGGTCTGAGAACACCCATAGGGGGGAACCACAAACCAACGGGCAGTTAAACCCTCACTTCCCTTCACTTATACCTAGCCCCCCCTCACCGCCCTACTAACCCTATATACTTACTTTATATATATATCCCACTTACCTGTTTTGTTATCCTCCTTTCTATTTCTTTGGAGAGCCGGGCCCCTGACGAAGAGGAGGACCAGAGACCTTCCCAAGGCTGGACCGCGTTACTCACGGACTACCACCAAAACCCTGAAAGAGAAAAACAAGGGGGAACTTTTTTTTTTTGTTAATTATTTCTGGATCGCAAGTGCGTTATCCGTGTGAACAAAACAAGGGATAAAAAGCCATCCTTAAAACCAAAACACGAATAAAATAACTAAAACCTACCTTCTGCGCCTGTTATCTTATTCCAATATCCCTTTTATGTGCTTCAGGGATAAAGAACCCATTACAGTGGTGTCAGAAGTGGGATATTGGAATAACTACAGGTAACCAAAGACGATGGAGGGCACACCCAGCCTATCGGAGATGATGCAGCAGCTAGCCGCAGGGCAGAGGCATCTGCAAGTAGTATGGGAAGAGCAACAGAAGGAGGCTAAAGTGGAAAGGGAGGCCCTACAAAGCGCTCTGAAAAGTCAGGCCACTATCATGGCCAACAATCAGTTGGTCCATGAGACTGCAATCAAAAACCTCACGGACACTATTGCCGCTACCCGGGTACATCCGAACGTACCCAGTTCGGTCCTGCAGCGATATCAGGAAGGCGAAGACCCGGATGCCTTTTTCACGAATTTCGAGCGGGTTGCTACTTCCGCCACCTGGCCCCCGGATAGGTGGGGCCAATACATCGCCCCGTTATTGACAGGAACTCTCCAAGCGGCTTATCAAGCGGTAAACCCCGGCGGAACAACACCCTATCAGGATATTAAGAAGAGTATCCTGAAGCGGGTGGGGTTTGATACCGAACATTATAGGGTCCGGTTTAGGAAAGCCAAGTGGGGACCCTCCGAGAATCCCCGGGCCCTATATTTTCGAATTAAGGACTTAGGACTCAAATGGCTAGGTCCCATTGGGACCAATAGGGAGGATATCATTGAGGTTGTTCTCCTAGAACAATATCTAGATGCTCTACCTACCAATACCCGTAATTGGATCAAGCAACACCCAAGTCCAGATACTAACACCACTATTGAATTAGCCTGTGCCTTTCACCGCTCCCTCGAGTTCAAAATCCCTCCTGTACGGCCAACACTTAACCCCCTCCGACAGAACCTCGGACCCTCCCCAACCCTAGGGCGAAAACCAACCGAGGATCCGGGAAAATTACGAGGTCCCGAAAGATCCTATAGGCAACAACCACAGTGTTTTAGCTGTGGAGAGTGGGGACATATCGCCCGGGTTTGCCCACTGAAGTCAGAAAAGTCAGAGCCGATGGAAATAGGAGTCACCAGGGGGAGAGTCTTCTATACAGGGGGAAAGGAAACCCGATACAAGAAGAGACTTGTTATCAATGGAAGAACCACAGTAGCGCTCATCGACTCAGGGTGCAGCCAATCTGTAATTCGTGCTGATTTATTGGAAAAACCCCTTTTTGCTTCAGGGCTTACAGTATCCATATGTTGTATTCATGGAGATACAAGAGAATACCCCCTAATCTGGACAACTTTGTCCTGGGATGGAAAAGAAGTCCCCATAAGGATGGGGGTAGTGGAACGATTAGTCGAAGAAGCTATCATAGGAACCGACTTCCCTGACTTTTCGGAACTTCTTGACAGTACAAAAGACTCTGAAAACATGAGCACATGGTGGAAAAGAGCTCCTTTTTCTAGTACACCAATAACACCACCGGTGCTTAAATACCGACCCTCCCGAAAAGAAAAGAGAGAAACCCGAAGAGTCTTTTCCCAAGGAAACATGAGTCCAGATAGGGTAATTACAAAGGTCCTTACTCTTACTGACCTTCCCCCATTCCGTAGTTGTCAAAGGGAAGATCCGAGTTTGATCCATGCCTGGAAAAATGCCCGACCCCGGGAACCCCAAGACAAAAGCCCCTCTTTTACCATAATCAGAAACCTGTTGTACCGTGTCACTGGTAATAACCGAGAAGAAAAGAAGCAGCTATTAGTCCCCGAACCTTATAGACCACAAGTCCTACACCTAGCCCATAGCCAGCCAGGGGGGGGTCACTATGGCAGGGAAAAAACAGAAGAATATCTGTTGAGGAAGTTTTACTGTCCGGGGGTCTTTTCACAGATTAGGAGGTTTTGTCAGCAATGTCCCAAATGCCAAATGATTGATCCTGGTCCCAAAAGAAGAGCCCCCTTACAACCGTTGCCCATTATAGACATCCCTTTTTCAAGAATAGGAATGGACATTGTAGGTCCTCTCCTACCTTCTTCTAGAGGATACCGTTATATACTGGTATTAGTGGATTATGCCACCAGATACCCAGAAGCCATCCCACTCAGCAGTATTAACTCCAAGAGCGTAGCTCATGCAATGATAGGGTTCTTCTCCCGAATAGGCTTTCCCCGAGAAATTTTAACAGACCAAGGTACCCAGTTCATGTCCAACTTGATGTCACAAATATGTCAACTTCTGGGGATCAAACAGTTACGGACAGCGGTTTATCATCCTCAAACGGATGGTTTGGTAGAAAGGTATAACCGCACTCTGAAAACTCTACTAAAGAAATCTATTTCAGAGACAGGTAAGGACTGGGATAGAAAACTCCCCTTAGTGTTATACGCTATCAGGACCCATGAACAAGCTTCCACGGGCCATAGTCCATTTGAATTATTGTTCGGACGACAGCCCAGGACCTTGTTAGATATGGCTGCCGAGTTATGGGAGGAGGAGGACGGAGAAAAATCCCTCTTAGAATATACCCAGGAGCTAAAAACCAACATCCAAAATGTGTGGGAAAATGTAAGGGAGCATATGGAAAAGGCTCAAGAAAAGCAGAAAAGATATTACGACAGGAATACCCAATTAAGGACCTTTACCATAGGTGATAAGGTGTTAGTGCTTCTCCCTAGCTCAGACAACAAGTTGCTGGCAAAGTGGCAGGGACCTTATAAAGTGATAGGGGTAATAACCCCCGTGACCTATAAGATCCAGCTCACAGATAGTTCCAACCGGTCCCAGATCTTTCATGTCAATCTATTGAAAAAGTGGGAAGAGCCACAGGGAGAACCAACCAGGGGATGCCTAGTTAACACCGTTAAGGAGTTAGAGATAGGGTGGTGTCCCACTGAGCATCCTAGCGGAAACGAGGTGCCTCCCATAAATAGCGAAATCTCGATCCAACAGAGTGAGCAATTAAATCAGCTCCTCCATGTTCATGCCCATGTGTTCTCCTCGATACCAGGCAAGACCAAGCTGGTACATCATCAAATCATAACCCCACCTGGCAAGGTCATACGCTTACGACCATATCGTATCCCAGAAGCTAGAAAGATCCTGGTAGAAAACGAAATAGAAAAGATGTTAGACCTAGGCGTTATAGAGCCTTCCCAGAGTCCCTGGTGTTCCCCGGTGGTATTAGTGCCAAAGCCAGATGGGTCCATACGTTTCTGTATTGACTTTAGACAAGTCAATTCTATATCCCAGTTTGATACCTATCCCCTTCCAAGGGTAGACGAACTCTTAGAGAAGTTGGGAAAAGCTAGGTACATGTCTACACTCGACTTGACCAAAGGCTATTGGCAGATTCCTTTGACGCCAGAAGATAAAGAGAAAACGGCCTTCTCTACCCCCTCTGGGTTATACCATTTTAAGGTTCTCCCTTTCGGGTTACATGGGGCACCCGCCACCTTCCAACGTCTCATCGACACCATTCTACGACCTCATACCAGATACGCTGCCGCGTATCTGGATGATATCGTTATCCACAGCGAGACTTGGGAGGACCACTTGACACATTTAACCAAAATCTTTACAGCGTTACGAGGGGCTGGGTTAACAGCCAATGCCTCCAAAAGCCGATTGGCGTTCAATGAGATCTCTTATCTAGGATATCATATAGGGAAAGGTATACTTAGACCACAAATGAGTAAAGTTGAAGCCATCCTACGGATAGAGGCACCCACAACGAAAAAGGAGGTCCGCTCATTCTTAGGCTTAGTAGGCTGCTACCGAAGATTTATACCCCATTATTCCACCGTGGCCGCTCCCCTAACCGATCTCCTGAGGAAAGGACAGAAAAAAAATATCACGAATTTAAACCCCGTACAATCCCATAGTTACCGTACCCTCCAAAGATACCTCACTACCCAACCGATTTTAAAATGTCCTGACTTCACTGTCCCCTTTCACCTCCAAACGGATGCCTCAGACGTGGGTCTGGGGGCCGTGCTTTTTCAGAAAGATGGGAAAGGTATTAGTCACCCCGTGGTCTTTATTAGCCGTAAACTGTTTCCCAGGGAGCGAAACTATCCCATTATTGAGCGAGAATGTCTCGCCATCAAGAGGGCACTTGAGAGCCTCCAATATTACCTCCTGGGAAGATCCTTTCTATTATATACGGACCACGCTCCCCTCACCTGGCTATCGAGGTATAAAGATACTAACAGTTGCATATTGAGATGGTTTATGGAGCTTCAACCTTTCTCCTTCCAGGTTTGCCATCTCCCTGGTGATCTTATGGGACAGGCTGACTATTTATCCCGGTTCCCGGGACCTTTGGGGCTCGAACAGCCCCATTCAAGGGAGGGGATGTGTAACCGGACGTCTCCGGACGCCGGTTTCCAGGACATTGTGCGGAACGGACGCGAGCCTGTGACGTCAGACGCCTTCGGCGTCTGGACGACAACCGAAAGAAAAGACGGACCAAAAGAGGACGAAGGGAGAGAGGAGACGGAAGTGGTGTCTCGACGTGCGCGGCCGGAGGAGAAAGAGACCGGGACGCCGACGACAGAAAAGAAGGAACCCGCCGAAGGAACCGAGACCCCGAGAGAGAGAGGAGAGCCCCGGGGCTCTCCCGCCCCCGTCGGAGAGAAGCCGGGAGGCTGCCAAAGTGCCGGCCACGTCCCAGGAGGGGCGTGGTCACCTCAGGTACGTTCGTACCGCAGCTGGGGGTTTGCTAGAGGGTGGTTGTTAGGGAAAAGGGGAGCCAAGGGAAAGGAAGGGAGGTCCTGCCGGGAAGGGGAGGCCATATAACAAAGACCCCTAAAATAAAACCTAACCTCACAAAAACCAACCACCAGAGGATTTCTACAAGGAGGAGAAGGTCTGAGAACACCCATAGGGGGGAACCACAAACCAACGGGCAGTTAAACCCTCACTTCCCTTCACTTATACCTAGCCCCCCCTCACCGCCCTACTAACCCTATATACTTACTTTATATATATATCCCACTTACCTGTTTTGTTATCCTCCTTTCTATTTCTTTGGAGAGCCGGGCCCCTGACGAAGAGGAGGACCAGAGACCTTCCCAAGGCTGGACCGCGTTACTCACGGACTACCACCAAAACCCTGAAAGAGAAAAACAAGGGGGAACTTTTTTTTTTTGTTAATTATTTCTGGATCGCAAGTGCGTTATCCGTGTGAACAAAACAAGGGATAAAAAGCCATCCTTAAAACCAAAACACGAATAAAATAACTAAAACCTACCTTCTGCGCCTGTTATCTTATTCCAATATCCCTTTTATGTGCTTCAGGGATAAAGAACCCATTACACTGCCATTGTAAGTCCCTAGTAAATGGTACTCAAGTACCCAGGACATGGGGTACCAGAGGTAGGTCCCTGAGGGTAGCAGCACAGATTGTGCCATCCTCAAGGGCCATCCATCGAGATACAACCAGCACTGCCATTGGAGGCTGAGAGTCCTAGTGCAATCCTAAAATACAAACTTGACATGGCACACAGCCTGTGTGTCCAGTCCACTCTACACTGCATGCTATATAGGTAATTCATCCCTCTGGCAGGCTTTCCAGTCATATGACAGGGTGCACTATACTGTATTTGTGGGCATAGATGCATGAGCAATATGCCCCTAATGCGTCCTTGCCAAACCTGGGACTTAGTAAGTGAACAGAGCAGCCATTTTAAATGCATGTGCTGGACACTGGTCAGTACGAATTTCACAGCTACATGATGGCTACTGTGAACCCTGGGTTGTTTGGTAGCAAACAACTCAGAATGATAAATATAAACTGGTATCAGCATTGGATGTATTGAATTTATTTCAAAACGTACCCAGGGGCCACATCAGAGGTGACCCATGCAAAGCTAACTAACAATGGAATGGCTGCTGGCCTGTCACCACCAGACAAGATTCTGGAACCCTGGGGGTGAGAACCCTTTCTCTCTGGGTCCAGGAACAAAGCACTACTTAGGTGGGGGTGTTACACCTCCTCCCCCAGGAATGTGCACAGCTCTGCTAGTGTGCTTCAAAGGGCTTGCAACCTTTGACACTCGACCCCCAGGCCTTCTGCTAGCAGTAGATGGCCCCCCTTTGCAAACCCCCACTTTCGGTAGGAGCAACATCAGGAAAATGCACAAAGGACAGGAGGAGTGGCCAACCTCAGCTTGTACCACCCCTAAGGTGTTGCATGCGAGGTTACCTCTCATTTAATTTTCTTCCTTTTTGCATTGCAGGAAAATAGCCAAATAGGAATAGGGAAGTGACCTCTGGCCACAGGAAGTGGTCACTTAGTGGGTGTAGCCACTCTAAGGTAGATGCCCCATTTGTCACTACTGGGTACTCCCCAAAATGCCCACTAAATACAATATTTACTGAGCACCCCTACACTTAAAGATCATATTCCAGGGACACAAGAAGACCAGCAACAAAGAAGACCCAAGGCACGAGAACTGAAGTCCTGCTGCACCAAGACAAATGTGCCAAACCCTGTCAGCTGCACCCAGGACTCGACAATCGCTGCTGAGGGGTTGCCCGGACATCGGCTGGACCCTAAAAATCCTCAGAGGACCTCCCCTGTTCTGAAAATTACTAAAGCTCTCCCTCCAGAGTGAATTCCATCACTCTTTGCAAACATAGACCCAAAAGCTAGTGAAGTCAAGTTCATTGACCGGCTGCTGATCAAGAAACTGGATGCTGCAGCCAGACAAAAATCTACTCAATGGACCTGGAGACAAACCCCGCAAGTGTGCCAAGTTTGGTAGCACTGCAACCTATAGTGTCTGAACTGTGCAATAGTCAGGGGTACTGGACCCTAAACGTCTTGCACCCAGAAGGACAGTTTAATGTGGACTCCAAAAGGACCAGGAGAAAGCCCCAATCGAGGGACTTCAGAAACCACCAGAACCAACCACCAGAGTGGCCCTACTGACCTGCAAGAGACACTCAAAGTGACCTACCTCCTGCTTCCAAGAGAACCTTTGCGCACAGCTCATGGCTCATCAATTCACTTTGCAGCTGTCCTTACTGTCGTCTTCTTGTCCTCTGTACCAGCAATCAACCTGTGTTCTAAGGGTCCCCCACCCCTTGTGGCCTTGACAGTCCAAGGGGAACCACCGTACTCACTTTGAAGTCCACCTGTGCGGTGCTTTTCCAAGTGGTCCCACGCAGTGGTCCTGTGCCAGCTTCAAGGACTTCTCTACACTGCCATATCGACTTGGCATTAAAAACCTCTTGCGAAGCCTTAAACTCCCCTTTCATTACAAATAATTCACCCCTAAGGTATTCCCTAGGTTGCCTATAGGGCAGGGTGCTATGTAATTAAAAGGCAAGACATATACTTTTAAGTTTTACAATGCCGTGGTAGCAAAAAACTCTCAAATTTGTTTTACTGTGAGACCTACCCCTCAAATAGGTTGACATTGGGGATTCCTTATTACATGTAATAAGCTGTAATTCCCAATTGAGGAGGAGTGGGAATGTCATATTTAGTACCTTTGGAATTGAAATTGGTAAAGTCAGATTTCTTGCTCAAATATATAAAGATGCCACTTTTAGAAAATTGCCTTTTTCCTGCTTTTTCCTGCACTTAGCCACATAGCCCTGCAGACTGTTTCCTATTTATGTCTGGGATGGGTGACAGCTGGGGACTTGTGCATGACTTCCCCATACAAAGGAAGTTTGACTGATGAGCCATCAACATACTAATGAGTATCCTGGGCAGGATGGGAGGGAGGAGCTGGGGAACATCACAAAATATGATGGACGGAGTGATGAAACTTTTCAACCACTCACCCCCAATCACAGATCTGGGTTTAATCCATCAATTATTTTGCTTACCATGCCACTCCAGTTTGGAACCAGCCATATGCAAATCAGTCTTGACCCTGCTCCCCATGGGAACAGTCCTGCTCGAGCTGCCAGGCCAGGTCCTCCCTGGACCGGAAACAATCATCCTGGGACCAGTTTCAGGGTATTACCCTTCATCAACCAGGCTAGCTCGAATCCAATGGTACAGTGAGTAAGGGACCCACGTCTGGGCATAACCTTGCCACTTAGAGCACCACAATGTAACATCACAAAATAAAATGATAGACGGAGTGCTGAAACGTTTCAACCACTCACCCCAAGTCACAGATCTGGGTTTAATCCATCAATTATTTTGCTCACCATGCCACCCCAGTTTGGCCCCAGCCATATGCAAATCAGTCTTGACCCTGCTCCACATGGGAACAGTCCAGCCAGAACTGCCAGGCCAGGTCCTCCCTGGACCAGAAACAAGCATTATAGGACTGGTTTCAGGGTATTACCCTTCATCAGGCAGGCTAGCTTGAATCCAATGGCACAGTGAGCAAGAGACCCACATCTGGGCATACCCTTGCCACTTAGGGTGCACAAGACAACATCACAAAATAAAATGATGGAGGGAGTGCTAAAACTTTTCAACCACTCACCCCCAATCACAGATCTGGGTTTCATCCATCAATTATTTTGCTTGCCATGCCACCCCAGTTTGGACCCAGCCATATGCAAATTAGTCTTAACCCTGCTCCCCATGGAAACAGTCCAGCCCGAGCTGCCAGGTCCTCCCTGGACCGGAAACAAGTATCCTGGAACCGGTTTCAGGAACTGGGCACAGCCTAAAATTTACACCTGAATAGTGTCCTGTCCCAACACAAAGAGCTGCATACCCCCCTGTAGGGAGTATGGAGCAAGTGCAGGAATAAAGAACTTCTGTGCACTTCAAAGACACTTCTTTGAAGTCACCCCTAATTTTGAGGCACAATCAGGTATAAGTACTGGACCTCTGACCCTACCAACTCAGTACACTTCGGGACCTGTGGATACTCTGCCAGGAAGAAGGTCTGCTGTGCTTCTATAAGGACTGCTAGACAGCTGGACTGCTGATATGGAAGAACTGCTTTTTTACTGTGCTGACCAGCTGCCCTCCTTTCCTGTCTGAAAAGGACTGGACCCACATCACTTGAACCCAGGCCAGAGTGACTCTAAGGGCTTTCTGGCTTGCTTCCTGTTCTTCTGAAGTCTCAGGGATACAAAAGACTTCCAACTCATCACCCATGGCTTCAACAAGCTCCTGACCTCAAGAGGCACCTCTCAGGTCCTGGGCCCTTGGAAGTGGTTTTTGGCCCCCGGAAGTCAAGCTTTTTGTCTCTGTGCAACTGCAAACTGGCTCTTTGCTCCAGAACCGTGCCACTCACCCAAAGAATCAGTGTGAGATCAGTGTGAGCCACGTCAGGCTCATCACTTCCCACAGCAAGCATTTCAAGTGTCTACAATTCACCCATCTGCGATTACCAGCTGACTCTTCATGCCTGTGAACCACCACTAGCAACACTTTGCTTGCTCCCGGTGAAGTTCTTCCCCATGAACGGGACTCTTGGCCCAATTCTTGAGAAGGTAAAACTTCACTGGGACTTGTCTGGGACTGTATCCGACCTGTGCTCCATACCAGTCAAAAATAATGATACACTGTTCCAAAGAAAGGTAACAGGAGAAAGAACACAGGTGGGTAATGGCCAAGATTAAAAAATAATAAGTAGAGTGACAATTAGATAATGATCAATCACTCTCTACCACATTTATAGGGAAATGGGAGGTAAGGAACTACCAGACCATCCCTTGAAAAGGGTCAACATGTTTCGCATCTCTGTGGTCCAACAGGATCCCGTGACACTTCTTCAGGACCAAGTGGATAAATACTTCTCCTTTTATAAACTGAATAGACTCCTATAATCTGACACTGTCAGTTTTAATGTCTCCAGTCACTTACACTTGTCCGGTATGTCTCGAACTTGTTATTCCTAAAAGTCAACTTGTAATGAAATGGACACAAGTCACACAGTGATACTTCAGTCTGAATGTACTTTTACTGGGATGGGTTCATCAATTCTGACAAAGGAAAAAATTTGTCAATCTGGGAGGCACAAGGTGATAGTTTCAAACAGCGGCAAACTAATGCATGCAAGGTGAGTATGAGCTTACCCTCCCTATTGAGGAACAGGCTTCATGGGACAGCGTGGGCCTAAGGCCGGGTGCCAAAATTCTGGTAGTCCAACAGACAAAAGACAAATATGTCTGTTATTGTAGAGTTGCATCATCCAAAAAATACCAGTCAGCCTGAACTTTTTGGATTTAGCCCGGTCTAGCTCAAACAGATAGCCCTAATTGGTGCTTTATGCTTTTAAGCGCTACACTTCTGTTTGTTCTTTAAAAAGTCATAGCTCTACTTCTAGGTATTGAATTTTCGTTATTTTGTTTTTGTTTTGTTAATGCAACTAAGCTTTTTTTTCTAACCTGGTGTGGAGTAGTTATGTGGTGTTTTCACTGTGTTACTGTTGAGGTGTTGCACAAATACTTTACACATTATCTCTTAAGTTAAGCCTGCCTGCTCAGTGCCAAGCTACCATAGAGTGAGCACAGGTTAATTTATGGTGTGTACCTGGCTTACCCTGACTAGGATTGTGGTTCCTGCTTGGAGAGGGTGCATACCTCTGCCAACCAGAAACCCAGACAATGTTTTAATTGTAATGTTTTAAATTTTGTTTAATTAAAAACAACACTAAAAAGCACAAAGCACTAACAATTGTTGTCTGGTCAAGCTAGACCAGGCGAAAATCAGAATTTAAAGCTGGCTGCAATGGATATTTGACCAGGTTCACCTAGATAGAAAGTTTATGTTCAGAACTAGAATCTGTTATGGAGAAAAATAAGTCATTGACAAGTCTTCGGTGAGGTAGCCTGGAAGCTGGATCCGAACAATCCAAGCTTGCCAACAGTGGATTGCTGAAGAGCAAGGTCCCATTGCAGTGACCGATGAAGTCCAACATTTGTGCATGTGTAGGACTTCTCATCAATGGTATACTTCTTAGCATCAGTTCAGGTGAGGCCTTTTACATTCTGGCTCAGAACCTTTCCTGGAATTCAGATCTCCATCATCGGGGCAAAGCAACAAGTTGTGGCCAAACAGCGGTTTTAACTTGATGTCTGTGGCTTGGGTTTACCCTACCCACTTTTGCAACATTTTCTTTTTCATGCATATTCTATCATAAACTATTCCATAGTACCCCTCTCTACCTAAATCCAATATGGCAGAACACTTCTTCCCTTGGTCAGAGCCCATTGTGCTCACCCAGAGGTGTATTTATGATAATGGGAAAACCCAGATCACTCTAAACCAGTTCTGGGACAGCCCCCCCTCTCATTGGGTTTGTAGCCAAGTTGAATAGCAAGACAAGAGGGAGGCAGCTCCAGGTGTGAGCTACATCTGCTAGTGATAGAGTAGGTATCCTTTGAAGCTCTGGAAGAGGCTCGGCACAGCCCCCAGACCATATTCCTGCAGAAAGAATAATTAATCTCTACATCAAAGCCCTTTGCCCAGTGTCTGGGATCAATCCACATCTCACCACATGGGAGCCATCAGCAGTACAGTGACACTGCCAGAAAGACCCTTTCTGCCTTAGTTAGGAAAATGACAAGTTTCTAAAAGTGTGATTTTTAAAATGTTAAAATAAAATCCAATTTGACCAGTTGGTTTTAAATTACTGTTAAAATGAGGTCTTCTGTCATTTTTCTAGCTACTCTCAAACTGAAGTTAGCACTACACAGTGTGGTCCTATGGGAAAGCTAGCCTTGCCATAGTGAAAAATGACTTTGGAGATTTTTCACTACCAGGACATTTAAAATATAAAATATACATGTTCCACTTTTTAAATACCATCCGCCCCACCCTGTAGGTGTTTAGTGTAAGAAAACACTAAGGGCCATATTTATACTTTTTGACGCTAAACTGCACTAACGCAGTTTAGCGTCAAAAAAATTAGCGCCGTCTAACGCCATTCTGAAGCGCCATGTGGGCGCCGTATTTATAGAATGGCGTTAGCCGGCGTTAGCCGACCGGCGCTGCCTGGTGTGCGTGAAAAAAAACCACGTACACCAGGCAGCGCCGGCGTAGGGGAAAATGGCGTATGGGCGTCTCAAAATGGGGCAAGTCAGGTTGAGTCCAAAAAATCGCCTTAACCTGATTTGCGCCATTTTTTTACGACGCCCATCCCCCATTAACATGACTCCTGTCTTAGCAAATACAGGAGTCATGCCCCCTTGCCCAATGGCCATGCCCAGGGGACTTATGTCCCCTGGGCATGGTCATTGGGCATAGTGGCATGTAGGGGGGCACAAATCAGGCACCCCTATGCCACAAAAAAAAAAAAAAAAAAACTTACCTGAACTTACCTTAATGTCCCTGGGGTGGGTCCCTCCATCCTTGGGTGTCCTCCTGGGGTGGGCAAGGGTGGCAGGGGGTGTCCCTGGGGGTAGGGGAGGGCACCTCTGGGCTCATTCTGAGCCCACAGGTCCCTTAAGGCCTGCCCTGACCCAGACGTTAAATTCAGGCGCAAATGCGGGGTTTTTTGCCCCGCCCACTCCCGGGCGTGATTTTTGCCCGGGAGTATAAATACCACGCACATGCCTGGGAGTCATTTTTTAAGACGGGAACGCCTACCTTGCATCTCTTTAACGCAAGGAAGGTGTTCACGCAAAAAAATGACGCTAACTCCATGAACTTTGGCGCTAGACGCGTCTAACGCCAAAGTATAAATATGGAGTTAGTTTTGCGTCGAATTTGCGTCGAAAAAAACAACGCAAATTCGGCGCAAACGGAGTATAAATATGCCCTAAGGGTGTCCAAGATACCCCAACCCAAGACCCTGGAAACTAGGAGTAAAGTACTACTATTTCCTCAGAAACACAATAAATGTTTTGATAAAGGATTTTGCAAAGACCACAACAGACTGCAAAGCACTGAAAACGGATTCCTGGACCTGAGGACCTGCAAAGGAAGGGGACCAAGTCCAAGAGTCATGAAAGTGTCCAGGTGGGGCAGGAGCCCACTAAACCCCCGATAAATGTGCAAAATGGCTGCCTCTGGATGGAAGAAGCGGAAGATTCTGCAACAACGAAAGATGCTAGGGACTTCTCCTTCATGCAGAGATGTCCCATAGAGTGCTGGAGAATGCTGAGTTTGGCAAAATACCACAAACAAGCCTTGCTAGCTGCAAGAATCACGGCTGAAGAAAAAGGTTGCTCCCCGGGCCCAGGAAGGACCAGAATGTCACCACTTTGGAGAGGACACAGAGGGGGCCCTCAGCAACTTAGAGAGCCCATGCACAAGAAGGTAGCACCTGTAGACACCAGAGATCAACTCAGGGAGATGAGCATCACAGGGCAGAGTGCTAGGTACCTAGGCTTGGCTGTGCATGAAGGATTTTGTGGAAATGTGCACAGAAGGCCTTATAGCTGCAGTTCACGCGTTGCACAGGATTACTGTCTAAAGAGGGGAGGTAAGGACTTACATCCTCCAAATTTAGACAGTTGGACCACTGAATAGTCTGGGTCACTTGGGTCTACCACCTGTGTTCCAGTGGCCATGCTCATCGGGATGAGAGGGGTCCCAGAGTAACGGTGATGTTGAAGTTTGGTGCCTACTGAAGTAGGGGGAAGATTCATTTGACCACGGGAGACTTCTTTGTGGCTTCTAGTGCAGGATGAAGGCAGGCAGCCCCCAAAGCATGCACCACCAGGAAACAGTCAATAAAGCTAGCAAGATTAGGCACTACAATGTCGCTGACAGTCTTCTTGCTACTTTGTTGCAGTTTTGCAGGCGTCCTGGAGCAGTCAGGGGTCGATCCTTGGCAGAAGTTGATGAGAAAGGTGCACAGGAACTCTGGTGGATTCTTCCAAGTCGATATGTGAGGAAAAGCCACTGGAGAGACCCTAACTAGCCCTCAGAGGAGAATTGGCCACCTAGTCAGGTAAGCACCTATCATGAGCGGTCTCTGACATCACCTGATAGCACTGGCCACTCAGAGGCCTCCAGAGTGCCCTCACACCCCTGGATTCAAGATGGCAGAGGTCTGAGACACACTGGAGGAGCTCTGGGCACCACCCCTAGGGTGGTGATGGACAGGGGAGTGGTCACTCCCCTTTCCTTTGTCCAGTTTCGCACCAGACCAGGGTCTGCGGGTTCCCTAAACCGCTGTAGACTGGCTTATGCAAGGAGGGCACCATCTGTGCCCTTCAAAGCATTTCCAGAGTCTGGGAGAGGCTACCCTTCCCCAGCTTTTAACACCTATTTCCAAAGGGAGAGGGTGTAACACCGTTTCTCAGAGGAAATGCTTTGTTCTGCCTTCCTGAGACTGGGCTGTACAGACCCCAGGAGGGCAGAACCCTGTCTGTGGGGTGGCAGCAGCGGTAGCTGCAGAGAAAACCCCAGAGAGCTGGTTTGGCAGTACCTGGGGTCCATAGTGGAGCCCCGGGGGTGCATGGAATTGACTCCCCAATACCAGATTTGGCAAGGGGGGGAAATTCCATGATCTTAGACATGTTACATGGCCATATTTGGAGTTACCATTGTGAAGCTACATATAGGTATTGACCTATATGTAGTGCACGCGTGTAATGGTGTCCCTGCACTCACAAAGTCTGGGGAAATGGCCTTGAACTATGTGGGGGCACCTTTGCTAGTGCAAGGGTGTCCTCAAACATAGTAACTTTGCACCTAACCTTCAGCAAATGAAGGTTAGACAAATAGGTGACCTATAAGTTACTTAGGTGCAGTGAAAATGGCTGTGAATTAACGTGTGTTTTATTTCACTCAGGCTGCAGTGGCAGTCCTGTGTAAAGGTTTGTCTGAGCTCCCTATGGGTGGCAAAAGAAATGCTGCAGCTCATAGGGATCTCCTGGAACCCCAATAGCCTCGATACCTAGGTACCATATACTAGGGAATTATGAGAGTGTTCCAGTGTGCCAATTGAAATTGGTAAAAGTGGTCACTAGACTATAGTGACAAATTTAAAGGCAGAGAGAGCATAAAGCACTGAGGTTCTGATTAGCAGAGCGTCAGTGACACAGTTAGTCACTACACAGGTATACACATTTAGGCCATAAAATATGAGCACTGGGGTCCTAGCTAGCAGGATCCCAGTGAGACAGGCAAGAACAAGCTGACATACATGTAAAAATGGGGGTATCATGCCAGGCAAGATGGTACTTTCCTACACCATTCAAATGATATATTTAATTGAGTACCCCCAATTCGCATGTGCTGGTTTACTTATAAGCCCCTAGTATATGGTACCCAGGTTCCAAGGGCATGCAAAGCTGGCTGTCCATACAAAAAAAAATCTGTCAATGATGCTTACTCATACAGGGGTTACAAAATCCTTCCAGAACGTGACCTATTATCCCAACGTTGATCATAAAAAAGTCCAGATAAAACATCGATCACGAATGTAACCACAGGGCATTTGATCATGCTTACAAGAAAAACAGTGCAACAATGCACTTTGTACAAGAAAAACAGGAATCCGTGTGGTTTAGAACCTGAACTCACTCACCAGTTGCCAGGCTTCAGTGACAGTCAGACATCAGGACAAGATGGAGTAGAGAAACTGCAATCACAGACATCCGAGAGGCCAGAGAGAAATGCTGATTTTACTTCACAATTCCACAGCATTTGACACAGCAGACCAAACAAAACTGGGGTGATGGACCAGTACTTTGTTAAAACAAAATGCAGGTTCCAAACATTTTCTAAAGAGGCCTCCGCCCATTCCCCTGTTAGCTCCACCAATGTTTCAACAGCAGGCCGACCTGATGTTTACATTTACATTGCATAAAGCTGCAGTGCAGCGAGTGAGAGAAGTGACTGAACCCTCCATTCTGAAAAGAAGTAGTTGGGGGTAATAGTCCATTAAACAGCTCGAATTTCACCTAAATGGGCACTTATAAAACAATCCAGTACTTTCCTAGTTCAGTTTGGGGTGGGACCAGGAGGTACTCACGGTACTAAAGCGGGGGGAGGGGGCGGTGCGGAATGCGCATGTTGGGGTGCTGGTGGGGGTGTGTGGAGGGGGGTCTAATAAAAGAATAAAACATACCTGAATCATCGTGGCTACTGCCGTCACCACTGCGCTGCTCCTCTCATCTGCATACAGTCTCCGGTACAGGCTCCCAGCCTGCCCTGCAGCCAATCCTGACGCTGATCAAAGCAGCATTAAGATTGGCTGGGAGCACCCAGCCAGGGCGCTCCCAGGCAGACTGGGAGTTTGTGCCTGCTCTATCCAGCCCAGCAACACAGTGCTGCGCATGTGTGTTTGATCGGGCCGAGACTGCAGGCAAAAAATGCATGCGCAGTGAGGGGGAGTGCTGTGCACTCCCCCTCAGTGCTCATCACAGTCTGTGGCCCACCCCTTTTACCAAAAAACTTTAATAAACATAGGGTCATATTTAAGGAAAGTGGCGCTGCACCTAGGGCACCACCACTTTCCTTGTGCCCCTTAGCGTCCCCCTACCACCACCATGTGTGCGCCATATCTAAAATATGGTGCATCATGATGCAGGGCTGGGGGCAATAGCGTCATTTTTATTGACGCTACTGATGTACTCTGCTGAAGTAGCGCTGAAATATTGGTGCTACTCTTGCAGAGTAAATAGGGGCCCAATATAAAAAATGGAAGCCCCCTTTTAACACCTGTCTGAGCAGGCATTAAAAGTGCTGTAAACAATAATGCAAGCAAATCTGTTAGATGCCTCCTTTACATACATTATGCCTGGCACAGGCATAATGTAGCACAAAGGGTTACAAAGTGGCACAATGCATGCATTGCACCACTTGCATGGCGGGAGGAATTTGGTCTCGTTGGGCCACATTAGCGTCAAAAACAATGATGCTAATGTGGTGCAAGGTGGCGCTAGGGGCTTATAAATATGCCCCATAGTTTATTTTTATTTTTGGTAAAAGGGTTGCAGCTGCTGCTGCTGGCGGAGGAATGATGCTCTGGGTAGGACAAAAACTGGGTTTGGTGAAGATAAGTTTTGTCCTCACTTGTTCAGTCCAGTACATTCTCAGCACTGCAATCATCTGTGTGTTCAGTTTTAAACTGCCAATTCGACCTGGCAAGTGTACCCACTTGCCAAGTCCAAAACTTCCCTTTTTATATATGTAAGGCACCCCTAAGGTAGGCCCTAGGTAGCCCCATAGGCGGGGTGCAGTGTATTTTAAAGATGGGACATGTACTGATGTGTTTCACATGTCCTAACAGTGAAATACTGCCAAATTTGCTTTTCACTGTTGCAAGGCCCATCTCTCTAACAGGTTAACATGGAGGCTGCCTTTAAATAACTTTTAAGTGCAGTTTCCCTGTGGTAGCAGATAGAGATATGGAGTTTGGTGTCTCTGTACACCTTTTGGTAAAGCTGGTTATTAGATTGTCAGTTTGATAATGCCCCTTTTAGAAAGTGGGCATTTTCCTGCTTAAACCATTATGTGACTCTGCCTGCTTGTGTTTTCCCTGTCTGGGTCAGACTGACAGTTGGGCTGTTTGTGAATCCCCCATAGCCATTGACACAAAGGGAGCTGGAGTGTAGCTTGCATATCCTGATGAGCCATCTAAGCTAGAGTGGAGGGAGGAATGTTTACTTACACCTGAATGTGCTGTGCCTGCCCTCACACAATATAGTCTCCAACCCCCTGGTGTGTGTCTGACATGGGAAGGTAGGATCCTGTGAAGAACAGAGACTTTTCTTTGAAGTTGGGAAGCTTCAAAGGTAGAAAAGGGTATATGTGGTATAAGTGGTAGATTTTTATATTACTTCTGGAATCAAGAGGAACCTCTGCCAAGGAGAGGAGCTGAAGAGCTGGAGGAGGAGTACTGCCCCTTTGCCTGAGACTGTGTTTTTCTGGGTTGGCCTGCAGTTGCTGCTTCTGCCTGAAAGAGGACAAAGACTGGACGTTGTGGTATATTCCTGCTTGAGAAGAATCTCCAAGGGCTTGGATTGAGCTTGCTTCCTGTTTTGAACTCTCAGGACCATAAAAGACTTCCTCTACCAACACCTGGACTCTCTGCTGAAATTCCTGCCCTGCCAAGTGGTGCCCCATCCAGTCCCTGGGCCCTTGAGAGGTGAAGTTGGCAGAACAAGCACAGAACAACATGCAGGTAAAATTTTGACGCACCACCTGCAACGTGGCTGAAAAACGATGCGCCAGCAGCTACGTGGCTAAAATCAATGCTCTACCTGCATCGCGGCTGGTAGATCGACGTTTCATGGCTGGAGAAAGAACGCAACACCTGCTTGCGGCTGCTGATAATGAAGCAAATCACATGCAGTGCGGTTTTCTAACACTGTGCAGCCAGATTCCTCACACATCATCGCTGGGCGTCAAAAATCAACGCAAGCCTGTGCGGATCTGAGGTGCCCACCTGTAAATCAACACATCGCTCTCTTGCGGGAGAGAAAAATTACATCTTGCTGACCCGACTGGAGAAGAAACGACGCACGGCCTCACTTGCGAGTAAGGAATTGCCGCATTGCTGACTTTCCCGACACACACTTGCCTGTGCAGCTTTATTTTTGACGCAAACCAGGTACTTTGTGTAAAATCAACGTTTCCATATTTTTCTATTGAGTAAGACTCTTATTTTTATGAAAATTCATATCTTGACTTGTGTATGTTGGAGTTTTGCTGTTTTGGTCTTCTTTGATTTAGATAAATATTACCTATTTTTCTAAAGTGGTGTGGTGTCCATTCTGTAGTGTTTTCACTGTATTACTGTGTGTGTTGGTGCAAATACTTTACACATTGTTTTTGAGATAAGCCTGAGTGCTTGTGCCAAGCTAACAAGGGGGTGAGCATGGGTTATCTTGAGTGTGTATCTCCATTGCCCTGACTTGATCGAGTATCCCTGCTTGGACAGAGTGCAAACTGACTGCCAGCCAGAGACCCCATTTCTAACAAATGGTAATAATGCATTTATTTGGCAATTACAAGAAAAACAAGACCATTTTAAAACACAATGAATACATCAAATCTCTGAGAATCTGTTACAATTGAATAAAAAGAGATCATTATTATTATACACAAAATTTCCTCGCAAGTGACTTTAATCACTTCTACATTCTGAGTTAGGAAGACGAAGATCCTTAAGGACAGAGTGTCCTGCTTCTTAATTTCGAGTTTTGTGACAAAAAATGCTCAAACTGTAAAGAAATCTTCAATCAATTGCAAAAACAGTCATTCAGATCTCATTTGATGGAACCATGTGTCATCCAGCATGGATGTGAGCACTCTGTATCCCACACTGGCAAAGAATAATGGCACTAAGCAAGCTTAGCGCCATTATTTAGGCCCACCTCCCTCCTGTGCACCATTTATGCTCGGGAGGCTAAATGAGGCACTAGGTTCTTTGAGTCATGTTTTGACCAGGAATGCATACCTTGCATCTCATTGATGCAAGGTAGTTTTCCACAGGCAAAAAATGGCTAACTCCAATATGTTGGAAAAAATATAAATACGGAGTTAAGTTTGTGCTGAATTAGCGTAAAAAAATTGACGCTAATTCAGAGCAAACAGAGTATAAATATGCCCCCAAGTCCATAAAGGTTTCAATTGAGCTTCTGTTACGCAGGCAATGTTGTGATGGGTCAGAACCACAATCTTTCTTTATGCCACTGCTTGGAATGGGAAGAGGTCCTGAGCTGAGTCTAGTAAGCCACATTTTGATGTGGGAATCTTCCACATTCAGTGGGTATCCAAATCTGTGGTTGGCCTCTTCTTAAACCAGTGTCTATCTGACATCTGGGGAACACTTGGGCTAAGACTGTAGGATGAACCACCTATAGCAGCAAGGGTATTTATCATTGTCCTACACTAAGGAGCACCCCATGAATATTCAGGATTACACCCCCCTTTATAACTGCTAGTGTCACTGAGGTGAACTAAGGCAAATCTATTTCCTGGTGAAAAATTAACATGGTTGCTGAAATTGCACCCCAAATGTATACAACAAAATGTGCTCAACAGGCAGCACTAGGGGTGAACAAGGATAATCCTGTAACCCTCTACCATATATAGACATGATTAGTGACCTGGCCTTATACATCCTAAATATATCACACATAAGCTATCGACCATGTGTCGTGCCAAAATGATTTAAAGCACCATTGGATGGTACAATCAATGTGCCAATTTTAGGTAACTGTAGCGACCAGGAAAACATATTCCTAAATTCATTTTCCTAAGTATCTGAATGAGAACACTTCTTCCAGACATGGAACTTTGCACCATATGGGCTCAATCAAACATTTTGAGGGTTTAGGAACATTACTTTTTATTCTATTGCCATTTCTCTATATAGTCGACATAAGCAGAAACCAAACATTGTAGGCTAAACTTGGGTTTGGGGCTGAAGAGATAAAAGTATGCATGTTATGCAAAGAGGTGTCAGGGGATAACTCTTTCAGAATTCACACTGTTGTCCTCCTTGTGCCAGAGGATGAAAAAAATATGTGAATTACCCCAGGGAGCAATATAGAGCTATATCTGAGTGTGAGAGAACAGGGCTGATTGCAGAGGCCCCCTAACTTTTTGCCCCCATTTTCCACTTTTTGCTGGTGTTTTCCTGACTCTGATGGTGCCCTGGGTACTGCAAACCAGTCCCAGGGCCTGTGCTCAGTGTAAAATCAGTATGCAAATTAGACTAATTATAATTGGCTAGGTCAACCTACCTATAAGTCCCTAGTATTTGGTAGGGCATGTAGGTTTAGGGACCCAAGCATAGGTGCTGAGGTGCCCAGTGTCATTTCAAAGGCAGGCCTGCCTTGGTGGCTGCTTTTAAATTAAAGTTATATGCAAATTCGACTTTGGAATTAAAAGTAGTTCCAAAGTCTTAAACTACCTTATTTTTACATATACGTCACCCCTAAGGTGTGCCCTATGAGCCTCTAGGGCTGGGTGCCATGTAACTATAAGCACGGACCTTATAAAAATTGTTTTATAAGCCCTGGTGAGGTAAAATAGCCAAATTCGTTTTCCCCTCATTGTAGTGAATGGCCTCCATAGGCTAGAATGGGGAGACATTATTTTAATTTTAAAAGTCCCCTTAAGTAACAGATACCAGAAGTTTGGTATCAAATTAATTGTTATAATAAATCCCACAACTTCCAGTTGTTGGATTTAATATAACTTGTTCAGGTTAAGAGTTGTAAACTTTACCTGCAAAGTTGCCAACTTCAGCCCTGCAGTGTTTTTGCTGCTGTGCTCTGATTGGCCAGCCTCTGGCAACCTGGCCAGGCTGCCTTGATGAGGTGTGAAGTGGCCTGGCTCCACACAAAGAGATGTGCCTGTGGGAGGAGATCCCCCCTCAGCAGATGGTGAGGCAGGAAGGGGGAGGGCTGCCAAACTGGTCTTCAAAGGCAGAGAAGGACATTTGGAGCAACCCAGCAACACCCTCACATCCTACAAACCCAGACAATTAGGTTCCCCCTTGATTAGATTAGGAGAGGGGTGTGTTTATGATTTTTAGCCACACCAGTGGGAGGGCTCAGCCAGATGTAACCTCTAAAAATCACTTTCAGACATGATGGATTTTTGAGGAATGTGCTCCCTCAGACTGATTTTTGCCACACTTCCCAGGAAGTGAACATCACAGGGGGAAGGACCATGCACCTGATTGGAGAACTAGGACCCCCCTGTTTTTCACCCAGGTTGGTTTGGCATAATGGGTCGCTCTTGTTTACTCTGTAAATTAATGTTTACTTCTTTGTAATCGCTACTGAGTGCTGCAAGAAGGATATGCTGATATGTCTGTGTTCATTCAAAGTGCTTCTTCTTCAAGGCTGCTCAGAGAAAGGTTGCTCCTGTGATCTAATTTCAGAGGGCAATGGTTGAACAAGGAGTCAGTTACGATCCAATTGTCTCTTCATCCTTAAGCTCCTTGGAAGATTGTATTCTTAAAAGTAGAACATTCAACATTCTACATTAAGGACTCCAGAACAATTATTTATTTAGTCCTAAATATAATAAAAAGAGAACATAGTATCATATACCAGGAATGAACATTCTCAATCACTATATATCAATTCAAGAAGAATTTACCCACATAGCCAGTCCCAACTAAGATCTCTCATTATTGCTGCCCAGATGGTGAAACAGGTCAAAGCAACTCAAAGCCATTCATTTTCCCTCTGTCTCTCTTTTTAATGCTTTCAGCCTCTGTTCAGTATTTGAATCTGTATCCAGTGTAGAACTGAGAAGACATCCTTGCGCACTTGTTGTCGCTTGATGTTTCATCACTTTACATGTTGTTGCCCTGGGTTGCTTTCACCAAGAGCATCATGCAAAGCCTGATCCAAACAAGTGACAGCCGGCTATACCCAAAGGAGAACATTCACCTCTTTTTTGGGATGTTTAAGAATTTGATTGTGAACATCCTTGGTGCATCCATCCAAGAGAAGGGAGGCTTCACAATACAACAACCGAGGGTGGGTGGATCTGAGAGTGGAGATCCCAGCAGAGTGTCCTGCTAGGAGAGAGATAAATATTATCCTGTATTGTTCAGTGAGCTAGTTAAATACAAATATGCAAATACACGGTCTAAGGTGTTAGTCTTCAGATATCTTTTAAGAATGAGTTCTATTATTTTTGTGAAGGAACATTCCATACAAATGAAGCAAACAAAGCTCTGTTGAACTATTGACCGTTCATTTGATGGACACAGAAAACATTTGCAACTTGTTCACTGTGTCCACCATGGTCAGCCAGGCCTCTTTCTTACTGCTCCCACAGAAGACACTATCCATAGTCTAAACTCTCTTTGCATCCTTTTCACAGATCCAGTATGTCTCTGTGAGACAGCTTTCTGAATAAATTGATGCCTTCTTCGTGGCCCCACAGCTCCCTTCTTCATTGGTGCCGGTTACATGGAACCTGTGCAGGAAAACATGACAGAGTGAGGCCAGGAATGGTGATGTGTGTTTTGTAAATAACATGCTGCTCTCAACTAAAACAATCTTGGGTTCTTTACATAGAAAAAAGGTTTAAAGCAGCTAAAAAGGGTTGAACTGAGATCACTTTGGGGTTCATTACGACTTCGGCGGACGGAAAAGCCTGTCTGCCGAAGTGCCGACGGGAAGGTTGCCACCAGTGCAGCCGCCTTCCTGCGGGCCCCATTAAGAGTTTCCCGCTGGCCCAGCAGTAAACGCCCAACAGCATTGTCTCCGGCTCATTATAGAGCCGACGGCAATGCTGTTGTGCATGTGGTGCACCAGCACCTATCACTATGTTTACTGTCTGCAAAGCAGACAGTGAGCATCACTAAGGGGCTGGCCAGGGGGCCCCTGCACTGCCCATGCTAAGTGCATGGGCAGTGCAGGGGCCCCACTAGGGCCACGTGCACCCCGTCTCCACCAACCTTTACATGGTGGGGCTACCGCCATGTAATCACTGGTGGAGAAGGGACTTGTGATCCCTAGGGCAGCACTGCTTGCAGCGCTGCCCTGGTGTATTAGGACCGCCAGCCCCTCCTGTGGAGTAAAACTGGCAGTACTTGCAGTCCCACTGTGGGGCAACCGCCATGGTCGTAATGTGGCTGCCAGACCGCCACATTGGTGGTGGTCCGACCGCCAGGCTCGTAATCAGGTCCTTAATCTTGATGTTATAGTCAGCAGTTCAAAATTTGTCAAACGGTTTTGCAAGTGCACTTCAAAAGTGTGCTAGGTGAAGAGAGAGGAACCTAGAATTTCCACAGTCAACATCTTCTCTCTTTTGTAACGGGAATGGAACCAGCCTTAGAATGTAATTGGTGGGGAATGGACCATACTAGCCAACAGGGCAAGGTGGAGTGTCAGAAGGGCTGATCTCAAAGGTCAGAGCGAGGGCTGTATTTTATGGCTGTTTGGAGGCTGGCATTTTGGTCTGGTGTGCCGGTATTTTCTTTTGATTTCCTTTAAATTACCAAAGCATCATTGCAAAATGAATGGTGTCTCCCATACCTTGCCAAACATCTATATAGCATGTCATTTCAAGTTCAAATCTGCCCTGACTTGCAAATGTGGCACTGTTTTAGCTTACACAAACACAAAGCTCCCTTTCTGGATATTTTAGTATAAAACCCAGAGAGTATTGCTGGCACTCCGTTACTATTTATCAATTGTAGTGTAGTGGTTATGTTATAGCTGTGTTGAAACCTTTCATACAGTAATAAACACACCAGTTTCAACCCTTTTCTTATTTATAATGATACTTTCATTTATTATTGTACTCATATATTAATTTAAGAAAATATACACAAATTTATACAAATCAATCCCTAGGTATTCTTAATTCTTTCTTCATTGATTTTTTGCATAAAAACGTTTGTTTATAAAACCTAATACACAAATTATTATACATTAAAAATTACAAAAACAAAATTGCAATCACTCATACAAAAATATTTATAAAAAAGTGTCCTTAATTGATTTTTTTTGCATAAAAGCTTTTATTAATAAAACCTATTGACCAATGTATTATGTAATGAAAATTACAATTGCTCATATATAAGTGTTTATATAGAAGTGTTGATGCAGCGTTGTGTAAGAAAGGTGTAATACCCCGTTGATTCTATTAACAAGAGAATCACCTTCAAACTCCTCACCCACGCTCACAAGGCACTGCACAACACCGGACCAGAATACCTCAACAGACAGCTCTCCTTCTGCACCCCGACCCGACAGCTTCCCTAGGCCGACATTTCCCTCGCCACTGTCCTACGCATCTGCAGAACAACCACCGGCGGCAGATCATTCTCACACCTCGCCGCCAAGACCGGAACACTCTTCCCACCCACCTGCGTCAGACCAAGGACCTCCTTACCTTCAGGAGACTTCTCAAGACGTGGCTGTTCGAGCAGTAGCAGCCCCCCCACCTCAGCACCTTGAGACCCTCACAGGTGAGTAGTGCGCTTTACAAATTCCCTGATTGATTGATTAATTACATAAACGAGAGACTGCAGAACGCTATTTCACAGATCTCGTGTGAAATAAAGAACACAGAGGAAACACACGGCTTGTATAAACTGCAGAAGGAGGAAAAATTCAAGAGGCACGACTGGGAAACTGTTTGGGATATCTATATTGAAAAGATTTTCCCCATTGGCAGAAGAAAATAAATGACTTACCATCTATTAGAAATACATAACAATATGGATGGCAGTGAGTAATTTGGAAATCAGATGTCATAGCACAATAAATCATGATTTGTTGTGTATAAAGTGTTCTTTGTCCTGAAGAAGGTGGGGTGAACCATTGGAAAGACCACCAAAACGCTTTTTGAATCTCTGATGATTAACTATCTGCAGAGGTCAAAATGGTAGCTATTGAAGGGACATATAAGTGTGGAAAGGAGTGGGCAACTTACACATGATCCAGTGATCCCTCTTCAACCACAGAAGCACTTTGTAGATCTTCAGACAAGTGTATCTATATTGAATTGTTTTTATAAACATATATGAAAAGGAGATATTGAAACACTATAAATATCTTAACATAATGTGGCATGTAACATAATGTATACATAATGTAAAAAAAAAGGTCTACAAAGGAGATAGTGCTCAATAAAGAGAGTGGTCACACAGAGCAGGTGAAGCCGGGAAACAGCATTTATCACGAAAGCCGAACAACGAGAGGCCTGTACAAGGAAGGGCATATAACGAAAATGCCTTTGCTACGAAAGGTTTTGACCAGGAAAATTGTTTACAACGAACATGCCTTTACAACGGATGCCTTTTACAACAAAAATGGTGGTAAATGTAAGTATACTGGGGTGGAAATTACATCCCTGTCAGCCTTGCATCTCAACATGGAGCGGTACAGGCAGAGGCTTAAAATCAATGGAACTGAGGTTGAGGGACTGAGAAATACAGGAGCCAGTGTGGCTATGGTTACAGAGAAACTGGCTTCTCCAGAGCAGATCATACCTGGTGTGTAAAACCACGTATCCTCTGCAGACAACAGAACCAAACTCCATCGCATGGCAATGGTGAGGTTGAATGGGGAGATGTGATAGGCCCTAAGAGAGTAGTTGTGTCTCCTGCAGTCCCAGTAGATTGTCTACTGGGAAATGATCTTGAAGCGTCTGACTGGTCAGGGGTGGAGAGAATGGTCCATGCAAGAATGCTGAATCTCCCTGAGTGGATATGTGCTGTGACTATGTTACATGCTGCTCAGCAAGTACACGCAGGACACTTGGACTATGGAATAATGGGCCAAGCTTCCAATGACAAGAAAAAGGGCACTAGGTCTAGTGAGCCAACCCAGAGAACTCCAGAGGTGCAAGAGGAATCTTACCCTGAGGGGGAGGGTCAGTCCTCTAAGATTGGGATTCCATCCCTGCAAGATCTGTCCAACTTGACAGAATTGAAATTGACAGGAGCTGGTGGACCCACCAGAGAGGAGCTTTGTCAGGGACTGCCTATAGTCCAGAGGAGGGTGATGTCAGTGGATTCCACAAAGTCTACTGAGAGGAGGGAGTCCTATCTACTGAAGCCAGAGACGTGAAGGAGGTTGCCACCAGGAGGTTGGTTGTCCCCCTAATGTATAGAAACTTCTTCCTCAGATTGAGCCATGACATCCCCTTGGCAGGTTATTTGGGTCAGAATAAGACTTGCAACTGGTTGGTTAACCATTTCTATTGGCCCACCATGTCTGCCAAAGTGAATTTGTTTGGTAGCTCCTATGCAACATGTCAGGCCAGTGGCAAGACAGGGGACAAATCAGAGGCTCCCTTGATACCACTGCCAATGGTCGGAACTCCCTTTGAGAGGTTAAGGGGTGGACATTGTTGGATCCCTAGACCCAACAACTGCATCAGGGATCAGCTATATCTAGTAGTGGACCATGCCACCATATATCCTGGATCAATTCCCCTCAGGACAGTCATTGCTCCTTTAATGGCTACAGCCAAACTTGGTGTGTTCACCAGAGTAGGTTTCCCAAAGGAGATGGTTTCAGATAGAGGCACAGATTTCCTGTCTAGGTATCTGAAGGCGATGTGGGAACAATGTGGTGTTACCTACAAGGTCACCACTCAATATCACCACTATGGTAATGATCTAGCAGAAAGGTTCCTGAAGGGCATGATCATGGGTTTGTCTGAGATTGGATGTTTTTCTCCCATGTCTACTGTTTGCATACAGGGGGGGTTCCACAAAAAGGGGTTAGCTTTATCCACTTTGACTTGTTGTTTGTGCACACTGGAAGACGGCCACTGTGCCTGGTGAAAGAATCTTAGGAAAAGCCTAGGACAATGTGCTGGATTATGTACTAGGCCTGCGATCTCACATGGCATAGTACATGTACAAAGCAAGGAGGAACCTGGAAGACAGCCCAGAGCACCTAAAGCTCTGGTATGACTAGAAGGCTACTATGCCTAAGTGCAAACCAGAACAATCGGTGTGAGTGTTGGAGCTTGCGGCTCCCAGGGCCATCCAGAACAAGTGGACTGGGCCATATCCAATCCTAAAGATGAAGGGTGAGGTTGCTTATCTGGTAGAACTTAACACCCCAAGGAACCCCACAGGGTCCTGCATGTCAAAAGATGAAAACCCTACAAAGCCCACAAAGACAGGGTAGACATGACCATGCTGCTGGTCACTGATGAAGGAGAAGAAGGGGAAACTAAGCCACTTCCAGAACTCCTCTCCAACAATGTGTAAGATGGGTCAGTGGAGGGAGTGGCACTGTCTCCCCAGTTGACAGACCAGCAGCACTGAGACTGCAAGTAAGTGGTGGAAAAGTTTGTTGGTCTTTTCTCTTTGATTTGTTCTATGACATTGACTTTGGTGACATTCTACCTGTCAAAAATAAGTTCTACAGGTTGTCTGACCAGGTCAAAGCCAGCATCAAAGCTGAAGTAGCTTAGATGCTGGAATATGAAGTAGTTGAGTCCTCTGACAGTCCATGGGCCAGCCCAGTGGTGCTGATACCCAATCCTTATCCTCAAAGGGGAAAGAAGGAGTTAAGGTTATGTGTGGAATACAGAGGACAGAATGCACCTACCTAGAGCTAATTAACTCATTGACAGGTTAGTGTCTGCAAAGTACCTGAGTACATTTGACTTGATCTCAGGCTACTGGAAGATTGCCCTCAGTGAAGGAGCAAAGGACAGGTCAGCATTCTCCACATTAGAGGGGCGTACCAATTGAAAGTAATGCCCTTTGGTTTAAAGAATGTCTCTGCCAACTTCCAAAGTTTGGTGAACAGGGTCCTACTCAGGTTAGACAGTTCAGTGCATCTTATCTGGACAATATAGGTGAGTACAGTTCTACCTGGGAGGCTCACCTGAAAGAAGTACTTCAGGCCCTGCAACAGGCAGTCCTGCCTATTAAGAGGAGAAAGTGCTAAATAGTGCAGAGTTCAGTGGTGTACCTTGGCCACCTTGTAGGTCGAAGCCATGTACAACCTCTCCAACCCAAAATCTAGACCATCCTGGATTGGGAGGCTTCTAAAACCCAGACACAGGTCAGGGCCTTTCATGACCTGGCTGGGTATTACAGAAGTTTTGTGAAAAAACTATGGGACAATTGTAGGTCCCCTGACAGAACTCACCTCAAAGAAATAGCCCAAGAAAGTCATTTGAACTGCAGAGTGTTAGAAGGCCTTTGACACTCTGAAGGAGACTATGGCCCTCATTATGACATTGGTAGTTTCCTGACTGCCAGGCCGGCGGTAACCCGCCGCCAGACTGGTGATGAAGACCACCATATTATGAGATTGGCGGGTTGGCTGCAGCCAACCCGCCACTTCTTCAGCCACTATGAGCCGCTGGGCCGGAGATGTCCATCTCCAACCCGGCAGGCAACAGCGTACCGCCCCTTGCATTATGAGCCAGCCTACCACCATGGTTTTTGTGGTGTTAGCCATGGCAGTAGGCCCTACTGGTAACAGGGAATTCATTCCCTGACACCAGTAGGTGACTCTCCCACCCCCTTCAACACTCACCTAATGCCCCTCACTCCCCTCCATCCAAACCTATCCCCCATCCACCCCCAATTCAAACACCCCACCCGATACATAGACTAACACCCCATCCCATATACGCACACACCCGCAGACACGCACACACCACACAACTGACCCCATAGCCAGACACGCACACAACACCCCCACACCCAACCCCCACTACAGTTACAGCACCCCTCACCCCACACACCCCTCCCCGCATACATGCACACAGACACCCACACACACCACGCATACACCCATTCACCTACACTTCCAAACACGCATTTATTCACACATACTCACACGCATTCAGGCATGCATACACACTGACATACTCACACGCATTCATACAGACGTCCAAACACGCACTCACTTCAACATTCATACACGCATTCACTCACACACATACAACCATGCATGCACCACAAGACTCACAGATGCATTTACACATGCACACATACATTCATACAGATGCGCAGACACCGCACACACACGCATAACACCCACCTCCTACCCCCCTCCTCTGTCAGAGAATCACCTTACCTGCTCCGGGTAGGTCGTCCGACAGGAAACAGGAAGGGGCGCTGCCTCTGCCAGCAGTGCCCCGCCAGCTGGATACCGCCAAGACATATTACGGGCAATAATATGGCGGGTGGTGTCCTATTGGCGGGGCAGTGCAGGTGCTAGCAATGCCAGGGTACCACCGGCCGTCAGCATGGCTACTTCTGGATTTCCACCCTGATTGTGGCGGAAATCCCTCAGTACCCACAATATGGCGGGCAGAAGACTGCCAGCACTGGCGGTCTTCTGGCGCCTGCCGCATTGGCGGTCTTGGAAAAACACTGCCAATATCATAATGAGGACCTATGTGTTCAGCACCAGTGTTCCTGGCCCCTAACTACACAAAGGAATTTGTGGTTCAGGCAGATGCTTCAGAACATGGGACTGGGGCAGTAATGGCACAAGTAAATGAGGAGGGCCTAGATCAGCCAGTTGCCTTCATTAGCAGGCGACTACTCCTCAGAGAACGAAGACAGAATGCCATTGAGAGGGAAGTCTTTGCTGTGGTCTGGTCCCTGAAGAAGCTAAAGCTTACTGTTCTACTGAAATTTCATGTTTCATCATCATTAAGCGCTTGTCTTATGTTGTCTTTATTCAGTCCCATCTTTAGTCCAACCAACCCTGCATTCTTTGCCTCCTTTAAAGGCTCTTCCTTTAAGAGTCACTCAGTGGGATGTGCTCACTCATCCTCTCCTTGCTCTCAAATGTCTTATCTTGTCCTTCAACTTAAGCCTTCTGACATAGTGCACAGGCAGGCACCTGTTGAGAATGGAGGATTGTGGCCTTGTGTTTGTTTGGTGTAGTCTGAAGGCTGGTTCAATGCATATGTAGGCTAGGACTAATTTACTAAAATATATTTACATTTTGCATTACATTGAATAGTTTAGTAGAGTCCTTGGGAAAGCTCATTGCACCCCCAACAATGCTCAAGACATATTTTCATCACAAGTACCACTCTACTCTTTTGGGAGTGTATGGGTGGTAGAATGTGGTTGAACATTATGGCCTATGTGGAAGGAGTGTTAATGTCATGAGGAATGGGTTGGTGCTCTTGCCATGAGCCTGCGTACAAGTTTTGAGCCATGGAGTGGAGCAATATAAAATGAGAGTCTCCTACTGTTATGCACACCAACACATTGTTTCGTTGGGAAGCTGTGTGATTCAGTGTGGTTTAAGTGAATGTGTGTTGGAGTCATGTGTGATGACTAGAAGGGTTTAAATAATACAGGCTTAAACCTTGAGCATATATATATATATGTATATATATATATATATATATACATATTTATATATATATATATATATATATATATATATATATATATATACATATATATATTCACTGAAAAAAGTATTGAAGTGAAAATTGTGCATTGCGAGGGCATGAGTTCTAGTTACCTCAGGCAGCTATTTATAGTTACTTGAAATAACTCTAACTATAACTGCTGGATTTCTATGTTTTTTTATGAGTAAATTCAGAACCTAACTATAACGTCCCTGTACCTTTTGCTTTTTTCATTGAATATCTACATTTTTTTATTCCATTTCCTAACTATAATTTACCTGTAACTTTTGTTTTTTCATTAAATTTCTATGGTTATTTTAACATCAAGTAATTTGGCCCAGTGCAGCAGGGGTTGACTGCAAGGCCTGGCCTGTGGCCACGCCCCTATATCCACCCAACCCTGCACCACGCATGGCCTTCAGCTGTGCACGACAGGAGTTGGCCAGGTCCTACAGCCTACCCCTATAACTACCCAACCCTGCACCATGCATGGCCTTCAGCTGTACGCAGCTGGGGTTAGCTGCAGGGCCTGCGGCCAATCCCCTATAAACACCCAGAGAGAAATTGAGAGAGGGAGAAAGAGAGAGATTTTTCAGTCTTTGATGAATGATGTACTTAGAATGAGATATTTTCAGACAAATTGAAAAGAAAAATGCATTTATCAAGTAAGTAGATTGAGATTACCTTTCGGTATGTGACCACAGTCACACCTAGACTAAAACCCATAACCTTCAGTGTGATAGTCTGAGATTTTAACCCCCAATGTCAAAGTGACCTATTACTCTACAATGTCCAGACATAACTATGACTTTAGACCCAAAGGTTTTGATGGCAAAAGCACGTAAACGTTCCATCACTAAAAATGTTTTACATTAAAAACACTAATAAATAAAGAGAACACACCATGAGATACAGGACTTTAACCTACCACCTACTGAATAAGAGTCCAAAAGATGTCCTAGGAGGCCATTTTATTTTATTTATTTTATTCATTTTTTAAAGCTAGATACCACAGGGGGGAGCATCAAGGCCGCTGACCCGCAGTTATGTTATGTTATGTTATTTTTATTTGTACCGCGCACAGCTGATCCAGCAAAGGGGCGTCCCGGCGCTTTGAGAAGGTAAAAACAACACAGCACTAAAAGCGGGCAAAAGAAGACAAAACACAACAGATAAGCTTAGACAAATAAAAAGGTCTTAATAGCCCGCCTAAACTGAAGGAGCTCATCAATGGCCCGGATTTGTGGAGAAAGAGAATTCCACCAACTCGCTGCCAGGACTCGAAAAGAGCGGCCCCCAATTCTGCTCAGCTTAAAGCGCGGAACCACTGCTAAGTTCTGGCCTAACGATCTAAGAGTGCGAGAGGGAACATAAGGAATCAGCAATTTCTCCATGATTTGCGGGGAAGTACCCTTTAAGATTTTAAATGCAAAACAGAGAACCTTAAATCTAATCCTCTGCTGCACAGGGAGCCAGTGGAGAGAGCGCAGAGTATTGGACACCGAACATCGCCTGGGGAGACCAGTCACCAGTCGGGCCGCAGCGTTTTGAACCCGCTGGAGCCGCCGAAATTCTGACTGGTTTATCCCCGCCAGTAGTGAGTTGGCATAGTCCAACCTAGACAGCACTGATGCTTGAACCACCAGCTGTCTTGTAGGTGCATCAAAAATAGCAGTCCTAGCCTTCCTCCTGCATCCTGCAGGTGCTGGCATTGTTCCCGCAAGCAGGAAGCTGCTGGAAATAGAAGCTACCTGCTTGCTGGAGCAAAGGTTTCATCTGTTTTCCTGGCCACACATTTGCGTGTAGGGAAACAGATGAAAACTCTGCTTTCTGCAAGCAAAGTGGAGTTATGTTTGCTTTTGCTTGGTGGGATCTGTCACCTCCCACCAAGGAAAAGCAAAAAGCTATGTCCCGGGGGTGGACACCCCTCGACATAGCAGGAGCTGGCCCTGGGTGGGGGCTGTCCTCAGGGCCATCATTGGCTCCTAGAGAGGGCTCCCCCTCTAACATGAACTTTTCCCGGAGAGGTGGTGGACCCCAGCGCTGCAGGTGGTGCTGCATGGCCCCCTCTTAATTATGATTGAAGCCCCAGGGAGTTGGCAGTGACAGACCCCCTTCCTTCCTTTAATTCAGTCCCAGGGGGGTGGCGCAGCCCAACTGCATTAATTTTTATTAAAGCCCCGGGGAGGTGGCGGTCCTCGGTGCTGCGGGGGGCCATGCAGCCTCCCCGCACTCATTAAGATTTAAATTCCAGGAAGGTTCGGGTCACTGCAGCTGCGGGGGGCACACAGCCCCCCTGCATTCATTTTCATTAAAGCCCTGAGGAGGTGGTGGTATGTGGAGCTGCAGGGGGTGTGTGCCCCCCCCTGCTTTCAATGTAATAATCACCCCAGGGAGGTGGCATTCCCCAGGGCATCAGCAAGCCCAGAAGGGGGGCCTGTGCAGCCCTGTCCTTATTTTTGACATGCTCCCGGGATCTGGCCCACCCAGGTCTTTATAAAAACAAGCGTGAAAGCCTGTGCTTGTTTTATTTTAAATGTTTGCAGCGGAATCACAACTCCTTTGCAAATTCACTGCAATTTTTTTGTAAGTTATTTTTTTCCCTGGGGTAAGGGGTCAAGGTGCCGTACCCTGGCCCCTTTTCTTAGTTTTTACCTTGTTTTCAGCTGAAGCGGTGTCCCAAGATGGCTGTCTCAACACGAGATTGGAAGCCTTCTCATTCCTATATATACAAATTTATTCTTTCTTTAAAATTTCTAAAATAATTGAACAGATTTACACCAAATAATGAAAGGGGTGCTTTCTGGACCAAGAGCTACCTTTCTGCCAAATTTGATGTAATTCCGTCCAGTGGTTTGGGTGCTAGTCCTGTTCAAAATCACTATGGGAATTAACCAGGAGAAAACACATTTTGGGAACCTCCCTTTTTCTCATCCCCCTCTTGAAGTATCACCCCAAAACTTTCCAGACAACAGCTGACATGAGGGTCACATTTTTGGGAAAAAATTCATGAAGATATTTTGAACAGCACCGAATAAAAAACGCTTCTTCTTTAGAAGGCTTCTTCTAAATTTAACTACCTACTGACGACCGGCAGTAGGTTTTATATATATATATATATATATATGTATATATATATATATATATAAATATATATACACACACACTACCATATATGTATACATTCTGAATAATAATTTATTGTTTCAGTTACTTAAAACCATCACAATTCTTACATTTTCCAAATTCGAACAACTATGCAAAATTATAATAATTTAAAACATTAAATATTAAATATGATCTTCTAAAATAACTTCTAAAATGACTAGGGTGTCAAAATTACAATGTCTGAATAGCGATAAAATATTATTTCAGTGTCCCGGATATCGACATACATTTTACACATTAATTTGAACAAAGAATACCTGCCACTGCTATTAAATCCATACTCAGTGGCCCGTCTCTGGGACTCATCCAGCTTAAAGGTTGATGTCAATTACCAACCCGTACTTCACTCAGAATACTGTCACATGGAATTAAATACTTCATCAGACTGCAGTTAATCAAAGGATCTAATGGATGAATAGCATTAATTATAGCTGACCTACAGGTTCTAATGCCTTGACTATTAAAAGCTTCTTTCAGCAATACAATCCTCAAATGTTTTAATAGTGTACAGATACAAACTAGTGCCCTCAATATGACTTTTGCGGTCAAAACAGTTAACTGCCGAAGTCACGCCCGCCAGGAGACCGCCAGGCAGCTCTTCACCATAAATTGGGCAGAGAGCAGCCAGCAGCCATGCTGGTGGTCAACGGTCTAGTGGAGGTTGCTCCGCTGGCACCGCCATGTCATCACAACACCGCCCGCCGTATTACAAGTTTGTAAACGGCATGGCAGTGTTGTGGTGACGGGGCGGTGCCAGTGGAGAAGGCCTCATGGACCCCATTCCCTCCTAGACGACCAGCATGAGCAGGTGAGGTGATAGTCTGACAGCGGAGGGGGGGAGGGGGTGAGGTGGTGTTGAGGGTTGTATGCGTAAATGGGGTTGTGAGTGTGTGTGAATGGAGGGGAGGGAGTGTGTGTGCGTGTGTGTTCATGTATCTGTCGGAATGTGTGAATGCGTGTCAGCGGAGGTGGGGAGGTGTTGTGGATGTGTGGATGTGTATGAATGTGTGTGCACGGATGTGTGAATGTGTGTGTGGTGTGTGCATGCGTGGATGGGGGTGGGGGTATGTACTGGGTTCGGGGCAAGGGAGGGTGGTGTCTATGGGGTTCGGGGGGTGGAAGGGGGGCCATGGCTGTTTCGGGAGGGTGGGGGAGTCGCATACTGATGACAAGAATGTTAATTCCTGTTGCGAAGGTCATAATTTGGCGGTCCTGCTCCACCACGCTGTCGGCGGTGTTACCGCCACCGCTGGCCTGGTGGAGCAGGACCGCCAAACTCATAATGACCACCTAGGTGTATGATGTTCTCCTTAGCAGCTCCACACAGCCTGCATGATTTTCTGCCAGAATGTTCCTACAAAGGCTGATCAGCCAAAGACAGTAAAATCGCAAAACGAGTAGCCATCAGTTTCCACTGTAGATGTAATGAAAAAGTCATTCTTAAATAGGCTGCTGGCTGCAAGTTCCTGAATGAGTGGAGGACCATCGAGGCATGTGTGCGAGATGCAAGTGTTTGCTTATCAACAATGAGAGACTGGATTTTCACAGCTTTATTAAATGCTTGACAGAATACATGATGAGATAAATTCAAATTCCACAAAGCTGTTGTGCCTGTTACTTCCAATAAAGATATGTCCTGTGAGATTACTTAAGATCCAGTTCCACTGACTGCCATAAGGCATTGGAAATAACTTGAGCATGATTTGCTCTTACCTTATGCCACGCTTTTATAGCAGAGTACCTTCTCTCCCAGGTTTGATTCACAAGTCCGAACGCTACTCGGACCTGCACTGGGGATGCGCTCAGCGGGAGCCCAAGTGCACACTTATATGCCCTGATTTGAAGATTATCCAAAAGCACAGCAGCCCGTTCAAGCATGACCGCGCTAGCATAGGTGATTGTTGGCAGAAGTTTTGCAGAAATAATCATCATAAGAGGTTTGAATGAAGGGCCATTCAGATTTTTAGCTAAGGCACTAAATGCAAATATATATGTGTGTTCTTTCTTAGCAATGTACTGTTCATGAGCCTTGAAAGTCAACTTGTTATTTTTGTACATCCCCAGGTACTTACAAGAGTTAACTCCCTTTAAGATGGAATCACCAAGCCTGCCCCTTGCAAATTAACTAGAGTTGCTGCAAATAGACATGGCTTTAGTTTTTTCTTTATTAATTTCCAATTTGTTGAGCTTGGCATATTCTGCCAGACCTGTACATAGTCTCTGTAGACCCACTCTTGAATGACTAAGTAGAACAATGCCATCTGCATAAGAAAGATGGGTCGGTTTTTAATTGACCCAGCCGAGGCAGATGAGAGTTAGTCTGGTCGAGTCTGGAGGATAAGTCAGCTACAAACAAATGCAGGGCTAGAGTATGGGTTTATAGAACGGTTTATAGGGGAAGTGTTTTGATGTCATGTTCACAGCACATGATGTTATTGTGTCGCTTATGCTGTAAAGATGTTGGTTTATAAATGTGCATTGGCTGTGCACCCTCCACACACATTACCAAAGGCATTTAATTCTATTTCAGGACCAGAGGCTCGGATTATGCTTTCTCTTTCTTTACTGTTAAAATCACAGCAGCCAATCAAACAACAAGAAAGGAAAAAACTAAATATCCCATGGTGCTATAGTCCAGTATCACATGCACCAATCACTGACCGTGACCTATCCCATATCAGGCATGAACCTAAACGTCATATCCTCTTTCTTTGCTGCTTCGCAGCAGATAAGTACTATTTCCCTTCTTCTTGTGTTTAAAACTTGTTTAATGTGACATATTTGTTGGATTATAGGTGTATTTCATAGCGATGCGATTCCACACGCTTTATTGCTTAATTGCAATCGTTTTTTGTGTCGATTTCCAACGTTTTTGGCCCGTTTTTACTTTTCTGGTGGATTGGGAGCGGGAGCCTCTACGCGCACTGCGCATAGTCTGTCTTTTCTGTAACTTTGAGTGCGCGCCGCGTGGGCCTACGAGCCAATCCCCGTCTTTCTTAGACTGCTGGAGACCGGCTTGTGTTCCTGTCTGCGCGCGTGTGAACTTCTATTTATAGCTCTCAGTTCAAGAGAACGGATCTGTTTTAAACACTTCCTAGTAGGAAGCATTTGAAAACCTTATTGCTCCCTGACGCCCAGAGTGCTCGACACCTGGGTTGTAAAATAAATCAGGCTCTGCCTAGAGTGGTTGCAGGCAGCTCCCTCCACACCTTATTGGGCCTGTAAATTCTTTGGATTTTGCCTGCTAGGGGGTTTTCCACTCCCCCTATTTGATATACATATTACAGATAATTCAGAATTCAGAACATTATGGCTCAGTGGGAAGACCCAGAAGCAGAATACTTCCCTGATGATTCTAACAATCAGCTAGAGGTTAATTTGGTTGAATCTTTGGATAACAGAGTACAGCAGTCTGTAAACGATGCTTTGGTTAGAGCTTTGGGTCCTTTTTCTGGACAGCTTTTCGAATATGCTCAATCCCAGGGCTGCTTGTCTAACCAAAATAACCCTCCTTTAGGAGAGGTTACTTCTAAACAGAAATCTAAATCTAAGACTAATGAGGACACCAAAGCCCAACCTATAGATCCTCATGCGGACATCTTTGAAAAGATGCGCAAGAAAATGACGACAGAACATAATTATAGCTCTAACAGAGACGCCCAGTTATTGTCATCATCCTCTGATAAAGACTCTTCCAGCGATTCTTATGACTCAGACGTCCCTGGACCCAGTAAGAAATCCAGAAAACAACCTGCTACACCACAGGTTTTGAGTTTTGACCCTAATGAGCTTATTCACCCCAGATCTTCCAACTGGCTGCCTTCGGATGAGGTAGCGCAGAATGTACATTCTAATCTCAGTAATGGTTTTGATAAGGAAGTCCGCGCTCGGCTCCGAGCGGAATGCCCCAGACCGGACTTAGACAATAAGGTGTCGGATACCCCTTAGATTGATCCTACAATGGTAACATTTATGCAGAAATCGCGAAAGACCCCAAAAAAGGGCTTGATAGGTCTTGGAGGCTCTGTCAAGACAAACTGCTAGATTTATCAGGTCCTCTGACAAAAATCTTGGAGATGGCAGTTAATGCAAAGGAATCAGGGACCCCGGTTGACACAGATGCTTTAATGGGTTGGACGCAGAGAGCCATTTGCCAGTTGGGTAACACCAATTGTGCCATATCCGCAGAGCGCAGGAAGTCTATCCTTATGCGCATTGACCCTAAATTAGTGGACCTAGTGACTTCAGAAGCTGGTCCTGCGGCTATTCGGTTCGTCATTCATTAAAGAACTGTCGAAATTCTGTTCAACTTTTTCTTAACTCGAGAAGGCCCAGATGTCTATTAAAAAAGTATTCAGAAGAGGCCTTTTTGTCAGGGCCGGTCATTTTGGAGGACGAATGCCCGGCTGAGGATCCTATTCTAGTCCCCAAAACTATTACCCAAGAGGCAGGGGTGGATGGTACGGAGATCAACCCGATCCTACCTTTTATCCCACCCGCTCCAGAGGCAGTCGCCCCAGTTTCCGCAGAGGACAGCGCAGGAGTCAACATGGAGCTATCCAAGATGCTGGCTACTCAGGTAAACATTATTCAACACACTCAAGTTCTTCTTGGGGGCAGAGTGGGTCTATTCTTGGACAACTGGAAGAAGATCTCTGGGGATTCCTGGATTCTGCAGACGGTCTCTGGGTTCATCTAGAGTTTGTCAGAACCCCATTCCAATCCACTCCCCCTATGCAAATGAATTTTTCCCTCGACGTTCAGAATTTTATAGACAAAGAGGTGCAGGCTTTGTCAGAAAAAGGAGCAGTAGAGTTTTCTACTTCTCACCCCTCCGGATTTTGCAGTCCCATTTTTGTAGTCGTCAAAAAAGGGGGAGGTCATCGTCTAGTTCTCAATTTAAAAGACTTCAATTCTTGGATTGTTTACAGATATTTCAAGATGGAAGGAATCCACATGTTGAGAGACATTCTTTCAGAGGGAGTTTGGATGGTCCGTATAGACATAAAGGATGCGTATCTATCAGTCCCAATCTTTCCCCCTCACAGAAGATTTCTTCAATTTCTGTGGAAAGGCCATTGTCTGGAGTTCAGAGCACTTCTGTTTGGCCTGTCATCAGCCCCTTGGTGTTTCATGAAACTGTTGAGACCAGTTGTAGAATCGTTGAGAACAAAGGGGGTCAGACTGGTTATATATCTGGATGACATTTTATTGATGGCTCAGAACCCTCGCTCTCTGCTAACACACCTGAACTGGACCATTACTTTATTACAGGACTTGGGTTTCCTGATCAATGTGCAGAAGTCGTCATTGATTCCATCTCAGATGATGGAGTTTCTGGGATTCAGGATAGACTCTGTCCGAGCTCTCCCGGTTCTTCCATCAGCAAGAATTTGCAATATCAAAATGGAATTGAGAGCAGCGTTAGCAAACACATTTATCTCTCTGAGGACCATTGCCAGATTGGTGGGTCTGTTGACCTCCTCCATTCAGGCAATTTTCCCAGCCCCCTTACACTATTGTGCTCTTCAGAAGCTAAAGATAAGACATCTCCAGCAGGGTCTGAGTTATTCCGAGTTGATTCCCTTGACAACAGAAGTCAGGGAGGAAATTCATTGGTGGTTGCAACACATGGAGGCTTGGAATGGGAAAGCCATCTTTGGATCACACCCAGAGGTAGTGATAGAATCGGATGCCAGTCAATGGGGTTGGTGAGCCCGTTGCGGACCCCTGGTGACAGGGGGCAGATGGTCTCAGACAGAAAGCTCCCTTCATATCAACTGCCAGGAACTTCTAGCAGGTTTGTTTGCTATAAAGAGTCTTTCTCCTCAAAAGACAAATTGTTGCATACTACTGCAAATTGACAACATCTCAGCAGAACGCTATGTTGACAAACTGGGAGGGACGAGATCCCGTCTTCTAGCAGAGATAGCCAAGGAGTTTTGTCATTATTGCCTGGAACATCGATTAATAGTGATAGCAGAGTACCTTCCGAGGACACTGAACACTGCGGCAGACTGGAACTCCGGATACCTATCGGATTCCAGCAACTGGAAACTGAATCCAGTTATATTTTCCCAGATAATCCAGGAATGGGGTCCTTGCAATATGGACCTCTTTGCATCCCGTCTCAATACTCAGGCGCCTAATTTCTTCAGTTGGCGTCCAGACCCTCTTGCTCTAGCGATGGATGCTTTCCTTCGAACAACGAGAGGCCTGTACAAGGAAGGGCATATAACGAAAATGCCTTTGCTACGAAAGGTTTTGACCAGGAAAATTGTTTACAACGAACATGCCTTTACAACGGATGCCTTTTACAACAAAAATGGTGGTAAATGTAAGTATACTGGGGTGGAAATTACATCCCTGTCAGCCTTGCATCTCAACATGGAGCGGTACAGGCAGAGGCTTAAAATCAATGGAACTGAGGTTGAGGGACTGAGAAATACAGGAGCCAGTGTGGCTATGGTTACAGAGAAACTGGCTTCTCCAGAGCAGATCATACCTGGTGTGTAAAACCACGTATCCTCTGCAGACAACAGAACCAAACTCCATCGCATGGCAATGGTGAGGTTGAATGGGGAGATGTGATAGGCCCTAAGAGAGTAGTTGTGTCTCCTGCAGTCCCAGTAGATTGTCTACTGGGAAATGATCTTGAAGCGTCTGACTGGTCAGGGGTGGAGAGAATGGTCCATGCAAGAATGCTGAATCTCCCTGAGTGGATATGTGCTGTGACTATGTTACATGCTGCTCAGCAAGTACACGCAGGACACTTGGACTATGGAATAATGGGCCAAGCTTCCAATGACAAGAAAAAGGGCACTAGGTCTAGTGAGCCAACCCAGAGAACTCCAGAGGTGCAAGAGGAATCTTACCCTGAGGGGGAGGGTCAGTCCTCTAAGATTGGGATTCCATCCCTGCAAGATCTGTCCAACTTGACAGAATTGAAATTGACAGGAGCTGGTGGACCCACCAGAGAGGAGCTTTGTCAGGGACTGCCTATAGTCCAGAGGAGGGTGATGTCAGTGGATTCCACAAAGTCTACTGAGAGGAGGGAGTCCTATCTACTGAAGCCAGAGACGTGAAGGAGGTTGCCACCAGGAGGTTGGTTGTCCCCCTAATGTATAGAAACTTCTTCCTCAGATTGAGCCATGACATCCCCTTGGCAGGTTATTTGGGTCAGAATAAGACTTGCAACTGGTTGGTTAACCATTTCTATTGGCCCACCATGTCTGCCAAAGTGAATTTGTTTGGTAGCTCCTATGCAACATGTCAGGCCAGTGGCAAGACAGGGGACAAATCAGAGGCTCCCTTGATACCACTGCCAATGGTCGGAACTCCCTTTGAGAGGTTAAGGGGTGGACATTGTTGGATCCCTAGACCCAACAACTGCATCAGGGATCAGCTATATCTAGTAGTGGACCATGCCACCATATATCCTGGATCAATTCCCCTCAGGACAGTCATTGCTCCTTTAATGGCTACAGCCAAACTTGGTGTGTTCACCAGAGTAGGTTTCCCAAAGGAGATGGTTTCAGATAGAGGCACAGATTTCCTGTCTAGGTATCTGAAGGCGATGTGGGAACAATGTGGTGTTACCTACAAGGTCACCACTCAATATCACCACTATGGTAATGATCTAGCAGAAAGGTTCCTGAAGGGCATGATCATGGGTTTGTCTGAGATTGGATGTTTTTCTCCCATGTCTACTGTTTGCATACAGGGGGGGTTCCACAAAAAGGGGTTAGCTTTATCCACTTTGACTTGTTGTTTGTGCACACTGGAAGACGGCCACTGTGCCTGGTGAAAGAATCTTAGGAAAAGCCTAGGACAATGTGCTGGATTATGTACTAGGCCTGCGATCTCACATGGCATAGTACATGTACAAAGCAAGGAGGAACCTGGAAGACAGCCCAGAGCACCTAAAGCTCTGGTATGACTAGAAGGCTACTATGCCTAAGTGCAAACCAGAACAATCGGTGTGAGTGTTGGAGCTTGCGGCTCCCAGGGCCATCCAGAACAAGTGGACTGGGCCATATCCAATCCTAAAGATGAAGGGTGAGGTTGCTTATCTGGTAGAACTTAACACCCCAAGGAACCCCACAGGGTCCTGCATGTCAAAAGATGAAAACCCTACAAAGCCCACAAAGACAGGGTAGACATGACCATGCTGCTGGTCACTGATGAAGGAGAAGAAGGGGAAACTAAGCCACTTCCAGAACTCCTCTCCAACAATGTGTAAGATGGGTCAGTGGAGGGAGTGGCACTGTCTCCCCAGTTGACAGACCAGCAGCACTGAGACTGCAAGTAAGTGGTGGAAAAGTTTGTTGGTCTTTTCTCTTTGATTTGTTCTATGACATTGACTTTGGTGACATTCTACCTGTCAAAAATAAGTTCTACAGGTTGTCTGACCAGGTCAAAGCCAGCATCAAAGCTGAAGTAGCTTAGATGCTGGAATATGAAGTAGTTGAGTCCTCTGACAGTCCATGGGCCAGCCCAGTGGTGCTGATACCCAATCCTTATCCTCAAAGGGGAAAGAAGGAGTTAAGGTTATGTGTGGAATACAGAGGACAGAATGCACCTACCTAGAGCTAATTAACTCATTGACAGGTTAGTGTCTGCAAAGTACCTGAGTACATTTGACTTGATCTCAGGCTACTGGAAGATTGCCCTCAGTGAAGGAGCAAAGGACAGGTCAGCATTCTCCACATTAGAGGGGCGTACCAATTGAAAGTAATGCCCTTTGGTTTAAAGAATGTCTCTGCCAACTTCCAAAGTTTGGTGAACAGGGTCCTACTCAGGTTAGACAGTTCAGTGCATCTTATCTGGACAATATAGGTGAGTACAGTTCTACCTGGGAGGCTCACCTGAAAGAAGTACTTCAGGCCCTGCAACAGGCAGTCCTGCCTATTAAGAGGAGAAAGTGCTAAATAGTGCAGAGTTCAGTGGTGTACCTTGGCCACCTTGTAGGTCGAAGCCATGTACAACCTCTCCAACCCAAAATCTAGACCATCCTGGATTGGGAGGCTTCTAAAACCCAGACACAGGTCAGGGCCTTTCATGACCTGGCTGGGTATTACAGAAGTTTTGTGAAAAAACTATGGGACAATTGTAGGTCCCCTGACAGAACTCACCTCAAAGAAATAGCCCAAGAAAGTCATTTGAACTGCAGAGTGTTAGAAGGCCTTTGACACTCTGAAGGAGACTATGGCCCTCATTATGACATTGGTAGTTTCCTGACTGCCAGGCCGGCGGTAACCCGCCGCCAGACTGGTGATGAAGACCACCATATTATGAGATTGGCGGGTTGGCTGCAGCCAACCCGCCACTTCTTCAGCCACTATGAGCCGCTGGGCCGGAGATGTCCATCTCCAACCCGGCAGGCAACAGCGTACCGCCCCTTGCATTATGAGCCAGCCTACCACCATGGTTTTTGTGGTGTTAGCCATGGCAGTAGGCCCTACTGGTAACAGGGAATTCATTCCCTGACACCAGTAGGTGACTCTCCCACCCCCTTCAACACTCACCTAATGCCCCTCACTCCCCTCCATCCAAACCTATCCCCCATCCACCCCCAATTCAAACACCCCACCCGATACATAGACTAACACCCCATCCCATATACGCACACACCCGCAGACACGCACACACCACACAACTGACCCCATAGCCAGACACGCACACAACACCCCCACACCCAACCCCCACTACAGTTACAGCACCCCTCACCCCACACACCCCTCCCCGCATACATGCACACAGACACCCACACACACCACGCATACACCCATTCACCTACACTTCCAAACACGCATTTATTCACACATACTCACACGCATTCAGGCATGCATACACACTGACATACTCACACGCATTCATACAGACGTCCAAACACGCACTCACTTCAACATTCATACACGCATTCACTCACACACATACAACCATGCATGCACCACAAGACTCACAGATGCATTTACACATGCACACATACATTCATACAGATGCGCAGACACCGCACACACACGCATAACACCCACCTCCTACCCCCCTCCTCTGTCAGAGAATCACCTTACCTGCTCCGGGTAGGTCGTCCGACAGGAAACAGGAAGGGGCGCTGCCTCTGCCAGCAGTGCCCCGCCAGCTGGATACCGCCAAGACATATTACGGGCAATAATATGGCGGGTGGTGTCCTATTGGCGGGGCAGTGCAGGTGCTAGCAATGCCAGGGTACCACCGGCCGTCAGCATGGCTACTTCTGGATTTCCACCCTGATTGTGGCGGAAATCCCTCAGTACCCACAATATGGCGGGCAGAAGACTGCCAGCACTGGCGGTCTTCTGGCGCCTGCCGCATTGGCGGTCTTGGAAAAACACTGCCAATATCATAATGAGGACCTATGTGTTCAGCACCAGTGTTCCTGGCCCCTAACTACACAAAGGAATTTGTGGTTCAGGCAGATGCTTCAGAACATGGGACTGGGGCAGTAATGGCACAAGTAAATGAGGAGGGCCTAGATCAGCCAGTTGCCTTCATTAGCAGGCGACTACTCCTCAGAGAACGAAGACAGAATGCCATTGAGAGGGAAGTCTTTGCTGTGGTCTGGTCCCTGAAGAAGCTAAAGCTTACTGTTCTACTGAAATTTCATGTTTCATCATCATTAAGCGCTTGTCTTATGTTGTCTTTATTCAGTCCCATCTTTAGTCCAACCAACCCTGCATTCTTTGCCTCCTTTAAAGGCTCTTCCTTTAAGAGTCACTCAGTGGGATGTGCTCACTCATCCTCTCCTTGCTCTCAAATGTCTTATCTTGTCCTTCAACTTAAGCCTTCTGACATAGTGCACAGGCAGGCACCTGTTGAGAATGGAGGATTGTGGCCTTGTGTTTGTTTGGTGTAGTCTGAAGGCTGGTTCAATGCATATGTAGGCTAGGACTAATTTACTAAAATATATTTACATTTTGCATTACATTGAATAGTTTAGTAGAGTCCTTGGGAAAGCTCATTGCACCCCCAACAATGCTCAAGACATATTTTCATCACAAGTACCACTCTACTCTTTTGGGAGTGTATGGGTGGTAGAATGTGGTTGAACATTATGGCCTATGTGGAAGGAGTGTTAATGTCATGAGGAATGGGTTGGTGCTCTTGCCATGAGCCTGCGTACAAGTTTTGAGCCATGGAGTGGAGCAATATAAAATGAGAGTCTCCTACTGTTATGCACACCAACACATTGTTTCGTTGGGAAGCTGTGTGATTCAGTGTGGTTTAAGTGAATGTGTGTTGGAGTCATGTGTGATGACTAGAAGGGTTTAAATAATACAGGCTTAAACCTTGAGCATATATATATATATGTATATATATATATATATATATACATATTTATATATATATATATATATATATATATATATATATATATATACATATATATATTCACTGAAAAAAGTATTGAAGTGAAAATTGTGCATTGCGAGGGCATGAGTTCTAGTTACCTCAGGCAGCTATTTATAGTTACTTGAAATAACTCTAACTATAACTGCTGGATTTCTATGTTTTTTTATGAGTAAATTCAGAACCTAACTATAACGTCCCTGTACCTTTTGCTTTTTTCATTGAATATCTACATTTTTTTATTCCATTTCCTAACTATAATTTACCTGTAACTTTTGTTTTTTCATTAAATTTCTATGGTTATTTTAACATCAAGTAATTTGGCCCAGTGCAGCAGGGGTTGACTGCAAGGCCTGGCCTGTGGCCACGCCCCTATATCCACCCAACCCTGCACCACGCATGGCCTTCAGCTGTGCACGACAGGAGTTGGCCAGGTCCTACAGCCTACCCCTATAACTACCCAACCCTGCACCATGCATGGCCTTCAGCTGTACGCAGCTGGGGTTAGCTGCAGGGCCTGCGGCCAATCCCCTATAAACACCCAGAGAGAAATTGAGAGAGGGAGAAAGAGAGAGATTTTTCAGTCTTTGATGAATGATGTACTTAGAATGAGATATTTTCAGACAAATTGAAAAGAAAAATGCATTTATCAAGTAAGTAGATTGAGATTACCTTTCGGTATGTGACCACAGTCACACCTAGACTAAAACCCATAACCTTCAGTGTGATAGTCTGAGATTTTAACCCCCAATGTCAAAGTGACCTATTACTCTACAATGTCCAGACATAACTATGACTTTAGACCCAAAGGTTTTGATGGCAAAAGCACGTAAACGTTCCATCACTAAAAATGTTTTACATTAAAAACACTAATAAATAAAGAGAACACACCATGAGATACAGGACTTTAACCTACCACCTACTGAATAAGAGTCCAAAAGATGTCCTAGGAGGCCATTTTATTTTATTTATTTTATTCATTTTTTAAAGCTAGATACCACAGGGGGGAGCATCAAGGCCGCTGACCCGCAGTTATGTTATGTTATGTTATTTTTATTTGTACCGCGCACAGCTGATCCAGCAAAGGGGCGTCCCGGCGCTTTGAGAAGGTAAAAACAACACAGCACTAAAAGCGGGCAAAAGAAGACAAAACACAACAGATAAGCTTAGACAAATAAAAAGGTCTTAATAGCCCGCCTAAACTGAAGGAGCTCATCAATGGCCCGGATTTGTGGAGAAAGAGAATTCCACCAACTCGCTGCCAGGACTCGAAAAGAGCGGCCCCCAATTCTGCTCAGCTTAAAGCGCGGAACCACTGCTAAGTTCTGGCCTAACGATCTAAGAGTGCGAGAGGGAACATAAGGAATCAGCAATTTCTCCATGATTTGCGGGGAAGTACCCTTTAAGATTTTAAATGCAAAACAGAGAACCTTAAATCTAATCCTCTGCTGCACAGGGAGCCAGTGGAGAGAGCGCAGAGTATTGGACACCGAACATCGCCTGGGGAGACCAGTCACCAGTCGGGCCGCAGCGTTTTGAACCCGCTGGAGCCGCCGAAATTCTGACTGGTTTATCCCCGCCAGTAGTGAGTTGGCATAGTCCAACCTAGACAGCACTGATGCTTGAACCACCAGCTGTCTTGTAGGTGCATCAAAAATAGCAGTCCTAGCCTTCCTCCTGCATCCTGCAGGTGCTGGCATTGTTCCCGCAAGCAGGAAGCTGCTGGAAATAGAAGCTACCTGCTTGCTGGAGCAAAGGTTTCATCTGTTTTCCTGGCCACACATTTGCGTGTAGGGAAACAGATGAAAACTCTGCTTTCTGCAAGCAAAGTGGAGTTATGTTTGCTTTTGCTTGGTGGGATCTGTCACCTCCCACCAAGGAAAAGCAAAAAGCTATGTCCCGGGGGTGGACACCCCTCGACATAGCAGGAGCTGGCCCTGGGTGGGGGCTGTCCTCAGGGCCATCATTGGCTCCTAGAGAGGGCTCCCCCTCTAACATGAACTTTTCCCGGAGAGGTGGTGGACCCCAGCGCTGCAGGTGGTGCTGCATGGCCCCCTCTTAATTATGATTGAAGCCCCAGGGAGTTGGCAGTGACAGACCCCCTTCCTTCCTTTAATTCAGTCCCAGGGGGGTGGCGCAGCCCAACTGCATTAATTTTTATTAAAGCCCCGGGGAGGTGGCGGTCCTCGGTGCTGCGGGGGGCCATGCAGCCTCCCCGCACTCATTAAGATTTAAATTCCAGGAAGGTTCGGGTCACTGCAGCTGCGGGGGGCACACAGCCCCCCTGCATTCATTTTCATTAAAGCCCTGAGGAGGTGGTGGTATGTGGAGCTGCAGGGGGTGTGTGCCCCCCCCTGCTTTCAATGTAATAATCACCCCAGGGAGGTGGCATTCCCCAGGGCATCAGCAAGCCCAGAAGGGGGGCCTGTGCAGCCCTGTCCTTATTTTTGACATGCTCCCGGGATCTGGCCCACCCAGGTCTTTATAAAAACAAGCGTGAAAGCCTGTGCTTGTTTTATTTTAAATGTTTGCAGCGGAATCACAACTCCTTTGCAAATTCACTGCAATTTTTTTGTAAGTTATTTTTTTCCCTGGGGTAAGGGGTCAAGGTGCCGTACCCTGGCCCCTTTTCTTAGTTTTTACCTTGTTTTCAGCTGAAGCGGTGTCCCAAGATGGCTGTCTCAACACGAGATTGGAAGCCTTCTCATTCCTATATATACAAATTTATTCTTTCTTTAAAATTTCTAAAATAATTGAACAGATTTACACCAAATAATGAAAGGGGTGCTTTCTGGACCAAGAGCTACCTTTCTGCCAAATTTGATGTAATTCCGTCCAGTGGTTTGGGTGCTAGTCCTGTTCAAAATCACTATGGGAATTAACCAGGAGAAAACACATTTTGGGAACCTCCCTTTTTCTCATCCCCCTCTTGAAGTATCACCCCAAAACTTTCCAGACAACAGCTGACATGAGGGTCACATTTTTGGGAAAAAATTCATGAAGATATTTTGAACAGCACCGAATAAAAAACGCTTCTTCTTTAGAAGGCTTCTTCTAAATTTAACTACCTACTGACGACCGGCAGTAGGTTTTATATATATATATATATATATATGTATATATATATATATATATAAATATATATACACACACACTACCATATATGTATACATTCTGAATAATAATTTATTGTTTCAGTTACTTAAAACCATCACAATTCTTACATTTTCCAAATTCGAACAACTATGCAAAATTATAATAATTTAAAACATTAAATATTAAATATGATCTTCTAAAATAACTTCTAAAATGACTAGGGTGTCAAAATTACAATGTCTGAATAGCGATAAAATATTATTTCAGTGTCCCGGATATCGACATACATTTTACACATTAATTTGAACAAAGAATACCTGCCACTGCTATTAAATCCATACTCAGTGGCCCGTCTCTGGGACTCATCCAGCTTAAAGGTTGATGTCAATTACCAACCCGTACTTCACTCAGAATACTGTCACATGGAATTAAATACTTCATCAGACTGCAGTTAATCAAAGGATCTAATGGATGAATAGCATTAATTATAGCTGACCTACAGGTTCTAATGCCTTGACTATTAAAAGCTTCTTTCAGCAATACAATCCTCAAATGTTTTAATAGTGTACAGATACAAACTAGTGCCCTCAATATGACTTTTGCGGTCAAAACAGTTAACTGCCGAAGTCACGCCCGCCAGGAGACCGCCAGGCAGCTCTTCACCATAAATTGGGCAGAGAGCAGCCAGCAGCCATGCTGGTGGTCAACGGTCTAGTGGAGGTTGCTCCGCTGGCACCGCCATGTCATCACAACACCGCCCGCCGTATTACAAGTTTGTAAACGGCATGGCAGTGTTGTGGTGACGGGGCGGTGCCAGTGGAGAAGGCCTCATGGACCCCATTCCCTCCTAGACGACCAGCATGAGCAGGTGAGGTGATAGTCTGACAGCGGAGGGGGGGAGGGGGTGAGGTGGTGTTGAGGGTTGTATGCGTAAATGGGGTTGTGAGTGTGTGTGAATGGAGGGGAGGGAGTGTGTGTGCGTGTGTGTTCATGTATCTGTCGGAATGTGTGAATGCGTGTCAGCGGAGGTGGGGAGGTGTTGTGGATGTGTGGATGTGTATGAATGTGTGTGCACGGATGTGTGAATGTGTGTGTGGTGTGTGCATGCGTGGATGGGGGTGGGGGTATGTACTGGGTTCGGGGCAAGGGAGGGTGGTGTCTATGGGGTTCGGGGGGTGGAAGGGGGGCCATGGCTGTTTCGGGAGGGTGGGGGAGTCGCATACTGATGACAAGAATGTTAATTCCTGTTGCGAAGGTCATAATTTGGCGGTCCTGCTCCACCACGCTGTCGGCGGTGTTACCGCCACCGCTGGCCTGGTGGAGCAGGACCGCCAAACTCATAATGACCACCTAGGTGTATGATGTTCTCCTTAGCAGCTCCACACAGCCTGCATGATTTTCTGCCAGAATGTTCCTACAAAGGCTGATCAGCCAAAGACAGTAAAATCGCAAAACGAGTAGCCATCAGTTTCCACTGTAGATGTAATGAAAAAGTCATTCTTAAATAGGCTGCTGGCTGCAAGTTCCTGAATGAGTGGAGGACCATCGAGGCATGTGTGCGAGATGCAAGTGTTTGCTTATCAACAATGAGAGACTGGATTTTCACAGCTTTATTAAATGCTTGACAGAATACATGATGAGATAAATTCAAATTCCACAAAGCTGTTGTGCCTGTTACTTCCAATAAAGATATGTCCTGTGAGATTACTTAAGATCCAGTTCCACTGACTGCCATAAGGCATTGGAAATAACTTGAGCATGATTTGCTCTTACCTTATGCCACGCTTTTATAGCAGAGTACCTTCTCTCCCAGGTTTGATTCACAAGTCCGAACGCTACTCGGACCTGCACTGGGGATGCGCTCAGCGGGAGCCCAAGTGCACACTTATATGCCCTGATTTGAAGATTATCCAAAAGCACAGCAGCCCGTTCAAGCATGACCGCGCTAGCATAGGTGATTGTTGGCAGAAGTTTTGCAGAAATAATCATCATAAGAGGTTTGAATGAAGGGCCATTCAGATTTTTAGCTAAGGCACTAAATGCAAATATATATGTGTGTTCTTTCTTAGCAATGTACTGTTCATGAGCCTTGAAAGTCAACTTGTTATTTTTGTACATCCCCAGGTACTTACAAGAGTTAACTCCCTTTAAGATGGAATCACCAAGCCTGCCCCTTGCAAATTAACTAGAGTTGCTGCAAATAGACATGGCTTTAGTTTTTTCTTTATTAATTTCCAATTTGTTGAGCTTGGCATATTCTGCCAGACCTGTACATAGTCTCTGTAGACCCACTCTTGAATGACTAAGTAGAACAATGCCATCTGCATAAGAAAGATGGGTCGGTTTTTAATTGACCCAGCCGAGGCAGATGAGAGTTAGTCTGGTCGAGTCTGGAGGATAAGTCAGCTACAAACAAATGCAGGGCTAGAGTATGGGTTTATAGAACGGTTTATAGGGGAAGTGTTTTGATGTCATGTTCACAGCACATGATGTTATTGTGTCGCTTATGCTGTAAAGATGTTGGTTTATAAATGTGCATTGGCTGTGCACCCTCCACACACATTACCAAAGGCATTTAATTCTATTTCAGGACCAGAGGCTCGGATTATGCTTTCTCTTTCTTTACTGTTAAAATCACAGCAGCCAATCAAACAACAAGAAAGGAAAAAACTAAATATCCCATGGTGCTATAGTCCAGTATCACATGCACCAATCACTGACCGTGACCTATCCCATATCAGGCATGAACCTAAACGTCATATCCTCTTTCTTTGCTGCTTCGCAGCAGATAAGTACTATTTCCCTTCTTCTTGTGTTTAAAACTTGTTTAATGTGACATATTTGTTGGATTATAGGTGTATTTCATAGCGATGCGATTCCACACGCTTTATTGCTTAATTGCAATCGTTTTTTGTGTCGATTTCCAACGTTTTTGGCCCGTTTTTACTTTTCTGGTGGATTGGGAGCGGGAGCCTCTACGCGCACTGCGCATAGTCTGTCTTTTCTGTAACTTTGAGTGCGCGCCGCGTGGGCCTACGAGCCAATCCCCGTCTTTCTTAGACTGCTGGAGACCGGCTTGTGTTCCTGTCTGCGCGCGTGTGAACTTCTATTTATAGCTCTCAGTTCAAGAGAACGGATCTGTTTTAAACACTTCCTAGTAGGAAGCATTTGAAAACCTTATTGCTCCCTGACGCCCAGAGTGCTCGACACCTGGGTTGTAAAATAAATCAGGCTCTGCCTAGAGTGGTTGCAGGCAGCTCCCTCCACACCTTATTGGGCCTGTAAATTCTTTGGATTTTGCCTGCTAGGGGGTTTTCCACTCCCCCTATTTGATATACATATTACAGATAATTCAGAATTCAGAACATTATGGCTCAGTGGGAAGACCCAGAAGCAGAATACTTCCCTGATGATTCTAACAATCAGCTAGAGGTTAATTTGGTTGAATCTTTGGATAACAGAGTACAGCAGTCTGTAAACGATGCTTTGGTTAGAGCTTTGGGTCCTTTTTCTGGACAGCTTTTCGAATATGCTCAATCCCAGGGCTGCTTGTCTAACCAAAATAACCCTCCTTTAGGAGAGGTTACTTCTAAACAGAAATCTAAATCTAAGACTAATGAGGACACCAAAGCCCAACCTATAGATCCTCATGCGGACATCTTTGAAAAGATGCGCAAGAAAATGACGACAGAACATAATTATAGCTCTAACAGAGACGCCCAGTTATTGTCATCATCCTCTGATAAAGACTCTTCCAGCGATTCTTATGACTCAGACGTCCCTGGACCCAGTAAGAAATCCAGAAAACAACCTGCTACACCACAGGTTTTGAGTTTTGACCCTAATGAGCTTATTCACCCCAGATCTTCCAACTGGCTGCCTTCGGATGAGGTAGCGCAGAATGTACATTCTAATCTCAGTAATGGTTTTGATAAGGAAGTCCGCGCTCGGCTCCGAGCGGAATGCCCCAGACCGGACTTAGACAATAAGGTGTCGGATACCCCTTAGATTGATCCTACAATGGTAACATTTATGCAGAAATCGCGAAAGACCCCAAAAAAGGGCTTGATAGGTCTTGGAGGCTCTGTCAAGACAAACTGCTAGATTTATCAGGTCCTCTGACAAAAATCTTGGAGATGGCAGTTAATGCAAAGGAATCAGGGACCCCGGTTGACACAGATGCTTTAATGGGTTGGACGCAGAGAGCCATTTGCCAGTTGGGTAACACCAATTGTGCCATATCCGCAGAGCGCAGGAAGTCTATCCTTATGCGCATTGACCCTAAATTAGTGGACCTAGTGACTTCAGAAGCTGGTCCTGCGGCTATTCGGTTCGTCATTCATTAAAGAACTGTCGAAATTCTGTTCAACTTTTTCTTAACTCGAGAAGGCCCAGATGTCTATTAAAAAAGTATTCAGAAGAGGCCTTTTTGTCAGGGCCGGTCATTTTGGAGGACGAATGCCCGGCTGAGGATCCTATTCTAGTCCCCAAAACTATTACCCAAGAGGCAGGGGTGGATGGTACGGAGATCAACCCGATCCTACCTTTTATCCCACCCGCTCCAGAGGCAGTCGCCCCAGTTTCCGCAGAGGACAGCGCAGGAGTCAACATGGAGCTATCCAAGATGCTGGCTACTCAGGTAAACATTATTCAACACACTCAAGTTCTTCTTGGGGGCAGAGTGGGTCTATTCTTGGACAACTGGAAGAAGATCTCTGGGGATTCCTGGATTCTGCAGACGGTCTCTGGGTTCATCTAGAGTTTGTCAGAACCCCATTCCAATCCACTCCCCCTATGCAAATGAATTTTTCCCTCGACGTTCAGAATTTTATAGACAAAGAGGTGCAGGCTTTGTCAGAAAAAGGAGCAGTAGAGTTTTCTACTTCTCACCCCTCCGGATTTTGCAGTCCCATTTTTGTAGTCGTCAAAAAAGGGGGAGGTCATCGTCTAGTTCTCAATTTAAAAGACTTCAATTCTTGGATTGTTTACAGATATTTCAAGATGGAAGGAATCCACATGTTGAGAGACATTCTTTCAGAGGGAGTTTGGATGGTCCGTATAGACATAAAGGATGCGTATCTATCAGTCCCAATCTTTCCCCCTCACAGAAGATTTCTTCAATTTCTGTGGAAAGGCCATTGTCTGGAGTTCAGAGCACTTCTGTTTGGCCTGTCATCAGCCCCTTGGTGTTTCATGAAACTGTTGAGACCAGTTGTAGAATCGTTGAGAACAAAGGGGGTCAGACTGGTTATATATCTGGATGACATTTTATTGATGGCTCAGAACCCTCGCTCTCTGCTAACACACCTGAACTGGACCATTACTTTATTACAGGACTTGGGTTTCCTGATCAATGTGCAGAAGTCGTCATTGATTCCATCTCAGATGATGGAGTTTCTGGGATTCAGGATAGACTCTGTCCGAGCTCTCCCGGTTCTTCCATCAGCAAGAATTTGCAATATCAAAATGGAATTGAGAGCAGCGTTAGCAAACACATTTATCTCTCTGAGGACCATTGCCAGATTGGTGGGTCTGTTGACCTCCTCCATTCAGGCAATTTTCCCAGCCCCCTTACACTATTGTGCTCTTCAGAAGCTAAAGATAAGACATCTCCAGCAGGGTCTGAGTTATTCCGAGTTGATTCCCTTGACAACAGAAGTCAGGGAGGAAATTCATTGGTGGTTGCAACACATGGAGGCTTGGAATGGGAAAGCCATCTTTGGATCACACCCAGAGGTAGTGATAGAATCGGATGCCAGTCAATGGGGTTGGTGAGCCCGTTGCGGACCCCTGGTGACAGGGGGCAGATGGTCTCAGACAGAAAGCTCCCTTCATATCAACTGCCAGGAACTTCTAGCAGGTTTGTTTGCTATAAAGAGTCTTTCTCCTCAAAAGACAAATTGTTGCATACTACTGCAAATTGACAACATCTCAGCAGAACGCTATGTTGACAAACTGGGAGGGACGAGATCCCGTCTTCTAGCAGAGATAGCCAAGGAGTTTTGTCATTATTGCCTGGAACATCGATTAATAGTGATAGCAGAGTACCTTCCGAGGACACTGAACACTGCGGCAGACTGGAACTCCGGATACCTATCGGATTCCAGCAACTGGAAACTGAATCCAGTTATATTTTCCCAGATAATCCAGGAATGGGGTCCTTGCAATATGGACCTCTTTGCATCCCGTCTCAATACTCAGGCGCCTAATTTCTTCAGTTGGCGTCCAGACCCTCTTGCTCTAGCGATGGATGCTTTCCTTCACGATTGGTCCCTGTTTCAGAGTTATGCTTTTCCTCCTTTTCTATTAATACCCAGAGTCTTAGCTCAAATACAGAGACAGAAAACAGACTTGATTCTAGTGACACCATGTTGGAGGTCACAGCCTTGGTTCCCAATTGCTCTACAACTGACATGTGCCAATCCTCTTCTCATTCCTCTTCGGATGAATCTCTTATTGAATCCGGAGGGCCATCAACATCCACTGATAATCTCAGGGAAGTTGACGTTGATGGCGTGGTTAGTTTCAGGTCGAGATGGAATTCCTCAGGCCTTGCGCAACAAGCTGCGGATTTTATCGAACAAGCGTGGGCCCCTAGCACTCACAAAAGATATTTGTCTGCCTGACGTAGATGGAATGGTTGGTGCAGTGGAAGAAATTATAATCCCGTGGAGTCGGGCATTGATTTGATTATTAATTTTCTGGCTGAATTAGCTTCTTCTGGTCTGGTTTACAGGACTATCAACAAATTTAGATCTGCCATTTCAGCTGGTCATGCTATGGTGGACGGTAAACCAGTGGGAGAACATCCATTAGTATGTAAACTTTTGAGAGGAATTCGCTTGTCCAATCCCCCTCAGGCTAAGTATTCTAAATTGTGGGATGTGAGTATTATTTTGAAGTTTCTAGAGAACTGGCCATCCAATAGGTATTTATCACGTAAACAGATTTCTGCAAAATTGACTATGTTACTTTGCCTGGTATCTTGCAAGAGAGTCTCAGATGTTAAGGCTTTAGATCTCGCAGGTATAGTATATTCCCCGGACGGAGTCTCGTTTAACATTACCAAAAGAACGAAGACAAAGTGCAGGTCAGTAACATATCTGAAATTTCCAGATAATTCTCAATAATGTGTAGTTCAATGCTTAAAAGTTTATGAAACTATCACTGAAGAGTTTAGACAGAATACCAATGGTCAGTTACTTATTGCCTTACAAAAACTCTTTAAACCTGTTTCCTTAGCCAATCTTGCTAGGTGGATGAGATGGTTCATGAGTGAGGCAGGTGTAGATATAAATATTTTTGGAGCTCACTCTGTCAGAGGAGCTATGGCATCTAAAACATTTACTTTGGGATCGAGACTAGAAGACATTATGAAAGCTGCAGATTGGTCTGCGGAGCCTACGTTTAAGATTTTCTATCATAAACCAGTGGTTGATGTTGCTTCTGTGGTTATTGATCAGCTTTGAACAAACATAATCCGAGACTCCGGTCCTGAAATAGAATAAAAGAATTTCTAGCTTACGCGTCAAGAATTTTCAATTCTATTAAGGACACGGAGGCGAGGATTATCCCCCCGCGGATGTTTGTTATACATATTACTAGTTGCTCATAAATTACAAATTATTATACATTATATTATTGTGCCCACCCTGGGTTATTAAATAAGATTGTTAGATTGACTTTGCTATGTCAACAGTATATGGTTTTACCTTTTAATATTATATTTTAGGTTCAGATCAAAAGGATGCTTGATCAACTGAGAGAGATATCGAAGAAGGCCATGTTCGGTTGGTGTTTAGAAGATTGTTCATCTTATAGGTCCATGGAGTTCGTTCAAGTTGGAAGTGGCTGGAAGGGTTTGAGTTCTTCAGTTCATTGGCTCGTTTAGGTGCAGAGGTTTCAAGGTTATCGATTTCGCAAAGAAAGAGGATATGACGTTTAGGTTCATGCCTGATATGGGATAGGTCACGGTCAGTGATTGGTGCATGTGATACTGGACTATAGCACCATGGGATATGTAGTTTTTTCCTTTCTTGTTGTTTGATTGGCTGCTGTGATTTTAACAGTAAAGAAAGGGAAAGCATAATCCTCGCCTCCGTGTCCTTAATAGAATTGAACATTCATGACGCGTAAGCTAGAATATTTTTTATCCTTGTTACTCACGTTAGTGACTGTGACTCCTCTATGATGCCACCATACAAGCTACTGTCAACCTCTCATGGGTGGAGGACAAAGGCATTGAGTTATAGTACGGAAGCTGCACATAGCCCTGGTATACATCAAGTGAATGAGATCTCAGAGGCTGTGAAAGGCTGAGCAAGACACAAGGCAGAAGTCATTCGCAAGGTGGTGATAAACTCCTTACGTTTGTGCCCTAAGTCAATATACAAATAGGAGGCAAATTCAGATGGCTGTCTTTAGTCGCCCCAGCAGTCCCTGCTCTCAAATCTTTCTCCAGCATTTTAGCAAGAAGAGTGCTAGGAACAGTGCTCTAACAAGGGCCCCCGCAGCCCCTGCGGTGCAGTGGGGGGATGCTGAGTTCCAGGGTCCTCCTCAGCACAGCACCCTGGCCTGAGACCTAGTGAGTGATTCCGGAGGTGGGCCCCTTCGTGTACGTTGGAGGCGGATCCCCTCAAGTTTCGTTACACCACTGACTAGGAAATACATGTCCACTAGACTCCTCACTCAATTGGCTCCTAAGGGGCCCAGCATGGAACGCGGTAAATCTAACCAATAGCGTCAGTGAGAACTTACCAGTCACTGTTTAATATGGAACCATTCACCCAGGTCCACGTCTTGTCGGGGCACGCGAGGAATAGCCCGAGCCAGACCGGGTTATGGTGATTCACTCTGCTGTGCACAAAATTCTGTGAATGTGATAAAAGTACAAGAAATTAATGCTGGCAAAATTTAAATTTTGATCTTTTTCTTCTTAGGCTTTGTAATTTTAAGTTTGCACATTTCTGTTATGCTAAGTGGAAATATATTCCTAAATTAAAGAGAAAAGCAAAAATGTTAGGTGCCTAAAGATAATGTGGCCATCGAAACGGCAGTAATTTGAAATAACTGAGAAATACGGCCTCATGCGAAAGGCTAAATGATAGTTCGTTGCTACATGAAAACTAAAGATATATCAATGTTATCATAAAATGGATTGTTACTTTCTTCGACAGTCATATTACAATTTCATACCTTTTTAGGGTCGAGCCTGTGTCGAATGAGCTTGCGCATGCGTATTGCTTGCAAGACGCTTTAGTAGTTAGAGAAGGACTCGGAGCCCCGCCCATGTCACGTCAGTGTCTTTCATTGGTTTGTGGGCTTGCCTGTTAAAATCTGCTTGCTTTCATTAGTGCAAGGCACGCATATGTCATGCCTTTTCCGGTGGTTAGCCCTCCTCGAGCGCAGCACCCAAGTACTGAAAACATGCGAGGCTCGCTGTTTTCAGTCCGATTTGTGGACTACTTTTTATTTTTTTCGCAGCACGATCGCTTTGCATGACATCGACCCTGTTACATAGTTAATTGCACTTTTGCCAGTTACGTAGATAATTGTGAACTGTAGCAGCGCTTTTTTTCCATTATTTTTAGTTTCAACAAGTCACTGAAGTTCCTACGGGCTTCAATGACACCGTAGTCGCAGAGAGATGTTAGTTAGTTATTGCGAACATAAACTCAAGAGATCAATATGGCTGTCTCTTCGGAAACACTTTGATCCTTATCTCTATTACTATGTTTACACAAGATGGGATCAGAACCCACATCCTCTTTCAAACTCAAGGAAAAGACGAAGTGCTACAAGTTACATTTCTTTCAAATACAACGCCCATAGGTTTGCATTATTTCCCCGCTTTCATTTAATTAAGGGAAAGGCTACTTTGTTCAGATAAAACATTAAAACAAGGATATATTTAGTTTGTGAATGTTTTTACTTTAGAAATTATTGTTTTGTAGTGTAAATGTTTTTTTTGCCTTTTACAATTTCAATTCACGTGTTTACAAAAAAAGTGGTCTTTTAAAAATAAGCACTAAGTCTCACCACTAGGGTTTTACAGCACTTTAATTTTTACTCCTTTTCTCCTGGTTTTAAATTATATTCACCTACAAAGCAAGGGCTTGATCCATGAAGCTGCTGTAGGGAATGCACTCTTGGTGAGGTGCCTTCTAAGACTTTACAACCAGATTATAAATCCCTTTAAAAACTCAGCAGTCACAAACCCACTAATTCCCTCACTTTCACATAACAGCTTTAAAGGTAACGTGGTGCGTGGAAAACATCAGTCGCGCTTCAAACGTTTGCTTCGCAGCCAATTATCGTGCTCATTTCCGTAAGGTTGTGCACCATGGGTGTTTTGTCAAAACTTTCACATATGGTCGATATAGTTTATTGCTTTAATGCAGTTGATCAAGCATATATTCCCGTAATGACCTCATTAACTAGAATGGATGTAGAAATAATAATAAAAAAAACTATTCCTTAAATACGGACCAATAATGCATTATTTACAGGGATATGATTTCACAGTTTTTAATGCATATTCAAAACAGAAGCTTCTCATATACTGGTTTATAGTAATAAAAATAGGTTGGTGAAAATATCGACTTATGCAAACCAATAGTAGCTCTTTACCATCGATGAATGGTATGCAAAGGATCACAAAAACGCAGAATACAGCTCGTTAAGGTAAAAAATAACGCTAGTGGCCAAGGCCACTGGTAAAAACATTTACTTATAAAAGCATGCAAGTAACCTCAATAGGTCTCACAGCGCAACGACATCACTGCGGGCGCCCATTCATAGAGCCTAGCTGGAAGCTGGGCTCCTTCTCCTAAAGTCTAGCTTTAGCCGGCTCCTTTAGGGATGTTGTTTAGTTCTTCATTTTTGAGGTTCCGACTACAGCGAGATAATGTCGTGGCATTTGTAGTTTATGAACACACATGGTATGTTACTTTCGTTTTCGATCTTAAAAACACAGTATGTTCCTTGGGTGATTTACTTTTCAATTTCAATGTATGTGGCGAGAAAAGTCCACCTCGGAATTTAGAACCATAACAGCTCTAACTCGAGCAAACGCGAGTCCCATTGCATTGCAAATGCTTGTTAATATTCTCGTGTTCACATGTTCATACCCTAAATCAATGTTTTGGAACACTTTTAAAGTTCTGTGATTCATTATTATTTTAACGATATTATATTATTTTGAATACTCATGTGACACATTACAGAGATAGCTAAACATGCATTGCTGTGTCTACTTCGTTATCACGTTCTTTGTTTACCTCTAAATGTTGAATTCCCACTCAAGAGGCTGAAATAAGGCAGACTCTGATTGGTCGCCTTCAGAGGGCGTGAATAAGGTACAGTAACATATGGTATATAGTGAATTTCCCGGGGGGTCTTGGTGTTTGCATTTGACTTAGTCACTTTTTGAGGTCCATGGTTACCTGAGTTATTTTCATAGACTTTTTGTTATTAGATTTGGACATTTATGTTACATTAGGTCAAAACGTATGATTAAATTAAAAAAAAAGCAATAATGCAATGTGTCTACTGATAACGGGTCTATCGAGATGGCACTAGTTTCAATTTACAGAGAAATGCGGCGTTGTGGGAAAGGATGAATGAATAGAAATAAAAGACCTATTAATGTCGTTATAAAATATTATTATTTACTTCAGCTTATTATTACCAGGTGTTCTGTGTGGCTGCCTTTTATGTACGCAGTCTTTGGGGGTCCGTGAATACCAGAGATATCTTGTATATCTACCTAAACGGGTTGTTGGATCCGCGGATCCGCACCGAGTGCGACAAGGCATTTGTGTACATATAAAACACTCTTATTATTCCAAGAACTGCAACTCATTATTCAACTGGTCCTTTATAGGGTGACCACCTGGCATTGAGGCAAATTCTAGACAGGACTGTAAAAAATTCAGGACAAAGGGTCAAAATTCAGGACAAAAATTCAGGACAAAGGGTCAAAATTCAGGACAAAAATTTTGATTATGTTTCTGAACATTTTAAAACCCCTGGCAAACAGTTTGGGAAACATTATGGTAATTAACCTTATGCTAGTTTAAACAAATTGAACAAAAACATCTGGCTTACCCCAACTGGTGTGGGCGACAGTCTCACACCTAATGTCAGGATGTGTTGTACCCATAACTTCTCTGTGGTCTCACAGTACTAGAGTGTATGTCCGGGACTCTACATTTATCTCAGAAATGGGAGCCCGGACTACCAATCAAAGATAATAAAAGAGGAGGATGAAATCGAGAGCAAATGGGAGATCCACGGCAAGTAATTCAAAGGGTTGTTGCCAAGAACTGGTTAAATAAGGAAGAGAAGTACAAGGTGGGACAATTCCTAAAATCAGACAAGATGGTTCCACCAAGACTATTTGAAGGTATTGGGTACCTGGGGAGTTGTCTCTGCACACAGGAGCGAAACAGAAGGGGCACTGTCAAGTGGTTGAACAAGCAACACCCATCCACCTTGGCAAACTCTTCTAGTGCAATGGTTCACTGTTAGTGCTTGTGAAGGGTGAGCAGGGGCCAGACCCCTTGCAAGGTTGTGCAGGGCAATTGCCCGCTTTGTCCATGTCTTTATATGGTTTTGAAATTGAGCAAAAGCCAAACTAGAGATCTGGGTTATCCTTAAGTGTCAAGTACACATGGAATCTTCAACATATTTGGGATGTAAATTGCACAAACACAATTTACAAATTTTAAAATGTAATTAGTGTTTCTTTAACATATGGCACTGTTTTTGCCTTTATATACATTTAGATTTCAGATTGAACTGGGAACCAGTTACCTTTTGATACCTAGTGATTAATATCTAGCATTCTTACACTGATTTCCAGGAAGAAAATCTCGGCAGAGTGAACGGTCCCTCCAAGCCCAGTTTGCTTTTTGGTCTTCTCTTCTGCTTTCTGTAGAGGCCATGTGGCACTAGTGAAGATGGTGTGCTACCCCAATGATAGTATTATTTTGCAAACCTTCCCCTGCTCGTCCTTCATTCCTTCTTCAGACAGGCCACACATCTGATTTGGTCACTGCGGCGCCATCAGGAGCTCTTTCCACTCTAAAGCTAACTGTGACTGCGGGTAGATTAGGTCTTCTGGACTTAGAATGCTATTATTCAGCTGCACAGGTCCAATGGGTGGCTCGCTGGCTTTCTGCCCACCTCCCTGCATGAGATGGGGTTTATCCATAAAGACTTTTAAGGAAGGCTTAATGCACTGCTCATTGTTTCCTACTGACCATTGTATGGATCACCATTCAGGGTTATCATGCATGGCTTTCTCTTGCCTTGCCAGAACCTGTACACCACTGCACTGACACTCTACTCTGCAACTCTGCACTCTATACCACTCTACTCTATGCCACTGCACTCTAGGCACTATACTCTACTCTACACCACTCCACACTACTCCACTCTGCACCACTCTACACCACTGCACTCTATGCCACATGAGTCTACTCTGCACTCTATGACACTGCACCACTCTGCATTACTGCACTCTCTGCTACTCTATTGTATGCCACACTACTTAACTGCACTCTATGTAACTCTACCCCATGCCACTGCACTCTGCGCCAATGCACCCTAATAACTGCACTGTACGCCACTGCCCTCTACTCTGTACCACTGTACTCTACGCCACTGCTCTCTGTGCCACTCTACTCCACTCTACATCACTACACTGACACTCTACTCTGCAGCATTCCACTCTCCACCACTGTACTATACACCAGTGTACTATGTACTACTGCATTCTATGCCACTCTACTCTGCATCACTCCACTCTACAGCACTTTGCTCTACTCTGCACCACTCTACACTACACCACTGCACTCCCTGCAACATGAGTCTACTCTGCAATCTATGCCACTGCACCACTCTACAATACTGCTCTCTCTGCTACTCCATTGTATGCCACTCTACTCCACTGCACTCTATGCCACTCTACTCTGTCCCACGCCACTCCATGCCACTGCACTCTAAACCACTGCACTCTACGCTAACGCACTCTAAACAACTGCACTGTACCCCACTGCACTGTACTTTGCACCACTGGGCTCTACACCACTGCTCCTATGCCACTCTACTCCACTCCACACAACTATGCCATTAACTATAAGCCATGCTGAACAGCAGCTACTCTGGTGTAAAACATTGCTAATGGCTAAAACACATTAGCAAAACCAATAGGTCTTTCGTAGATGAGACCTATTGACTTTGCCAATGTTTGTTAGTACTATGAGGTACAGAGGTACCTGAAAGAACTGTGAAAAATACAATTACATCATAATAAAGGCTGCTACAAAATGTGCAAATACATTTCGGTTCAATAAAAAAAAAAGTGCTTCTCAAATACAGATTTGAATAATATACAGTTTATATCTAGTACTAAAAAATGTTATAACACTCTCTTACAATACCTCTCTAAAAGAAATATCTTTGCCACCAGAAAACTTCAAGTGAACAATAACACTCTCTTACAATACCTCTCTAAAAGAAATATCTTTGCCACCAGAAAACTTCAAGTGACTCTTTTTAGTTAAGTCAATGTAAGTTTTCAAGCCCCTTTGTATTTGCAGATTTACCAGTTGGGCACATTTGCATGTCTTTAGGGAAGGCGACCCTCTGGCAAGAAGGTCTGATTCTTATCTGTCCCTCCCTCCCTCAGAACACAGGAGACCCCCTGCCTTCCAGTCCAGCTGGGGAGACTGATCTGCCAGTAATTTCGCTGTGCCTCCGTTGTCCTTTAGGTGAAAGGCTAAAATTACGGACAAATGATGTCCGTAAAGACTTTCATCACGGACAAAGGACGGCAGGGCGGAATTACGGACAGTCCGTGAAATTTACGGACGGGTGGTCACCCTAGTCCTTGATAGTGAAACTGGGGTCGTTCTTGTCAGTTTCAGTGCATCCTGTGTAGGGACTACCACCTCCCTCCGGGTCATTTAAGATCATGTCTCCAGTCCTGAGCTTTTCAACTTCAAATCATTGTTTTCAGATGTGTTTGGATAATTTATGAAGTTCAAGTGGAAACAAAACAAGACTGCAATACCCAGAATGCACTAGATGATTCAAGTGTGGGATGCTGCAAGAGCAGATAATAACTTGTAATATTTTATTCAGATGAAGATGGTTTTTAATTGTTGTGTATCAACTGGTTATTCTGCACAATCGCCCCTTCCTTACCAATTCACCACCTAAGTCTCAAAGCACTAGGGAAACTTTTACTTTTCCGCAGCTCCCTGCTCCTCATTTTACAGATCATATGCAGGGGTGTAGCTTCAGGGGGGTGTTTGGGGTGTCACCCCCCCTAATAAATGTAAATACCCGGGTGCAGCGGTTTCAGCCGGGCATGGTGAGGGGTCTGTCGGTTTTCAGCAGGAATCTTTACATACACACAGACAAAAGCGCAGGCACACTTTCTACCCCTTTGAAAGTCCTAAGAAATGTTATTTATTTTACAAATATTATGTTTTGCTACCTTAGTTCTTCTACCAATGCACACTTCTCTCTCTCTCTTTCCACTACCCCCAGACCCCTCTGGTGCACCCGCTTGTTGCATATTGTATTGTAACATCATATGCCAGCGTGATTGTTGGAATATCTGAAGCTCACACCTCCCAAATTTACTGACCAAGCGATGTCCCTGCTGATGTGACTCCCAGAGCACACAGACATTTCTGCAGTGAATGCTGTGCTCCAAAGTTCTGTTTGCTGACAAGTATCTCAAGAGTCAATGTCAGCCTGGAGTGAAATATTTGGGTTGGGAGAAGATTTATTGCACAATCTAGGCTCACGTAGATGCTGATTATTGGTCTACTCTTAGCCCGCAGCATTTCCCAACAGGAGTGCTGAAATAGGTGCACCATTTATATCTAATTTAACTCTATTCTATTCTATACAGCACTTATAGAGCGCTTGGCTATCCATGGGCCACCCAGTGCTAAAGTGTGGCACAGAATCAGGATCATGGTCCGGGGGGACTTAAAGGAGCCTGTCTCCGAACAGCCATGTTTTTTTAGGGCTTTCCGGAAATCGAGTTCCTTTTTAACTGATTTTAATGCGGGGGAAGGCTATTCCACTATTTAGCTACATTTTAAGTGAAGGAACACCCACCATAATTCATCCATTTGATAGAAGGAATCTTGGGCAAATGAGCATTTGAGGTGCAAAGCAATCTACTCAGGAGGTATGGAGATACCAGAGATCGTAGGATCGAGGAGCCTTTGCCAAGTAGAGCTCTGTGGGCAGTGCAGAGTGGTAAAAAGAACAGTTGATGGACGGAATGTAGAACAAATCAAACATTCACCCCCAGTCACAGATCTGGGTTTAATCCATCAGTTATTTTGCTCACCATGCCATTCCAGTTTGGACCCAGCCATATGCAAATCAGCCTTGACCCTGTTTCCCATGGGAACAGTGCAGCCCGAACGGCCAGACCAGGTCCTCCCCGGACGAGAAACAAGCATCCTGGGACCGTTTTCGGGGTATCACCCCTCTTCAACCAGGCTAGCTTGAATCTGGTGGCATAGTGAGCACGGGACCCACGTCTGGGCAAAACCTTCCGACTTGGGGCAACAAATGCAAAAAGAACAGTTGATGGACGGAATGTAGAACTGTGACTGGGGGTGAGTGTTTGCATTGTTCAGCACTCCGTCCATCATCCTTTTGTGTTGCTAAAGTTGCCCCAAGTGGGAAGGGTATGCCCAGACGTGGGTCTCTTGCTCACTGTGCCACCAGATTCAAGCTAGCCTGGCTGAAGAGGGGTGATACCCCGAAACCGGTCCCAGGATGCTTGTTTCCGGTCCAGTGAGGACCTGGCTTGGCAGTTCGGCTGGACTGTTCCCATGAGGCACAGGATCAAGACTGATTTGCATATGGCCGGGTCCAAACTGGGGTGGCATGGTGAGCAAAAGAACAATGGATTAAACCCAGATCTGTGACTGGGGGTGAGTGTTTGCATTGTTCAGCACTCCGTCCATCATCCTTTTGCAATGCAGAGTGGTTTCAATTTAGTTCTCTCGTTCACCGAGAGCCAATAAAGAGAGCGTAATGCTTGTCTCTGATGTCTGGGGATAATATACAATAGTCGAGCCGCAGACTTCTGCACAATCTGAAGTTTTCTTACTGTGGCCTTGTGCGCTCCCAGGTATAATGAATTCCCATAGTCCAGGCGGGACAGAATGAGTGCCTGTACTACCAACCTTCTCGACATGGAGGGAAGCAGCGGAGGGTTTTTCAAAGCGTTATCTGCATACCCTAGCAAGCAACTGAGCGCTTTATTGCCTGGGATTCAAATTTTAGTCCCAGGCTCATCACAGTTGTTTTTGGTACAGGAGAGTTCCCCGGACAACTTGGCCAGCCTAAATATAAAGCAGGGTTTAAGTTATTGCCAAGGATCATCAGTTCCTTATTGTTTCCATTTAATTTGAGACAAGAGTCTTTCATCTATTGGGCCGCGTTCACTAAACAGGGACCCAAGGAAGGGCACAAAGAGTCTTGGTTGGCTTAAGGGAGACAACCAGTTGCATGTCATCGGCTAAAGAGACTAATGAAATCCTGAAAGGAAGAACAGTGTCCACGAGTGGTCTCATGTACCAATTAGAAAGGGTAGAGCTCAGTGATGAGCCCTGAGTAACTCCACATTTTAGAGGAAGGATTTCTGAGGTATTGTTACCCTCAAAGACTTGAAAGGTCCTATCCTTTAGCAAAGATTCCCACACTCTGTAGCCAATCCACAAGAATGCCATTGCTTTCAGTATTAAAAGCTGAGCTTAGATCAAGGAGGACATTTTCTGTTGTTCCTCCATGGTCAGGTAGATTTTTGGCTTCTTCTACTACAGCTAGAAGGGCATTCTCTGAGCCGTGATACAGGCGAAATCCCGTTTGAGTGGGGTGTAAATATCATGATTCTCAAGGAACTCTGACAGTGCAAGATTCACATGTTTTTCTACAATTTTGCTTATCCCAGGAAGGAGGGATATAATGCAGAAGTTACCCATGTCAAGCGGATCCAGCTTAAGCTTTTTTAAGTAGACTTTAACCATGGCATGTTTCCATGCTTTAGGGGCCCAGCCAAGGGTTAAGGAGAGATTTGCCATATCTAACCGAAATGGAAGAACCTCATCTGTTACTTTTCCTAAAATAAATAAAATATGAGGAGGTATTTGACCCTTAGGTGAACCAGACTTAATTTTACCTGAGATCTTGTCAGGTTGTCTAGGTCATGGGAGGTTTCACCTTAAGTGGGTACAGATTAGTATGGAGCAGGGCCTCCTTGAATCTATTATTATCATTTTCAACTGGTTGATGGAACATATTATAGATGTGCTGAATTTCTATCATGAAAAAGTATGCCAGCTCATTGCATTGTGCTGTTGAAGGTTCAAGAACAGAGCCCCTTGCGGATGACTCAAAAATATTTTTTTACTATTTGAAACATCTCACATGTGGAATTAGCCACTCCATTAATCTTTCTCTCATAGTGCACTACTCTAAAACTAATTTCCTATCAATTTTGAAGCTTGATGGACGTTGGTTAACTTTTATTCTCCAAAGAAGCAAAAAGAGGTAAAAGAGTCAAGCAGGAAACTCAGAAATTGAAGAAGCAATTGTAGCTGTACACCCCATTAGAATTTATACAATAGAAAAGAGCAGGACCCAGTCTTTTGCAGGGTTGATTAATTATGGAAAATTACTGTGGCACCACCACTAAGGCATTCTCACTCTTGAATAAGGATAGAAAAGTACAAACAGACAGCCACCTAAAAGTACAAACAAAGAGTGAGAAAGAGCCACCGGAACATTCACTGGGTGATTAATTATGGAAAAGTAAATGGAAAGGAAAGGCAGAGCCATGGGAGGTAGAGCCTGGCCACAAGAGAAGAGAGCTGACCTCCGGGTGGCTGCTGCACCAGTTTTAAGCTTATCCTGTGCATGGTAGACCATGAGCGGGCAGGCATGCCTGATGCTATAACAAGGATACCTAGAAGCAAGTTATCCTGTGCTATCACTCAGTGCTGCTGGACTGATTTTTAGTGTGGGTGATACTATTAATGTCACACAAAAAACAAGTATAGCAAATGTGCCACACCCGTTCAGCAGGAGAGTGCGAAGCGTGTGGTATGTAGCAGGTGGTGCATTTGGGAGCTCTGGCGAGGTAGCACCATGTAATTTACAGCGAGCATATTTTCTGTAGAAATGGCCACTAAGCTTGCATAGACATGTCGTTTTACTGATAGACCTACATAGTGTGCAAAGATGTGTGGAAATAGGGATTCAGCAAATATTTATCATTTGTACATCACCAGTAAAGTGTAATTTGAAATTTGTCTACAGTTCATGTACAGGTGTTTAAATTTAGTTGTGTTTTAGAAAAAATGACATATCTCAGTCTTTCCTTTCACACTCCCTGTCCCCTAGCAAGACTATCACCATGGTCACTTTTAAAAAATCCTCTAGCATTGCAGTCAGAAAAAAAAAAGTAAAGGCCAGTTTTGTTGTTTAAAGAATAAGCAACAAGTTGTCAGAAGATAGAGCCTCACATTTGACTTTTGGCTTTGAAGGCACATAGATGTGACAAGATAAATACAACATATAAAGACATCTTTATTGCTCATTTACCTTCTGAACATCCTCATGGTTATTTTGGGGTGCTGCAGCACCCCCAGCACCCACACTTGCAGTGCCTATGCTATCACTGTGGCGTGGGTGGTATGGTGCTGTCCTTGTCCTCTGCAGCCTCCCTTCCTCGGCTCTGGGATAAGACGCCGGGCCTCTAGTGCTTGTTGCTCTCTGAGATGCTGACTGACTTCACTTATGCTGCTACTCAAAGGAGAGGCAGCCAGGTCGGGAGAAGTTGTAGGGGTGCTTCCGTGTGTCCAACCTCCCTCAAAACATTACCGCTGCTGACAAGTCAACTCAAAGTACCTTGCTGTATATACTAAGCAGAGATAAAAACATGCACCAGGAGTTTATGGCCTGGAAGTTGCATAGATTGTCCTCACTGATTCAAATGATCAGCACTGAGGCCTCATAGTTGGTAGATATTTATATTTGGGCAAGTAATTCAGGAGCAACCTACTGAATGCCACAAGATGTCTCCTCCTCTGGACAATCCTAAGCTTGCCATTGCAACTGATATCTAGTGACAACACAAGAGCGCTACTCATTAAAATGCATTAATAATAATAATGCCAGAATTTTTCTTCTCTGAGATTGGGCTGGACAATTTCCCTACATGCTCCTATAGATCAACACTCAGACACTATATTGTATGGACCTGTATCACATTCAGTTAAATAAAGACCATATAAATATCGAAGGGCAAAGCAACCTGATATTTCTTGCAGGAACTGACAAGCGGCAATAAGAAATCTCATCAGACACCTCCAGACCCAACCATTGCCTCGATACCCTAGAGGTCCCTATAAATGTGCTCAAAGACATCAATACCTCAATAAATACAGTGGACTCATCATTGACAGAAACAATTTGAGAACTAAAATAGATGCATACAGAATTCTCGCTCTTCAAAACCCAACTTTATTGAAGCTTTATAAAGGAGGGTCAAAGAGACACCCGACTGGCGCACAGGTATATGGCATTTACAGAGGAAGGTCATGGATTTAGGAGACAGAAGAAGGAGAGACAATGTCTGTCTATATAGCTTTCTAGAAATGGAAGAAGAGAATGTGTTGTGCTTTCTGGCGCCTTTTCTGCCCAAGCTGTTAGAAGTGGATTATCCCCAACTTTTAAACTTTTAAAAGCCCACAGACTAAAATCATGGCCCCTATGTTTACAAAGACTCCAGACCATCTTTCTCTGCTGACATTTCCTTTGAAACAAATGTGCTCTGTGAAAAATCTATTGCCCTCGGCCGGATACACAATTTAGTACAGCCTTTTAGACTTGCAAAAATGCTGATAAGTATTGAGAAGTGAACACAAAAATTTAAAGATATTCAGGAACTTTAGTCTTTTTTCGAATCGTTCAATCAACATCAGATGTAGGTGCTGTCTTCCTGTCATGAAGAAAATGATGTGTCAGTAGGTCTAACTCAATCTGTACAAAAAGCCTCAAAGATCAACACTGGTTCTTTGCAAATGAGACACAAACCCATCCCCAGACAGTCTTCTCAAGAAGATGTCCCCTCTCAAGATAGAGAAATGTTCAGAACCCCCCTCAAGACTTGGAATCCAGTTCACAATCAGACCGTCTGAGGATGCTTGAAAAACTCCCTGGGATTGTTCATACCCTGCAGTATGATTACTATTCCCAACATTGATACACTACTACTTGAAAAGTAGATCCACACATTTGTAAGTAGTGGGGCAGCCCGTGGGCTCTCTGAGGGGAATCCCACCCAGGTTAGTGTTATGCATTGCTTTAATGATTCAGTGCTCATATCTTAGGATTCACCTCCTCTTGTTTTCTCTTGTGTTATTAAACTCCAAAAACACCATACTCACAACTAACATATGGATTTCTATTTGATCTCTTCGAATCACTGTCTAAAACCTGATAATGCCTATGGCTGTGGGCTTCTCCCTGTGGTCCCTCAATGTGACTTGTAAGTTTTGTCAAATTAATTAAAAGTACTTTTTCACCTTAAATCGAAGAGACCGCACATTGCCCTCTTACAAGAGACACATGTGTCATAAGTGGAACTTGACAAATTAAAGCAACAGTGGGTTGTTGAGGCTCTGAATTGTTGCCCACATCCAGAACAAGGTGCTGTAGAACAAAAATGGTCACCATCCTAATTCTATCAGAGAGAATTTAAAAACTGCTGGGTTCTGCGTTTTCCCCAAAATAACAGTCCAAAGTTACATTTAGGGAACTGGGTTTATATGTGCCCCCAATGTCGAAAAATTTACTTATTTTACTGCTGTGAAAAGGGTCTTAATCGAAAGTCATCTGCAAATAGTGATCAGTAGTGATTGGAAGTTAGACATAGATCCGCTACTCAATGCTTAGGGCTAGCGGCCATCTGAATGGTGCTCAAGGAGGCTGCTGCCGGACCCATAGTGGGTTTTCCATTCTACAGGAACAGCTAATACCTTTCTCTCTTGCATGCATCCTACTGACTCCAGAATAGGCCACTTCCTGGCTCATAGTGCTGTTACTCCTTGAACTTTCAACTATGCAGTAGGGGTTATCTGTGCATCTGGACATGAACTGATCAATCTGCAATTGGAGTTGCAACTTTTGATTCCGAAGAATAGACCTTGGAGGATGGGCACCTTAAGGTACATGCTGCTGGAGGAAAAGAAAAAACTGCAGCACTAGTTTAAGGATTCCTTAGACCACAATATAGAATTGGCTACCTCCTGGCAAATTCTCTGGCTGGTGGGAAAGTACTCTAAGTGGGACAAACTTATGTGAGATGCTGCTACTGCACATAAAGTTTAAACAGAAGAATTTATTTGAATCAGAAATCCCATGCCTTAAAGTTGCTACCATTCTCATCCCACAGCGTAGAACCTAATGACATTAGGTGTAAAAAAAAGTATCAACCTAATGCCTAATTCACTCAAAAGGCCACAAAACCATTCATCAATTAAAGGAACAACGGTATGGGTGAGGGGAAAAGTCATTCAGATTCCTGCACCCCAATCAGAACAAAGGAAGTCAAATCAGTGACCCTTGTGATATCTTACAAATGTAGCGCCCTGCTTACTTGCCCCCATGACACTGCCAGGGAAGTTGTTTTCTTCTATGCCAGTCAATATGCACTCCACCGCGATTAGCTGTCTGCAGTTTGAGGGAAAAGATGTGGCCACCCTATTGTGCATCACCACTAGGTGTTGGGGGAAAAAAATGAAACTTAAACGTGATAGAAGAGATCAGAGTAGAGGTACCCTTACTCCATGGGATGGATAGAGGTATCTGTAAGGGACCCCTCATGAGAAAGAAGTTGCCCAAAAAATGTTTTTTTAGAGCTCATGAGGATCTGTGAATCTTCTGCCGTGCTCAGCGTGGCCCTCGTATGGGTCCGCAGTGGCTTCACGGTTCCAGATCCCAATGAAAAAAACATACACCCAGTCACAGACCCACACAGCCACTCACACATCTACTCACTCAGCCACTCACATACCCATTGGCACACTCACAGACCCACTCACACCCTGATTTACAGACACACTCAAACACCCACTCACACACCCATTTACACACCCAATCACAGAACCACAAAACCACTACCACAGTCTCTCACACAGTCACACAGCCACTCACACACCCGCTCACACACCCATTTACACACCCACTCACACACCCATTCACATACTCCAATGCCCTCTCACAGACCCACTAAACCACTATCACACCCACTGACAGACCCACATAGACACTCACACACCCACTCACGCACCTTTTCTTTCACACACTCACACACCCACACACAGATCCACAAAACCACTACCACACCTACTAACAGACCCATAAAACCATTACTACACCCACTCCCCGACCCACACAGCCACTCCCATTCCCACTCATACACTTATTCACACACACACACAGACACACACACACACACTAACAAACCTACAAAACCACTACCACACCCACTCATAGACCCGCCTAGGCACTCACATACCCACTCACAGAGCTGTACAACAAAATAACTGACACACCCACTCACACACAGATACAGCCACATACACACCCAGTCACAGACCCACACAGCCACTTACTCACCCACTCACACACCCATGCAGCAAAACCACTGACACTCCCACTCACATACCCATACTGCCAGTGGCACACCACTAAGAGACCCAAACAGCCACTTGCACACCCAGCCACCAAACCCTCACATGCCCCATTACACACCCAAACAACCACTCACACACCCACTCAGAGTCTCAGAAAACCACTGACACCCGCGTTGGCTGCATGTGGGGCATTGGCCACGGTGCCTGGTCGAAGGCTGTGTACGGCAGCGGTTGGATTAACATATGGTAATTAAATATTAATTCACATTTAAAAAAGACTTAAAAATTCATTGAAAAAAACAAAGGTTACAGGGTAGTAATAGTTAGGAAATAGCACTGAAAAACATAGAAATTCATTGTAAAAAACAAAGATTACAGAGTCATTATAATTAGAAGTTAGCGTTAAATTTTTTTAATTCACCGGAAAAAACAAAGGTTACAGGAATGTTACAGTTAGGAAATGGCATTAGAAAACCTCAGAAATTCACTAAGAAACCAAAGGTTACAGGGATGTTATAGTTAGATTCGGATTTTATAGTTATTGCAAGAAACTGTAACTCATGGCCTAAAGTAATTATAACTCACGCCCTCACCACGCACTGCTAATTACCCCACATATTACATCGGTCATGACATATATGACATCACTGATAATATCACTGCAACATTTGCAGTAAAATTATTGATGAGAAATCTATGCATGGCGGGCATGAGTTAAAGTTAGCTTAAGGTATGAGTTTTAGTTTCCTGCAATAACTATGTTTGTTTGTGAGTCTCTCCGATGTGTCCACAGTTCCTCTCCAGATGATAAAAAGGTAATTGATAAAACAGAGCCATAGGATAGCATTCTCCATGTCCTGTGCTGCATCTTTGTTGATGCACAACTGCTTTGCCCCCAGCTACGCAAACCTGTTCATGGGCTGGTGGAAGGAGCAGGTGTCCATCACTGAAAACAAGACACAGGACATAAAAAATAACGTGTGCCCCCACCATGCACTACTTCTGACCTCACATATAACATCACCCATGACATGTTTTATGACATTGTTTATGACATTATTTAGGACATCAACCAAGACAGTAATGATGGCATCACTGACTAGCATTTCCTTTTAGACCTCTGTCTCAGATGACAGGTGTGTGTACTATAGTGTGGAGAATGCCATGGACATTGGCAGTGCAGGGGCCCTATATGGCCCCCAACACCGGCTTCTCAGCAGCTTTTTCATGGCAGGGACCCATGCCATGAGAAAGCTGGTGGAAAGCTGACGTGTAATTAGTCATGAGGCGTTCAACTCAACGCCGCTCTGGCTGAGTACAACTCAGACTGCCGTCATAACGTCGAGAAACACATTCCCAGTGGAGGTGGGGCCCCTGGCGGTTCACCCTGACAGGGTTGTATTGTGCGATCAGACTGCCACAATTGCGATGCCCAACATTGACCCCGAGGCTGGCGGTCCTTGGGCGGCCAGCCTCGCAATGAGGCCTTAAGTAATTTGCAGAGAATCACAGGATGTCGAGCCACACCCACAGTCATTCTGATTAGAGCTATTTCATATCTACCTTACGCTGACACTCTAGTTTGAGTAATTTCTGTAGCCTGGTGTCATAGTCTGCAAAATGTTACACCGCCATCTTGTGTTAAAAGAAAGTAATCACACAATGTAGATAGATTACACACAATTTAGTCTGATACAACAAACGTTTGGCACACACCGAACAGGGGCTTTAAAGTTAGAACAAAAACTAGACGAGGGCAACAAGGAGCTTCTAGGGCACTTTACTTGTGTGGAAAAGACAAAGGAGAGAGGAAATTAGAAGCCAACATATCATACATGAAAAACTCATTCCATGGGCCATTTATTGAAGAAGTATAGATTTCTGATATATTCTCAGTGAAAGGAGTAATATAATTTTGCTGTTTCATAGACTGCATCTGACCCTCACGCTTGCTGAAAAGGACGTTTTCAAGTTTGGTTTCCATTCATTATCAGCTATATTTGTAATATTACTTAAGGCTACGTTAAAAGATGCTGCTGTGCGTCTGCACTAAAAAAATCATACCAAATCAGCATTTCCTCCTTCCAAAGTCGATGAAGATTACCTTTTGAATTACTAGTAACACGGGTTAATGCAAAGACTCGGCAACAGCCACGTGACCTGTTATATAAAAAGGTGTTGTTTAGAGGGTTTCTTTATAGCTTTTCCTTTCAGGTCCGTGAGGAAGAGCTGCAGATGTCAAACATGAGACCATATGGACCTACTGACTATGCACGTCCACAAAAACTATTCCTGATTGACCTCGTTGTGAAACTTCACATAACTTGCCACGTGCAAATCACACAAGGCTTAGATGAAATGAAGTTTTTACAGGTGTAATTACTCTACAGGAGCATGTCACGTGATGCATTAGTGAGTTGTGTTTTTACAGAGTGTAACCGGCCCCTCGAATCTCACCTCAGAGCGCTGATAGGTCAGGTGGTAATACAGACTGAGAGCAGTGTCTGCAGCCAGTGCTGACCGCGTCATAGTACGTTTTCCCTTTCTTTTTAGTCATAATGCTGTACAATAGAGCCAAAACACATTGACAAAGCCAATAGCTCTCACTTAGGCGAGATCTACTTGTTTTGCCAGTGGCTGTTTTTTTGTGAGTTTTAAAGCAGCGCTTTCACGCTCAGTTGTTTTTAAAATGCAAATCCAACCCAGATCGATACAGAAAAAAAACCTCAGAGGTAATTTCATGGACGTCAGTTCACCAAAATGACACACACACGCACACAAACAGGTATATATTTCCTTATTTTTTTAATAGCTTTTCTTACGAACACTTTCTCTTACATAAACACACTCACCCACAAGCAGGCACACAACACACATTTAAAAATTGCTTACCTCAGCTGCCAAGAAAGGGCATATGCCAGCTAACTGCACTCAATCTCAAGTTTCATTACACTAATAGTGAATGATACACTACTGTTCACTATTTGTGTAAAAAAAATTGACAGAAAACAGAGAGTGGGGTCCCAAAAACGACCATAACAAGGAGCTGCCACTGTGTTCCAGACAATGAATTTGTCACCTCTGGGGTCAGGTGTTGTAAAGGCAGTGCCAGGGGTCGCAAAGGGCAAGCTGGGGGTCACAGCTGCGACCCCAGGCGACCCCTAAATGTCTCTGTGCCTAATTTTGTAGACCTCCGCATGCATGTTGAATGCGTGAGTATAAAATAACATGGCAGCCTTATCGTTGCGCTTTATTTTTATGCCATAATGCACAGCAGACGCGATGCTGTAGTGCGTGGTTAAACAAACATTAGAAAGGGCCAATCTGTCCTTGCTAATGATTGTTTAAATATTAAGTAGGCGGAAAATATTTGGGGTTTGAGCGGCGGTGTTCATCCTACTGAAGTGAAAACTGGTCCACAGTAAGGGGCACATTCCTAGTTTTCCACTAGATGGCACTAATTACCAAGTGAATTCATTAATATAGAAAGAGTTGTAACACGCAGAGCGTGCCATAGTTAACATTTGCCCGATAGCAGGGAATACAGAAGAAAATTTAAGGGCTTATTTACAAGCGCCTTGTGCCGCCGTGGCGTCACATTTATTGGCTGCTGCGGCGGTGCAAGCAGTCCCCTACACTGCGGCACATTTACAAACTGCAACACTGTGCCGGGTTAGAGAGAGCCTAGTGTGCATGTGTATTTGGCAGGCCCGAGACGGCCGATCAAACATACATATGCACTGAGGGGGAGTGCTGTGCACTCCGCCTTCGTGCTCATCACAGCTCCGTGGCCACACCCATTTTACTATAAAACGACATTAAAGAGAGCAGGTGTTAAACTGACGCAGGGCTTTTTAACATGGGAGCCTTCCACGCAGTGCTGGAGTAGTGTCATTTTTTAACTGTAGTGCAGCGCTGCCGTGACATCACTAAGGGCTCCGAGGCTGGCCCAGAAAACTGGTGCATCGATTCTGATGCGCCCGTTTCTTGTAAATGAGGCCCTTAGGCTCCTTGTCTGCTTTTTAGTTTCCAAAATATAAAAATAGAGAAATGGAAAGAAGAACACTCAAATAATGTTTATTACAAAAACAATAACACCGCCCAACCATCCCTGGCATTGAAGGAAGCCTTCCTTGAACTGTATGCTTAGGTTGGTGTAAACAACATTGATAATAGAAATTTGTATATATTTCTATATTTTTTAAATAGCTTTTCTTACAAAAGAAAGGTCTTGGCTAATGCCAGTCTAAATGAAATCATTTGACTCTCCTACCTTTTAAAAGGCATGAATTTGATACAGATCGGCGCTTAAGGGCGATTAGTTCTACCTTATGAGCTAAGAAAATGTATGTTCACACAAAAACACTCAGAGATTATATTTTCAACACAAAGTTTTTCAAAAACTTTTATCTGGATTTTCAGTTCATCACACGTCCTTGATCAAGTAGCACCCCGCCATGCCCCGTAGTGGCAGTCAGTGAGAAAGCATCCTGGTTCAGCTCATCTGCTATAATAAATAACCATGCTCTGAAATAGGCAGCAGTGCTCAGTCAAGTTGCTATTTCTTCTCCCTTCACACATTTGCATACCCAACCGCACTCTCCCCTGGTAACAGAGCAGACAAGTGAAAAGCAACATCGCATCTAACAGAGAAGTGAGAACTTTGACAAAGAGGTTGCAGAGAATGCATGGCTGAAGTGTAAGAAATCCAGTGATCTGGTTGTCAGACTATTCTTCCACTTAGCAAATGTTTTAAATCTTGTGCTCATAAGTGGCACAAGAACAAGCGACAGATTGATGGAAAGATTGTTTGACTTGTTCTCAGTTACTGTGATCATTCAGGTAGCATTCCAGTCCATTGTTTTTCACCCACTATGCCACTCGAAACAGAGACCAGCCTAAGCATATCAGCATTGGGCCAGCTCCTCTAGGAAGAGTCCAGCACTGCCTCCCATGCTGAGTCCACACCAGAGGCAAATACAAACTATCTCAGAACTGTTATGACATATTTTGGCCTCACAGGATCAGCCTAGAAATCAACATCAGCCCTGGGAAAAATGTTAAATTCAGCCCCTACCAGAGGAGGCCGTGAACAGAATGACCTCTGTGGGGACGGTTTTGCCATGAAAGCTCGTTCTCCTCTGAAATCCTGGAGGCCACTGGGGAATTGTCAAAGTGTCTCCATGCCCAGTCCTGCCCTGAGGCCCTATCTTTGAAGTATAGCTTCAACCCTCTGGCCCAGTGAGCACAGGACCAATGTCTAGGCATATTGGTCACACTGAACCTTGTCCTGTATAACTGTCCCTATACCAACTCTGCTTCAACCTATATCATTAATGCTTTACAAGCTCTACTTTGTACTGTAGTACTAACAACTTATCACCTGTGCCTTGCACTGTATCACTAACACCTTCCCAGCTCAGTTTTGTCCTTTATAACTAATACTTCACAAGCTCTACTTTGTACTGTATCACTAACTCTTTATCACCTGTGCCTTGTACTAGCTCCCTACCAACTTACCAGCTCTGTCTGGTATAACATCACTAGTCCCTTTCCAGTTGTGACTTGAACTGTATTGCTAACACCTTACCAGCTTTGTCTGGTATAATATCACTAGCCACTTACCAGCTGTGCCTTGCACTGTATTGCCAACACCTTACCCACTCTGGTTTGCCCTGTACCACTAATACCCCACAAGCTCTACTGTGCACTGTATCAGTACCTCTTTATCACCTGTGCCTTGTTCAGTATCACTAACACCTTGCCAGCTCTGTTTGGTCTAAAATCACCAGCCCTTACACCCTGTGCCTTATAGTGTAACACTAACACCTCACCAGCTCTGATTTTTCCTGTATCACTAATACCTTAACAGCTCCTCCTTGTCTAGTACCATTAACCCCTCATAGCCTGTACCTTGTCCTCTATCACTAATGGCTTACCATATCTGCCTTCTCCTTTATCACTAATGACTTACCAGCTGTACCTTGTCATGTATCACTAATGACTGACCAGCTGTGCCTTGTCCCGAATCACAAATGACTTACCAGCTGTACCTTGTCCTGTAACACTAATGACTTACCAGCTAAGGCTTGGCCTGTATCACTAACAACTCACCAGCTCTGCCTGGTCCTTTGTCCTATATCACTAATGACTTACCAGTTCTGCCTGGTCCTTTATCACTAATGACTTACCAACTCTGACTGATCCTTTATCACTAATGACTTACCAGCTGTACCTTGTCATGTATCACTAATGGCTGACCAGCTGTGCCTTGTTCTGTTCACTAATAGCTTACCAGCTGTGCCTTTTTCCAAATCAATAACGACTTACCAGCCGTTCCTCATTCTGTATCACTAATGACTTACCAGCTATGGCTTGGTCTGTATTACTAACGAATTACCAGTTCTGCCTGGTCTTTTATCACTAATGACTTACCAACTCTGCCTGATCCTTCATCACTAATGACTTACCAGCTGTACCTTGTCCCGTATCACTAATGACTTACCAGCTCAGCTTTGTCATGTATCGCTAATGACTTACTAGCTCTTCCTTGTCCTGTTAGACTGATGACGTTCCAGCTGTACCTTGTCCTGTTTCACTGATGACTTACCAGCTCTGCCTGGTCCTTTATCACTAGCATGCGAGAGCTCCTTGAAGAGCAGTCTTCATGGCTCCAGCTCCAGGTTTTAACCTCCTTGTCTTTTGAGAAGTAATAACAAATGTTTCCATGGAGCAGCCAGTCCTTAGGGCACCGCTCACATCCAGGTCCTGTCAAAGAGGGGAAGGGAAACCAAGAAACTGTGATTTAAATCCTTATGGCATACATATTTTATTTTCTTGAGCAATACTTATATGAGCAATATCAATATGGGAATCACCACTATGGGACCTATTGTCAGAGTAATTTTATGGCAGAAAATAATATATTATTGGTTAACCTCTTCACTTGCCCCAACTGAAGGCAAGCTGAACCCCAGCAAGAATTACTAAAAAAATAAAATCAATCTAACCAGCCCCTTGTTTACAGAGACAAAGGCTTATCCAGCTCTGTCCTGTTCTTTCCCATCTGTGTCATCCACTTCTGTAACCAATTCGAAATTTCTAAATTGAACCATTAATTCCTCTGTAAACTATTGATCCTTGTGTTTAAATATCACACAATCGAAATCAGCTCAGTCAACCAGTAGGGTCATCTTGGAGGGATAATACATAGCACTGTGTTTATAGAAAATACAGGATTTCTGAGCATGTTAGCTTGAAATGGTCTACGTGATAGCAGAAGACCTGCAGAAGTGAATTGTACATATTTCAAGTGTTTTTGTAATCACATTTCAGTAAATGCACACAACCTCCCGTGCCTAGTCTCCACCAGAGGCAAACACAAACAATGTATACTACTTCTGAAATTATGAATCTTGGGGTATGGTCGCGTTTCATTGTAAGTATTCAAAAATAACCTTTCCTCTAACACAAACAAAATATTAATGCTACAGCTTACGCAGTGAATCACTAATTGTCTGAGCCTATTATGTCAATATTAGAAACATTTCTGAATAAAAGTAAGCAAAGCAACATTCCTAACCCAGGTGAAATACACTCCCAGGATAAGGCATAATTTCTGCCTCCTGAGAATACTGAGTAGGAATGAGAGTCTGAGGCGTGGCTTTCAGTAATACCTCATGTGAGGCTCTTGTCAAGAAATAGTTTCTCCACAATGAAGACAACACATTATGAGGAACAATTTACTAATTAATGCAGACTAGCTTTGTTGTCCAAGGATGAAGTAACATGCAGTGATGTACCTACCTGCTCCTGTGCAGTCTGCTGTTTCCTGATTGAATAGCGTCCTGTTCTCACACTGTTTGTCTGATGCTGGAGACAATGCTGCTGCCTTTTGAGAGTACTTGAGGACTGGAAGAGAAGTGGATTGAAATGAGAAGAATGAGTGAAGAATACTGTTGTTAGTCAAAAGAACACAAAATGAGTCAACAAGTTTACAATGGACGTGATGAGGCACAGAGAACCTCGAAGGCAAGACGGAGATCAGCTGCCGACTAAGACCCTCACTATGAGCAGCCCAGGAAAGGGATCGGTATTTATCCTCCCACAGTTACTGACAATACAGGAACCAGAACCTCCTTTGGTGGGAAAAATTCAGCCCATTATGAGCTGGACCACCAGGATCTCTGAAAAAAATGAGGAATACAAGGGTAACATTCAATCCTTGGTTTGACTCCATTTGCAATTCCTTTGTTTCTTCACAAACATTCAGCTGAAATATTTAGGTGAAGTAAACAGATCTGAGATATTCCAGTGGCTGTCATAAATCTGTTGAGTTAGGGGGTGTCTTTGGTAGCCTCATCAGAACACACAACCGAAATATGGAACCTGCTGAGCAGTGAAGCATCTGACACCCTCGTTCATCACAGAGACCTGACTCAATCCCTCATTGGCTCCTGGCATTGCCACAGCTCTTCCATTGGGCTACAAGATCATTCAACAGGACCACCTTCACAAGCTAGGAAGAGGACTCATTATCATCTACGAGGAAGCCATCAAATGCACAACATCTGCAGAGAACTCCACTCCATTCATGCAACACCTATAGTTCAAGCTGCGAGTCTCCAAAACCTTCACCCTGAAGGGAACCCTTGCCTACTGACCAACTGGAACGCGAGCCACCTTTACCATCCTCATCACTGACTTTGCTGCTCCACTCAAAATCCACTCCAAAGTCCACATTCCCCTCAGACCGAAACAAACCCTGCTCCACAGCACTCCTCAAAAGCTTGACAAGCATCTGACTCACCCAGCTTGTCTCAGAACCAAGAAACACCACAGGACATACACTGGACCTCATCTTTACCACAATCGACAGGATCCCATTCAACTCCACCACACCACTCACATGGACCGACCACTCCATCTTCCACTTCTAAATCAACACACCTCATATTAACAACCCTACCAGGTTCAGCATTCCAAGCCAGAACTGGGACAGAATCACAGAAGCAGACTGGCTCAGTACCCTCAGCACGGATGAACCCCGTACTTCATACAACCTTGACAAGGACATCTACAACTTTAGCAACTGTATCAAGTACTACGTAAACTCCATCAAACCAATTAAAGCCAAAAAGCATAGTAGATGAAACAAGAAGGCCGGCTGGTACACAAAACATCTCAGAACCACCAAATGACACTGTAAACAGCTAGTAAGGAAATTGACAGCCAGCTACGTCACTTCTGACAAATCAACCTTCAAGGTTTCACTCAGATGCTATCACCAGCAAATACAAAACACCAAGAAATATGTACTAGTAGACCGCATGGAAGGAAGCTCCAACAGCTGCAAGGAGATTTTCCCGATTTGTCAAGGATTTCCCCCTTTCCCTCAGCCACTGTTAACACCATCACTGCCTCCCAACAACCCTGTGATAATCTATTCAACTTCTTTGACAGCAAAATTGCAAACATCTGACTGAATGGACAATCCTCAACAGAAATGGCACAGCAGCAATAATTTGACCATCCACTCAGGAGCCTCAATGGATGCATGCCCCACCACATCTACAACCTGGGAACTTCACTAATCAGCACCACACTGACCCACATCATCAACACCTCCATCATGTCCGCCACTTTCCCAAATTAATGGAAACTTACGGAGCCCTCCTCAAGTAGCCCAGAGCTGACCAAAATCAATTGAGGAGCTTCGGACCCATCTCCCTTCTCCCCTATCTAGTCAAAATTTTAGAGGATGTCCTCAACAAACAACTCACAACCCACCTCAAACTTCAGCATCTTCTAGACAAAACTCAATCCAGATTTGGAAAGGACTACGGGACTGAAACACCACTCACCACAACAACTGACATCAATCAAATCACCCTGAACAAAGGAGAAACAGCGACTCTCACCCTCTTTGACCCCTCAATGCCCTTTGACACTGTCTCCCTCAAAACCCTTATCAGACGATTCAATGGGATTGGCACACAAGGATCTGCTCTCAAACTGATCTGTACTTTCCTCACAGGAAGAAGCCAAAGGGCCAGGTTGCCATCCTTCACATCCTAGACAATGAAACTGATATGCAGAGTCCCACAGGGACCGTCCCTCAGCTCCACCCTTTTAAAAATATACATAACTATGCTCTCCAACATAATTCAATTACAAGACATCACCGTCATCTCCTATGCCGATGACACCAAACTCATCCTATCCCTGATGGACAAGACAACCACCACCAGAATTAACTTGACCATCTGCATGAGCATGGTAGCAGAGTGAATGCAAACCAGCCGCCTGAAGCTCAACTCTGACAAGACAGAAGTATTGGCTGTCAGCAACAAGACCTCCCATTGGGACTCCACTTGGTGGCTATTAGAGCTAAGACCAACACCTACATCCACAGACCATGCAAGAAATCTAGGGATCATTCTAGATGACAAGCTCATCATGACAGGTCAAGCCAACACAGTGTGCATCTCCTTCTACCACATTCCACACAAGCTGCAAAAGTTTTACAAATGGTTGCCTCAAAACATCAGACAGACCATCACGCAAGCACAAATCACCAGCATTCTGTACTGCAGCTACTCTCTCTATGTCAGAATGTTCAAACAACTCCTACACAGACACCTGACCATCCAGAACACTGCTGCAAGGATGATACTCGAACTCCCAGGCTGCACTCACATCACACTGCACTTCAGGAAGCTTCACTGGCCCTCCATTAATAAGCTCAGCTAACTCAGACGTCTCACACACACATAAAAAGTCAATGATAACACAGCACCTGAATTCCTGAGCAGCCACATGCACTTTTACCAACCCTGGACTGGAGGTCCCTATTTCTCCTACATTGCACCCAAGACATGATACAACATATCCTCAAGAAGCTTACGATCTGGCTCCTCACAGAAGCATTTTGGGGACCACACACCTACCCAGTGCCAGGATACCCTCTTGGGGGATTAGTGTGCTATTCAAATCAACATAACATAACTTAACATTTAACTGGTCAGTCATAATGAAGGCCTACTAGTATGTGGATGGTACAATGCCTCATGGGTTGATGCTAGAGTGGAGGATGAGGGAAGAAGACAGTGTAGAGACATATAGGCCCTCATTCTGACCCTGGCGGTCTTTGACCGCCAGGGCGGAGGACCGCGGGAGCACCGCCGACAAGCCGGCGGTGCTCCAATGGGGATTCCGACCGCGGCGGTAAAGCCGCGGTCGGACCGGCACCACTGGCGGGGTCCCGCCAGTGTACCGCGGCCCCATTGAATCCTCCGCGGCGGCGCAGCTTGCTGCACCGCCGCGGGGATTCCGACCCCCCCTACCGCCATCCAGATCCCGGCGGTCGGACCGCCGAGATCCGGATGGCGGTAGGGGGGGTCGCGGGGCCCCTGGGGGCCCCTGCAGTGCCCATGCCACTGGCATGGGCATTGCAGGGGCCCCCGTAAGAGGGCCCCTACATGTATTTCACTGTCTGCTGCGCAGACAGTGAAATACGCGACGGGTGCAACTGCACCCGTCGCACAGCTTCCACTCCGCCGGCTCGATTCCGAGCCGGCTTCATCGTGGAAGCCTCTTTCCCGCTGGGCTGGCTGGCGGTCTGAAGGAGACCGCCCGCCAGCCCAGCGGGAAAGTCAGAATTACCGCCGCGGTCTTTCGACCGCGGAACGGTAACCTGACGGCGGGACTTTGGCGGGCGGCCTCCGCCGCCCGCCAAGGTCAGAATGAGGGCCATAGTTGCCACGTTTTCAGGTCGCTTATGTTTGAAATTTCTATGATTTCAGTTGGAATGTCAGTGATTTCTACTGTCAAATGTGTGAGGCTTCGGGTTACATTCTGTTGTGGGTAAATCAAAACAATGATAAATATTTGAGTGCCTCTATATGAGATTTTAGAAATTGGTCTTTAGTTATTCCTTTGAGTGTGTGAGTTGCATGATTGATACTGTAAGTACAACAAATGGTTTGCACGTCTCCAAGATTAGCCTAACTGGTTGACCAAGCTAGCTTAGAAATTAGAGCATTAGGTGATCTAGTATTTAACCTCTGGAAACCAATGTATGGTTGCCTGGACCCCCTGCACAGTGTGCCTAGCTTTGCACACTACAGAGGGCCAGCCTCCTACACTATTGCATTGCAAATGCTTTTTTGATGTTGATGTTGTAACCAGAACACATGGTGAGTAATGGCTCATTCACAAACTTTTGTATACATAAAAAATTAGTGTTGTTTCCTTCTAAAAAACTAAACAAACGATGTTTAATGGATATTTCTTATATTTTAGACAACGCATGTTAGTTTCATTTCATAATTCATTTTTATTTGATGATTTTCTAAGGTATTGATGGACCCAAGAGCTTCAGGCATATCTATGTAAAACTATTTCAAGTACAATGTTTTTAACAAACTGCCTTGCTCATAAATACAGGGTTTTTGCTGACTTCCTAAAATTAAATGTTTATTTTGCCTGGATATTTCTTATAATTGTAGCCATTTAATATGTCACGAAGTTTACTGTGCAATCAGAAGTGGCCAGCCTGCACTACCGGTAGGGACAAAATTGCAAGCCGCCACTGGTTGTATAACCTGTAGATCAGGTGCACCTCTGAAGCTGCTGCTTGAAGCCAGGTTTGTGTATCAGAAAAAAGTAAAAGCACATTTGTGACCTCAGTATTGGCTGTGATAACAGGGAGGTGAGTGATTATTCAGTGGGTCTGTGATCTTCACATTCTTCCTCTAGTACAAGAGAAAGTCACTTTATAATGGTGAAGTATGGTATCTGTGATGCTACTGGGCCCTGAGCCAGCGTCACACTCCCTCTGACATCTACTCCAGTCCTACAGTAATTCTTTTAGCCTCCAACCTGCCACCTCTTACTGAGGTATATTGAACTCAATTAATTATTGCCCTGTGCATTTCCTCATAATTCTAAATTGCTGATTGCAATCTTTTCTTTTACAATGGTGACACCCCGTGCATTCTATTGTTTACCATTTGACCCTAGGATTCTCGGAAGCAGTAGATACCTCTACTTGAAATTCTTTGAGAACATGACGAAGAGCTCGGCTAATCGAACCAGGATTTGCCAATTTCACTGGTAATTCCTCATTTTTGAGGGGACAGTCATGGCCCCACTTTTATTGACCCTGTAACCCCACCCCCTGAAGCTACCGGAACTATCAGTATCGGGGACTTCGGGGTGGAACCACTGGGCCACTAGGGACAAGATCATTTAATGGGATAAATTTGCCTGCTAGCTGCTACAGGTAACACATGATATCGTGAGGCAGATTTATCATTCTTCACCTAGTGCAGGGCAGCAAGGTACCTTACTGCACTGGGTGAAAGGGCAGGAACGCGCCGTATTAAACATGAAATGACACATTCATGTCCTTTGCTAGCTTTGATGCACTATTGGCTGCGTAGCCCCAAATCAGGCACCCCTGCGTCATGTTGCAAGGTGCCTGCCTTGTAGGCAGTTTTTTTGTGCAGAAAGTGAATCATTCCTGCACAAAAACTATCATGAGAGGCATTTTCCTCTTTCTATGCCTCCTGCAGAATGCAGCACATTTAAAAAAAAAACAAAAGATGAGGAGAAATACAGATCTTTCTCTTCCTTATGCTTCACCTGGAGAGGCGAAGCATTTTGATGCATCCTCAGAACCACCACTCATGGTAACTCTGGGACTGCAACAGAACCCATGGGTGGACGCACTGCCTTGTGTTACTCTAGATTTATCAAGCTGTGCAGAGTCACGATAGGAGGCCTTCTCTGCCTTGATAAATCTCACTTAGTTTTTGAATCACACGTAACAAGGGCAGCACAAAACATTGATGAATATGGGCCCTTGTATTCACCTGTACAGCACTTACATTTTTAGCCTGACCTCCCTCCGCTGTTTGTTACCCCCACACTTTGTGTGAACAGCACATACCCAAAACTCCTAGTAGAATGCCAGTCAGTAGCAGGAGGACATTCAGTGCTCCACTTATGAACAGCAGACCTCTGAGCCAATGAGATGTCTTTGGGTTACCTGCAAAATTAAACATGGGAGAAAAAAAAGTACAGTATTCAATGATGAGTAAAAGTTCACTGCATGCTATTTCATTGGTTGCTTTGGAGTCTACACTGAGGTATAGCTGCTCCCAACGACAAGTATTTGCACAGTTACAACAGGCCACCATTGTCACTTTTATAGCCCACAACTGTCGGAAACTAGATTAAATATTCGGCAACTTACACAGAAGTGCCACTCTCTGCTCATGGCACTATCAAGGCTTGTAATATGAAATTGGCGCATTGTCCTAATTTGAGCCATGGTGGACTTTTAAGCTTGTGCACTGGGTGCAAATGGGGACATTGCACCCTATTACAGCAACATCAACCTGCTTTTAGCACTAGAAGGTGACTGCCCATGTCTCCCACCAATCGGAAGCTCCAACACCGACCTGCACCGTGTGCCAAGAAAGATCTCCTCTTTTCTTGCGTCTCCTGCCAACATGAAGCTCCAGCACTGGCCTACTCTTGGACTGGCAATGATCTCCTCACAGCTCTTTCCAATGCAAAGGTCCAGCACCGACCTGCCCCTCACACTGACAGTTATTCTCATGGCTCCTGCAAACGCGAATCTCCACCACTGACCTGCTCCCCGCATCAAAACTCATCTCCTCGCGGCTCCTGCCAACGTGAAGCTCCAGCTGAGGCTCCTAGCGAAACCTTGGACTTTTTGTGTCATGGTTTTTAGGTGGCACCCCGGTTGTGTGTGTGCCTGTGGGAATAACAAAGTTACCCAATAATTCACCCTGGCTTACATGTATATTAATCTCCTTGTTCTCTCTTCAATTGACTCAGTTCATCAGTCCAAACACTTGAAAGTTACAAACAGAACACGGCAGGTGCGCTTCCTTAAGGTGATGCTCAAAGTACAGGTCTCACTGATGCCTTGTTAGGTAAATCATTATTTGTAGAAACTATGGAAGCACTGGGCATTTAGCCCCTTTACCTTTCAGGACTCATTGAGGCCGAGAGAAAACGATTACCTTGTTCACAACTCACACAGCAGCATGGGCCTTAAGGCGCTACATGCAGAGGAAAGTGTGGGAATCCTCAAATCATTTACATAAACAACTTAGGGGCTGATTCTAACCCAGGGCATTCTGACCGCGGCGCTTTGGCCGCGATCAGAAAGGGTAAACCGGCGGTCTCCCGCCGGTTTACCGCTGCCCTCAGAATCCCCCATGGCGGCGCAGCTTGCTACGCCGCCATGGGGGATTCCGACCCCCCCTACCGCCATCCTGTTCATGGCGGGAAAGCCGCCATGAACAGGACGGCGGTAGGGGGGGTCGCGGGGCCCCTGGGGGCCCCTGCCGTGCCCATGCCAATGGCATGGGCACAGCAGGGGCCCCCATAAGAGGGCCCGCAAGGTATTTCAGTGTCTGCCTTGCAGACACTGAAATACGCGACGGGTGCTACTGCACCCGTCGCACCTTCCCACTCCGCCGGCTCGATTACGAGCCGGCATCCTCGTGGGAAGGGAGTTTTTCCCTGGGCTGGCGGGCGGTCTTTTGGAGACCGCCCGCCAGCCCAGGGAAAAACTCATAATACCCTCCGCGGTCTTCTGACCGCGGAGCGGTATTATGGGGGCGGAATTCTGGCGGGCGGCCTCCGCCGCCCGCCAGAATTAGAATCACCCCCTTAGTGTCCTGCACACACACACACACACATATATATATATCTATATATATATATATCTATATATATATATATATATATATCTATATATATATAAATATATATATATATCTATATATATATATAAATATATATATATATCTATATATATATATATATATATATATATATGCATGGGACTCTCTGACACTTCTCTGTGGCCTTTAAACGTCCTTGAGAGAAGCCTGCTTTTGGTTGACAAGTTGATGTGAGATTTTGGTTTTAGATCGTGAATTTGGTCTATTTGGAAATATAAAACGAATGTTGCTTGTAAGAAACGTGGGAGCCCAAAACTCTTTATGAAATTAGTAAGTATGATTATAATTGTGTTATGGGTAAATCCCTTGCTAAAGGCCGGCATCTGTAGGTTTTTCATGTCTAATGCTGATAGAATTCATTTGCCAAATGTCCCTTTTTGATAGATTTCATACATTTCACCTCATCACTGACTCCACCCACAAGACCTGTGCCGCATTTAATGCTCCTGCCCGTCATTAGAGGGATCTTGTGAGACACATGATGACCTGCCCTGGACACAGTAGGCCTTATATATCAGCTGTTCATGTAACACAATGCAACATTACACAGCATGACAAGTCACTGCACTGCGTGAAAGGGAGAAACATGCCACATCACCAAGAGATGGTGCCTTCCTATTCTCTGTGCTGGTGCATGTTTGGGTGCATAGCGCCAACGCAGGGACCCTTGTTCATGGTGCAAGGGTGCCTGGGTTGCAGGAAGGATCATTTTTGTGCAGGAAGGAGCACATTCCTGCACAAAAACGATCTTTTGAGCCTCTTTCCTCTTTCTAGGTGTGCTGCAGAATGCAGCTGACATAGAAAGAGGGAAAAAAAGAGGAGAAATATAGATTTGTCTCCTCGTTACATCTCCCCTGGCAAGGAACAGCATTGTGATGTTTACCCAGGTCCACCACTCATAGTAAATGTGTGAATGGCCAAAGTCCATGGGTGGATGTGTGGGAACACCCGTCCACTCGTCGAACGCCTCCCTGGGACAGAGTAATGCCTTGCTATACTTCAGATTTACCAAGCACCGCAGGGCCACTCTTGTGTGCCTTTGTAAATCTCATCTAGGTTTTGAGTAGCCCTTGCATTACCGTGCGTGCTCAAGGTCGACATAAAACCTTTGATATAATAGGCCCCTCTATTTACTTATGGCTCAGCATTAATCTCTTCTTCCAGTTGTAAAATGACACCCTACCTTAGAACTCATCCTCGCTTTCCAGTGTCTGTGCTTTCTCACTGAGTAAGACCATAGTTCTCCAACTTTCAAACCCTCAGCCCTCTCTGCACACGTGTAGCAAAACAGACCCACTGATTTCCCTGAAATTGACTGACCTCAAATTTGTCTTTCCTGCCTGCATGTCTAGAGAGTTTCACACTTCCTTCCTGCTTAGCAGTGGTGAGATCTCCTTTATGTACTAAGACATAATTGAAGGGAAAACTAATTTTCAGGGCATTTTCTTGACCACACCATGTAGACTCTGCATCGACTTTATATTGTTCACATTTATTTGCAGGAGTTTAAACAATTAAAAGCAATATGGGCATCAACGCTGGAGGAGGGCAGCCCTAGCTTTCCAGGCAACTAGGTAATATCAAATAGGTCACTATTCTGCACCACAACATTAGCAAAGCAGATGTCTCAGGCCCCTAATTACAGGGTTTTGGCGCAGGGCAGCAGAGCAAGTCATCTTGCTGCGATGCCCTGTGCCAAACTGAAAGGGCAGGAATGCACCCTATGTATGCAATACAGTGCATTCCTGTCCTCTCCCTCCACGTTGGTGTCCTTTAAGTAGTATAGCGCCACCGCAGGCACCCCTGCACCTTAGTGCAAGGGTGCCCGCATTGCATGCAGGACTGTTTCAGAGCTGGAAGGGGCACCTTCCTCTATAAAGACAATCCTGAGAGGCTGTATCCTCCTTCTATGTGTTGTGCAGAATGTAGCACACATGGAAAGAGGAAAAGACGAGGAGAGATACAAGTATTTCTCCTTGTTACGCCTCACCTCGGGAGGTGTCAGGTTTTAGTGCTTCCCTAGGTTCACGTGATTATGTCAATCTGGAGTAATGTCAGAATCCATGGGTGTTGTGTACGAAAACCCAGCACAGCGCCCGTGGAACGCCTCCCTGGCACAGAGTAAGGCAATGCAGAGTCTTGCAATGCTTTGCCTTACTCTATATGTATGGGGTCATCCAAAGCCACGCAAAGTGGCTTTGCGTGGCGTCATGGATATGGTTGAAAGGTTTGAGCCACTGTAGCATCACAAAAAGGGACAGTGCAGCAGCTCAGACCTCTCATAGATTAGCTCTACAGTATTGATTAAACCAGTAAAATACCCCAAGAACAAGTTACATAATTTTATGAAGATCATGTCAACAACTTGACAACCCATAATTATTGTTTTCATTCAGGACTTGCACATCATTACTCAAGTCTAGAATCTGTATGAAGTTCCATCACATAGGGATCCTCTCATTTGATGATTCTATTATCCCACTATTCCACCGAAGACATTCAACTTGAGATAAAGTCATTTGACAATCATTTGCCAAATAAAGAGACAATTGCAACCATGAGTCGCCCACTGCCAAGACTTACCTGTCACACAGAGTGTAAGGACCTTATTATACTGGCCAGTGGAGTGGTTGCATGCCAGTTATCTGGACACAGTCTTGACTGGATGGACTTGAAAGGAATATTGTTTTGTGATCATTCTCATTAATAAAAGTCCATGAGGTTGAGGTCCTTGTGTTGCAGCTGTGTCACACATGTTACTTGTCATGCGTGCCGTTGTACCTCTAAGTGCTGTATGTTATGTCATTCACATTGCCTACAATTCACAGCACTGCCTTGTTCAAATGTCGGTCACTTTGGAATTTCATAATTTATCCAGAGTCCAAATTGTGCCTAATTAATTTCATTCATTTATTCAACACACACACAGAGATGGTACCATGACAGATTTGCTAAAGCAAATGCAAGCAAGAAATACTTACATTAATACTTTGGCAGTAGAGAAGGAACACACAATAAATTAACAACAACTTTCTAAAGATGAATACAGAATGGCTGGATAATCACAAATACATATTTAAGACTGCAGCTTGGATTTTCGATTTTTCTCTTCTATTTCATAAAATAAAAGTAAACAACAAAAAATATGTGAAAGAATTGAAAGCATGTGGGTCCCACCAGCTGTTAACCATGCATAATTAATTCATGTAAATTACAAAAGGAAAACAACAAATGTTTTATTTTGTATCTTGATCAATTTACAAACCAACCACTGGGTTTGCAAAATTAGGATCACCAAAAAAGTGTCCATCTCATTGTGTAAATCAGCGTGAAAGTGAGCCGGAGACGTTATTCTGCACAATCAGTTCCTAGCAGGTAGGCATAACAAACGGTCCTTTAGATTGATACAATTGCTGGACTTAGATGCAATTCAATTGCAGCGATGTTATGCTGCCCCGGCAACGAATATTGACACTTTAGTCCTCCTGGGCACCCAGTGCAGAGTTCAGATGGATTGTTTGCTTGAAGTAAAATTGGTGACAAAGTCATTGCAGCAAGTAAATATAATTGAATCCAATAATTGTGATCTAGGAAAATTATCAGCGGGAAGCCATAACCTGTTAAGGGCTGCCGTAGACCAAACAGTAAATGTAGGATATATTTTCATTTTGATCTAAAGTTATCAAAATGCAAGAAAAAAGATGCATTTGTATGAACAATCTAATGTCATAAATACTCAATATAATCCAATTAAGAACCATTACATCTCTTTATACATTGAAAGCAAGCAGGCAGCCTACCGAGTCACACTCCCTTTAAACGTCTTGACTTGGAGAGTGACTCAGATCGACAGACATTTATTTCAATTTCATTTTTGCCAACTTAGGTGTAGACGTATACGTTCTGCAATGTACAAGTTATGACAAATCACCCCTTGCATATACCTGAGTGCACCAGTACTTACATCACCATACATTACCATTTAAGAGGCAGTGCTATTGATGGTTCACTGAAATGCATTTCAGATGAGTTTTAATTTATTTTCTCTGATCTTCATTTCAGCAATCTTTATCAGTCTCAAAGCACAATGAACTATGAACTATATTAAATAAAGATATAAAGTTGTTATCTGTTTAGAATACAACTTAGCATACACATGTGGAATCCTACTTTATATTAACTGGCTATTTTAACTCTAAAGTCCTCGAGCTCAAACTTACATGCAAATGTCAATGACATGAGACTGGGAATTGATGATCTAATGCAACAGAAGGGAAACCTTATGAGGGAGGAGAAAATCAATGATTTCTGTTGAAGCAACAAAGCTCCACTTGATCACAGTAGAAAACACCCTGATAGGACAACCCACTTCATCAACATTAGTGGGGCAATCTAAGCACCCCTATAACTTGCATTCCTGTCATTTGTTTTGTTAAGCATTGTATTGTTGTCTCAATCAAGGTAGGACATGTAAGTGACTCACTGTACCTCACCTTCTTCAATTATCTTGCCAGCTGTCCAAAAAGTTGGATAATTCAAACAATTATATGTTGTTGTCTCTTCAACATAAGAGCTGGATTGCAGTAGCTATTATTAAATGTATTATTGAAATGCTAATCCGAAAATGATTATGAATCACACCACAGGAGGTTACTATTAGAAAAACGTTGTCTTATGAACAGGACACAGCTATGCATGATGTAGCCAATGACGGGCTAAATAAAAGGAATTTAAGAAAACCGTTCAGATTTGCCGTGCACAGCAATGGTTTAACTCTGAATTATCCACAGTAGCCTACAGATCATGATCAGAAATCTGCAATGTCCATACAAAATGGTAAAGCATTCTCCAAGCAATAATTGCATCTCACAAAATAGCTCTGAAGACAACATAATTTATAAATAGACCATTTATGCCAAGTAAACTATGTAAAAGATGATATAAAAATAAATACAAAGCATGATATGAAACTAGGGATCATGGTTAATAATGGTATGAATACTGAAGAACCACAGATCTCTAACTCTCTGGTTGATGTAATATGAGCACCTTATATTTCAAATGTATTTAAATCTAGAGGATACATTATTTCTATACATTTGCCATATATAGGCAATTTGGTGTTTGGCATCCTGCCAGACCACATCTATAAACTCAATAGGAATGTATGTAAAAGCACAAAAACACAAACTGTGGACCAAGATCTGCCTTACTTCTAAATTTGCTGTAATTCCATTCAGCAGCTTTTGGTGTAGCCCTTGTTAAAGAAGACTGAGGAAAAATGCATTGGTAGTTTGTATTTTGGAACCCCCACTTTTTCTTCCCCCCTTCGATGGATCACTCTGAAACTTTCCATGCACAAACTAGGCAAAAAGGGCACTGTTTTGGAATGTTTTGTAGAGATTTGTCAAATGGTGTCAGAATTATTAGTAACACCAGAAACCTATTTCCTATGGGAATGCTAACCTAACTATAACTACAGTCCGGTGACCGCCACAGGGTAATTTACAAATATATAGACTAATTATAGTTGGCACCTACTTACCATAGGAAACCGTTGAAGGACGTGCACAGTTGGGGCTGGCATAGTTATGTATGGTAATAAAATCTTACCTCATGTTAAAATAACCCTAGAAATTCATTAAAAAAACAAAGGTTGAAGTAACGTTGTTGTTACGTGTGGTAATAATATGTGACTTTACATTAAATCACAGGTTAACCCCTTCTGTGCCCAGGACGTAATGGTTACGTGCTGAGGCACAGTGCTCGTGTGCCCAGGACGTAACCATTACGTCCTGGGCACAGAGCCTAGAGGGAGCGCTAGCGCTCCCTCTGTGGGGTTCCTCCCTTTCACCCCAAGGCAGGGATGGAAGGGGAAACATTTCCCCTTTCACCCCTGACCACCCCTCCCTGTGAAGTCAGCACGCGATCGCGCGCTGATTGTCACAGAGGGCGTCCTCCATCGCGCTGGAAGCTCAGCTTCCAGCACGATCGGAAGAGAAATGCAATGCATGTGGAGGAGGCAAGAGAGGCTTCAAAGGGAAGGAAATGAATTTCCTTCCCTTTGAAGTCTCTCTCAGCATTTCAAAAGCCAGATTGTAAAGCAATCCGACTTTTGAAACGCCCACTAGACACCAGAGATTTATTTTTGTAAATGTAATTGGCATGAGGGAGCGACCCCTTGGGCAAGGGTCGCTCCCAGGGGGGGCATTTTTTTAAAGGCCTTTTTTGCCCCCCCTGGGGGCAGATCGGCCTATAATTAGGCCGATCTGCCCCCAGGGGGGGCAGAAAACCTCTAAGCACCAAGGAGCATTTTTTTTTTTTTTTTTTTTTTTTTTTAAATATTTTTGAGGTGGGTAGCGACCCCTTAGGCAAGGGTCGCTCCCCTAGGGGGCAAATTATATTTAGGCCATATCTGCCCCCCTTGGGGGCAGAGTGGCCTATTTTTATGAGGCCAGTCTGCCCCCAAGGCGGACAAAAACCACTAGACACCAGGGAGTTTTTTTTTTTTTTCACACATTTCACGCAAGGGGAGCGACCCCTTGGGCAAGGGTCGCTCCCACGGGGGGCATTTATTTTAGGCCATTTCTGCCCCCCCCTGGGTGCAGATCGGCCTATTGTTTTTAGGCCGATCTGCCCCCTGGGGGGGCAGAAACCTCTAGGCACCAGGGATCATTTTTTTTGTTTTGTTTTGTATTTTTGAGGTGGGGAGCGACCCCTTAGGCAAGGGTCGCTCCGCTAGGGGGCAAATTATATTTAGGCCTTATCTGCCCACCTTGGGGGCAGAGTGGCCTATTTTTATGAGGCCAATCTGCCCCCAAGGGGGACAGAAACCCCTTGACATCAGGGAGTTTTTTTTTTTTTTTTGGCGAATTTCACGCTAGGGGAGCGACCCCTTAGGCAAGGGTCGTTCCCCTGGAGGGGCAAATTGTATTTAGGACATTTATGCCCCCTTTGTGGGCAGATCGGCCGATTTTAGGTCAATCTGCCCCCAAGGAGGGCAGAAACCACTAGGCACCAGGGATATTTGTTTTTGCGCCAACGTCACGCAAGGGGAACGACTCCATAGGCAAGGGTCGCTCCCCGAGGGGGTTGGGGGGGCGGATGGCAAATTTCTTTTAGGCCATTTCTGGCCCCCCTGGGTGCAGATCGGCCTATTGTTATTAGGTCGAGGGGGGGCAGAAACCTCTAGGCGCCAGGGCAAATTTATTTTGTGTTTTTTTTGGTTTGTTTGTTTTTTTGGAGATGGGGAGCGACCCATTAGGCAAGAGTCTCCGCTGGGGGGAAAATTGTATTTAGACCATTTCTGCCCCCCTTGGGAGCAGATCAGCGGATCTTGGGTCAATCTGCCCCCAAGGGGGGCAGAAACCTCTAGGCACCAAGGATCTTTTTTTTTTGCGCCAACATCACGCAAGGGGAGCGACCCCGTAGGCAAGGGTCGCTCCACGGGGGGGTTGGAGGGACAAAATTATTTTAGGCCATTTCTGCTCCCCCTGGGGCTGGCTGAGCTACAGGCCAAAATCCACAGGTAGGCACTTTGCAAAAAACACCTCTGTTTTCTGTGAAAAAATGTGATGTGTCCACGTTGTGTTTTGGGCCATTTCCTTTCGTGGGCGCTAGGCCTACCCACACAAGTGAGGTACCATTTTTATCAGGAGACTTGGGGGAACGCTGGGTGGAAGGAAATTTGTGGCTCCTCTGAGATTCCAGAACTTTCTGTCACCGAAATGAGAGGAAAAAGTGTTTTTTTGGCCAAATTTTGAGGTTTGCAAAGGATTCTGGTTAACAGAACCTGGTCAGAGCCCCACAAGTCACCCCATCTTGGTTTCCCCTAGGTGTCTAGTTTTAAAAAATGCACTGGTTTGATAGGTTTCCCCAGGTGCCGGCTGAGCTAGAGGACAAAATCCACAGGTAGGCACTTTGTAAAAAACACCTCTGTTTTCCGTGAAAAAATGTGATGTGTCCACGTTGTGTTTTGAGCAATTTCCTTTCGTGGGTGCTAGGCCTACCCACACAAGTGAGGTACCATTTTTATCGGGAGATTTGGGGGAATGCTGGGTGGAAGGAAATTTGTGGCTCCTCTCAGATTCCAGAACTTTCTGTCACCGAAATGAGAGGAAAAAGTGTTTTTTTGGTCAAATTTTGAGGTTTGCAAAGGATTCTGGGTAACAGAACCTGGTCAGATCCCCACAAGTCACCCCATCTTAGATTCCCCTAGGTGTCTAGTTTTCGAAAATGCGCTGGTTTGCAAGGTTTCCCCAGGTGCCGGCTGAGCTACAGGACAAAATCCACAGGTAGGCACTTTGTAAAAAACACCTCTGTTTTCTGTGAAAAAATTTGATGTGTCCACGTTTTGTTTTGAGCCATTTCCTTTCGTGGGCGCTAGGCCTACCCATACAAGTGAGGTACCATTTTTATCGAGAGACTTATGGGAACGCTGGGTGGAAGGAATTTTGTGGCTCCTCTCAGATTCCAGAACTTTCTTTCACCGAAATGAGAGGAAAAAGTGTTGTTTTGGTCAAATTTTGAGGTTTGCAAAGGATTCTGGGTAACAGAACCTGGTCAGAGCCCCACAAGTCACCCCATCTTGGATTCCCCTAGGTGTCTAGTTTTCGAAAATGTGCTGGTTTGCAAGGTTTCCCCAGGTGCCGGCTGAGCTAGAGACCAAAATCCACAGGTAGGCACTTTGTAAAAAACACCTCTGTTTTCTGTGAAAAATGTGATGTGTCCACGTTGTGTTTTGGGCCATTTACTTTCCTGGGCGCTAGGCCTACCAAAACAAGTGAGGTACCATTTTTATCGGGAGACTTGGGGGAACACAGAATAGCAAAACAAGTGTTATTGCCCCTTGTCTTTCTCTACATTTTTTCCTTCCAAATGTAAGGCAGTGTGTAAAAAAGACGTCTATTTTAGAAATGCCCTGTAATTCACATGCTAGTATGGGCACCCCGTAATTCAGAGATGTGCAAATAACCACTGCTTCTCAACACCTTATCTTGTGGCCATTTTGGAAATACAAAGGTTTTCTTGATACCTATTTTTCACTTTTTATATTTCAGCAAATGAGTTGCTGTATACCCTGTATAGAATAAAAACCCATTGCAAGGTGCAGCTCATTTATTGCCTCTGGGTACCTAGAGTTCTTCATGAACCTACAAGCCCTATATATCCCCGCAACCACAAGAGTCCAGCTGACGTAACGGTATATTGCTTTAAAAAATCTAACATTGCAGGAAAAAGTTACAGGGTAAAATGTGGAGAAAAATGGCTGTTTTTTTCACCTCAATTTCAATATCTATTTATTTCAGCTGTTATTTCCTGTAAGAAACACTTATAGGATCTACACAACTGACCCCTTGCTGAATTTAGAATTTTGTCCACTTTTCAGAAATGTTTAGCTTTCTGGGATCCAGCACTGGTTTCTTGCCCATTTTGGTCACTAACTGGAAGGAGGCTGAAAGCACAAAAAATAGTAAAAATGCGGTATGTCCCAGTAAAATGTCAAAATTGTATTGAAAAATTGGGTTTTCCAATTCAAGTCTGCCTGTTCCTGAAAGCTGGGAAGATGGTGATCTTGCCACCACAAACCCTTTGTTGGTGCCATTTTCAGGGAAAAAACCACAAGCTGCCTTCTGCAGCCCTTTTTTCCCATTTGTTTGAAAAAAACAAAATGTTCACTGTATTTTGGCTAATTTCTTGGTCTCCTTCAGGGGAACCCACAGAGTCTGGGTACCTCTAGAATCCCTAGGATGTTGAAAAAAAAGGACGCAAATTTGGCGTGGGTAGCTTATGTGAACAAAAAGTTATGAGGGCCTAAGCGCGAACTGCCCCAAATAGACAAAAAAAGGCTCGGCACAGGAGGGGGAAAAGGCCTGGCAGCGAAGGGGATAAATTGACGTTAAAGTTCGTTAAAAATTGTCACTTTAAATGTAATATTTTAAACTAAAAAAACTGACATTTTTCAGTTACTTTAAGTGAAGGTATTTGTAAAGATATTTCATGCCCCTTCAGCCTTATTTGCGCTGTACGGAACTACACTTAAATAAATAAACAATGCTCCTTAGGACATTATGAATGTGGGGTGACATACTAACTTATACAAAAAAGCAATAGATGAAATGCAGATTTAATCTCAGCTATAACTAGTGCAAAACCAGTCCTGGTATGCCTATGTTCTGGTTCAGGGAGGAACTGGCTTGGTAGTTTGGGTTGGCCTGTTCCGATTGGAGCAGAGTCAAGACTGATTTGCATATAGTTGGGTCCAATCTGAGATGGCATGGTGTGCAAAACTGCAATGGACTGTGAGGCAACCTTGAGTAATTACCAGTGGCTGAGTTTAATTCAAGAATTCTATCCATCACTTTTTTGTATACTTTAGTATTGTAGGACCGGTATTCCCAGAGGTGGGCCCGGTGTACACTGTGTCGCTGGAACCAAACTATACCCAACTGATGAGCCTATCACTAGTGTGACAATGGTCATGGGTTGCTTGTGTTCTGGCTTAATAAAGACCTGGCCTGGCATTTCAGGCTGGACTGTTCCTAAGGGAGCAGGGTCAAGAATGATTTGCAAATGGCTGGGTCCAGACTGAGGTGGAATGGTGTGCAAAATAATGATGGACTGGGATGCAGCCCAGGGTAATTCCTTCTGGCTAAGATTAATTCAAGCATTCCATCCATCACTTGTTTGTATTCTGTTATGAATATGAACCTTTCCATTCTCCCTCTCGCTTTACTATGAAACAGTTTAAGATTTTTTAAGAATGTTGTAAGAATAGTACTTAAACCATTCACAACAGTTAAATGAACTATAATGGAAACAGCCATTAGCCCTATCAACTAATACAGCTTCCTGTTTTGAGGATGGTGATGAAAAAACAAACCCCATTGTATCAAGCAGCATGGAGTCGTGGACGGTGTTCATAGATAAACAGTTCTTCAAAGGAAAAGGAATTTCACAGAACAAAACTGAACTTTTATTGTCTCTTTCCCTTCCAGGTATGATGGGGAGTTGTGGATTCTTAGAGCACTGGAAGCAGTGCAGGGAGAGCTAAAACTGTTAACTTTCTTGCTTTTCCGACAGTATGAAGAGAACGGGTCACACGTTTCTCTTTTAGGCAATGGGAAATAGGACATAAAGAGGAGGGGTGGGCAGACAGCATCCCCTCAAAGCTAAGAAAATCTTGAGGACAGTGAATCAGGTCTAGTGTCAGTGGCCTCTGTTTCAGGCCTCTGTGTATGGCGATGCCTTTATCTCCTACTCTTTTGAATCAACAGAACTGCATCAGGAGAAACCAATAGTCTAGATCTAAGAGCAGTCAAACGTTGCCTGTTTCTTGAACCCAGCCATGTCAGTGAATTGAAATGTGGGAAATCCAGGAACAGGAAGGGATAGCGGCATACTTCACTTTAGCATGCAAGTATTATTAAGAGATGATTTTATTCCTCTTATTTTCCTCATTGCCGTAGTTTTATGATGATAATATGTTATTTTCACTACTCTATTAAGCACAGCCTTTCCTGTATGGCTGTTTTGTTTCCCTAGTGCCATAACATTACTTGGAAGGGTGGAGGTACACACTGTGTAAACATGAACTATTTTTGGGCACAAAGCACCCTCCTACCTGAGTATTCATATAGTTTAAACTAACAGGGAGACCAGCTGAAAACCCAAGATGCCAATCCCCCTCGTTTCAAGAACTAAGCAGAGAGGACTAAAAGGAGGGTATCCTATAGTCCAAAGTGCCACATTCATCTTGAATCTGACAAGAATTTCCATTTTACTTAAATGTATTGGCCTTGAACTTTTCAATAGATTTTTAGTCAACAAAGACCTACATGCTGAGTGTGCCCCTCACCACTGCCGGTCCCAGAAGAATGACACTACGTAAAAGAAGAACTAGTGAAGGGGGTTATTTTTATGGGGGATAAGGTTGTCATTGAATGTTTCTGTATTCACAAACTATTGACAACAGACTGAGGTTTCCCCTGGGCTTTTTTGGGTTGGGGTCCACACCACTAGTCTCTCAAAGGCTGGAAAATGTTATCTAGAGATGAAGTCCACTGGAGATCCAGAATCCTGATATAAGTTCCCTACCTATGAGATTTTCAACATGAAGAAAAAAAAACGGTAGGAAAGACAGATAGCCCCAACTGCTCTGTAAACAGAAACTTGATGACAATCATGTAACACTCTTCATCATTGCCCCTCTTTAAGTGCTTGCAGTAAAATTAAACCACTGGTGAGAATATCCATGCAAAGCCCCTCCGTGCGCCCTCCAAGTGAAAGACATGGTCTTTACTGTCCCAGTAAGGTGCACAATATGTGCAAATGGTGCAGAGAAAAGCAAAGGTAATAAGAGCAAAGGGACCTCTAACCTGTCAGTACATCTTCATGTCTGTCCTCTGGTTTCCTCCTGCTATGGATATGCATTGCTGTGTATCCCTCCTCATCCTCTGGGTTGCTCCTCCTGTTCACCTGCAGAGCTGAGTATTCCTCTTCATCCTTTGGTTTCCTCCTCCCCTTGAACTGCAGGGCTGTGTATCCCTCCTCACCCTCCATTGATGAATTTCTAAAACTGGGTTTCTGACAGAGGGTCTGAGTCTCTAATGGAAGCTCTCAGAGTGGGTAGGCCGTGCCACTGATGTCTACACCTTGCACAGGAACCAGAAACCACCAGCCCTCAGATAGAATGTCAGATAAAGTAGGGCTGCCCACAACCTCTGAACAGGAAGTGAGGGAAGTTTCAAACCTAAAATATGTTTTAAATGGTGCCAGATGTAAATGTGTGTACAGGCCTTGGTTCTGTCCACTTTAATATGGAATGCCTGAAGGGTAAATTGCTTTGGCTACGCAAGGCTCACTGTCATACCATTGGGAGTGAGTGGAGAAAGGCACCACATTGCAAGGAATGTTGAGTCTGCATTCAAGTTGGGCAGTGTAAGATATTGGAGTATTTGTTCAGGGAGGTGAGAACCCTCCTCAAATAATAATCACAATCCTTGTCAGGGCGAACCACTCATGTCACTAAATAAACATAAGCTTAACCTTCTGGCATCTGGGCCCCAAGCTGTCAAGCTTATTTTGGAAGCAATGTGCAAAGTATTTATGCCATACTCAACCAGTAATTAAGTGAAAATACAACAGAAGAAAAATTCTGAACGAATTTGAAAGAATAAAATTCAATTGAATAATAAAAATTACACCAAAATTACAATTATATAATAAGTAGAACCAGATATATGAATTTTTTAAATTTGAATTATAAAAGAGTGTCAAAAAGCACAAAACACCATTGGCATTTGCCTGTTCATGCTAGACCGTGTCAAACTCAGAAGTTAAGACTGGCTGCAATTATGTTCAGAATTTGATACAGGGGCCACGTTCATCCAGGTTGAAAGTTTATGTTCAGAATTAGAAACTTTTCTAGAGAAAAAGAGGTCATTAACAAGTTGTTGGCGGGGCAGGCTGCAACCTTGATCCGAAGTAGGATGTGGGAGGACATTAGGATTACCATAGTACACTCCCCAGTCACAACACCAGTCTCAGAATCAAAGTTTAGTGTGGCTAAAGACCTTCACCATTCTGCATTTATCCTGATACACTGCAGTTTCGGACTTTTTATGCAGTAAAGACCACAGGAAGTACTGTAAACATAGGTACATCAGCACCTGGGAACCTTTATTACATTGGTCAGAGAAGAACTATGTGTGCCTTGGGGCACCCCCTACTCAAAGGCTGGTGAAACATAAACTGCACCCTATTTCAGACTTCTGCAGAACACAGCTAGACCTGTGAAAGGATACCAGGTAGGCTAAGCTGCATGTGGCATCCATGACATGTGAGAGGGACCTGAGTAGGTTGGACCCACTTAAAATCCTGTGACAAAAACATCTCCACGAATCTTAAGACGGATAGCCTTGGTGTCTCTAGGAATATAAGAAGCTGAAGAGGACATTCCCATTTCATGTGGCCAGTCACAACTGGACCTGGACTTTGCTATTGCTCTTTGCTTGACACCATGAGAATGTTTCAGTTCTTGTCCGAGCTCCTGGGGTTCTTTGAAGTGTTCTTCTGTGTTTGTTTGGATACCAAAAGAAGTTTTGGAATTTTCTCACAACATTTGTTCCACAGCTCCTGAACTTTAAATGGACCCATAGGGATAAGTATCCTATGAGCAGTTCTACAGCACCAGATTGAATTTCAGGTCCATCCTCATTGAAGAAGAGTTTTTCTTCAGAATAACAGCAAAGACCCTTTTCAGATGGGGACTTGAACATTGTATGATCTTCTCTATTTCCTGGCCCTTGCAGGGCAAATCTACATGTTGAATCTGACCTGTGCACAATTGTGGTCACCCTCAAAATTGTGCCTATGTCCTGTCCTAACATGAAGTTGACTACTATAGGCACAAAGCACTTTCTATCGCTATTTTCACTTAAATGTTTAAAAAATGGATATCACTTGTTCAGCATATTGGATTTTTGTCATTTTGGTGTAATTTGACCTATTACACTTTTCTATAGTGCTATAATTTGGAGAAGGATTTTAATTGTGTTATATTGTTCACGTTTGAATTGTTTTGGTACTTCTAAATGCTTTATACATTTTTTTCTAAGATAAACCTGTCTGCTATGTGCCACTGATACCAGGCATTGAGCACAGGTTCAAATTAGTGAAACCTTTGACTAGACCTAACACGATGGTGACTTTGTGAATGATGGTGAACAACCAGTTACCCCAACCAATAAATCACTTTCTGACAACAATGAGCTAGGGTTAGCTGTGTACATTAGAAACACACAGAACAGGTACACAATAATATTACATGTGTTTATTACAGTTTCAAGGGGGAAAAGACAAGATGTGTGTTACACATCAGCAAATAATATTTAGTCAATGTACACTATTTGTTTCTCTTGTGTCATTATTGCAATATTGAATTGTTAGCTCTTGTGAAATGGTGTTGATGGAAAAGTCTGGCAGGAGGTGGCAAAAGCGTTTTCTTGCCAACACCCAACACCCAACACCTAGACCTCCTGTAGTGGAATCACAGAGGCACTAAATTCCCGATCACAGTCAAGCCAGAGGTGCATAAAGTTAAAAATCAACCTACTCGTATCCTTTGTGGCTCTGTCCATAGTTATCAGGTAGGGTCTACACTGTTCCTCCAACCTGGAACCAGGAAGCTGGATTAATGAAGAAACATGACAGAGCAAGAATAATGAAGGAGAAGCGATAAGCTCTCCTGGTGAGCAGTAAATACTGTGAAATGATGGAGTCAGGAGACCTCTCAAAAAGTGTACAGCCTGAAAGAAAATGAAAAGTACAATGTTGAATATATTTGCAAACTGCAACTACAAGAATAGACTAGGGCCACATTACTGACCAATATGCGGATAAATATTGTGTGAGATGGCTTCATGCAAAAGTGGTGCCACACCTCTGCATGTTCTTTCCCATATGGACATGCTTGTGTACTTGTGAAGATTCTGCATGTAGTGTACCTATTTTTTCTTGTTATCTTCAGTTTGGGTGTGCAACACTGTGGGTAGGGTGAAGAACAAAGAACGCAAGCAAGTATTTGGAGCCCTATCAATGATGCTTACTCTTATAAGGTGTAAGAAAAAATACTTTTTGCAGGTTTCCCCCAGGTTTGTGCCCCATTTTGGTCTATTAGCTGCTGGTTTTCGACTTTGAGAGTGCACTGAGGCATGCTATTCAGACATCAGTAACAGTGTTTCTCTTTCAAATTATATATTTAATTTGTGTTAGAAATGGGGTTTCTGGTTGGCTAGGGTATGCGGCTAAGCCAGGCAGAACCCACCCACTCTAGTCAGGGCGAGGGAGTTACATACCCAAGATAACCCCTGCTCACCCCCTTGGTAGCTTGGCACGAGCAGTCAGGCCTATCCCAGAGGCAATGTGTAAACACATGTGTGCACTATCCTCAACACAAAGAAAACAGAACACCAAGTCATATAAAAAATAAACTGCATTGTACACAACATTATTAGACCAAACACAACATGTCAGTAATACCCTGCTACCCAAGCAGTTGACAAATCATTACACAGCATGATTACTCTGCAAAAACCAGCAGTAGTCACATATAACACACAGGTTACTCATTATTCTGCAACATAAGAAGTAGTCAGAAAAATATTACTACAATAATGCCCTTCTCATAATATCATCATAACTGCCCATCCCAGGAACGTTAGAAAGCATGTGGCAAGTCATGAAACATCAAACTAAATGCCCATATCATAAACTCATCCTATCTGCCCATAAAAGAAACATCAGAAAATATATGGGGCATCAGCAAAATCATATCATCTATCATGAGAGCAACATAAATGTCCATAACAGGAGCATTACAAAACAAATGACCAATGTATGGCTTGTAAAGGCAACGTCATGAATGCACTTCAACTGAGAATGAGGGGAAGGAGGCCCCCAGCACCCCTCAGTGCCAAAACAGGGGGCGTCTGAAGATTGGTGCAGAGGAGGGGGGGTGGCACGCACTCCCTCCATTCATTTGTAGGGGCCCCTCCTGGGTCAACTGTCCTCGGGGACACCCGGAACCATGACCGCCCAAGAAAAAACAGTATGCAAAAATTGGAGCGTCACACTCCTCTGGCAGCTATCGGGGGAAGAAGGAACTTACCCTTGCCTCCCCCACGTCCAGCTCTCCGGGCAGCCCAGGGATCCAGAGGGACCTCCGATGAGGTCTCTCTCCCTCCTGGGGCCGCTGCCGTCCACTCATGCGCACCCGATCTGGTGTGCAAGTGTGACTCCTGTTCGGACCGCAGCGGTGATAGGGCCAAAGCTGGGGACGGCTGGTGCCCTGGAGGTGCTTCGTGCAGCACGCTTCGCACCAGGGGCACTGCTAGGAGTGTGCTCACTCCATTCTTCACTTTGTAGTGTCCCAGGGGCACAAAGATCAGCGCGCTTCAATGCGCTTGTTGATTTCCAGGCACCCGGGTCGCGGCAGTGATTTCTTCACTCGGCAACGCAGAAACGCACTTCCCATGGCGTGAGCCTTATAAAAAGAAAGCGCTCCCCAGGTACTTTAGCAAATTAAGAAAGAAGCTCTCCAGGCATGTTCGGCAAGAGAAGTGGAGCGCTGACCAGGTGCTATGCAATACAAAATGAAGCGCTCCTCGTGCCCTACAAGCAGACAATTACAGGGGACAGGGGCCACAGCACCCAGCCCCTGGGGACCCAAACGTGGAGCACAGGGCAGTAGGGCCCAGAAACAGGCCAGCACAAATGGGATGCAGACAGTGGCAGTTCCTCCTAGTGACCCAGCAGGTCACAGGTCAGAACAGCAGCAGCAGTCCAAGGCGGTTCCTGGTGAGTCCCTCCAGGAGCATTCTGTGTCCAGATCCAAGTATGTTTCTAGTGTGTTGGTGTCTCTCCTTGTGGGGAAAAATCCCCTGTACTTATACTCAGTTTTTTGAAGTGCACAGAGGGGGAGAGGAGGTTCCAAATAGTTACATCTGGTTCTGGGAGTGTCCCCTCTCTCCTCCAGCACAGGCTCCAGACATCATTTGGGGGTAAACAAGCCCTTTGTGTGAGGTCAGGGTACAGCCTTTATAGATGCATGTGTGCCCCGCCATCCCTTCTCTCAGCCCAGGAAGACCATTTAAGATGTAGATGCACCTCTGTGACACCCCCACCATTCCTGAGTACAGGCTGTCTGAAAAGTATGCACAAAGCCCAGCTGTCACTCTGCCCAGAAGTGAATTGGAGTCAAGCTGCAGAACACCAGCGTCATAAGTACAGAGAAATGCTCACTTTCTAGAAGTGGCATTTCTATATTGGTAATAAAAAATCCAGCTACACCAGTAATCAGAATTTCTCACTACCATTACAACCCTACCATAATGCTTGCACTAGCCCTCATAAGTCAGACAATAGCCCCTAGACATAAGGCAGGGCATTTCCAATACAATCCTATAAGCAAGGCAGCACTCACAGCAGTGAGAACCCAAATAGGCTGTTTGTCACTACCAGGACAGGCCAAGCAACCAGGCACATGTCCTGCCTTCTACATACATAGCACCCTGCCCAGAGGGCTAGCTAAAGCCTAACTTAGGGGTGACTTACATGTAGTGAAAGGGGAGTTCTGGGCCCGGCAAGTAAATTTAGATGCCAGGTCTCTGTGGCAGTAAACTATGCATGCAAGCCCTGCGCTAGCAGGCCTGAGACAGGTTTGAAAGGCTACTTCAGTGGGTGGCGCAAGCAGCGCTGCAGACCAACTAGTAGCTTTTAATTTACAGGCCCTGGGTATAGGGATACCACTGTACAAGGGACTTATAGGTAAATGACATGTGCCAATTAGATGTAAGCCAATCATCCCTACTTTAGAAGGGAGAGCATCTGCACTTTAGCACTGATCAGCAGTGATAAAGTGTTCAGAGTCCTAGAGCCAACAGCAAGAGGTCAGAAAAATAGGTGGAAGGAGGCAAAAAGTTTGGGGATGACCCTGCAAACAAGGACAGGTCCAACAATTGGGTACTCCCAATTGGCATATGCTGACTTATTTATAAGCCCTTGTGTATGGTACCCAGGCACCAAGGGCATTTAACTGTGTTGCCGGATTGGGGACAGCCCACTGCGCATGTATGTTTGGCCGGCCCGAGACGGCTGGCCAAACATACATGCGCTCTTAGGGGGAGTGCTGTGCACTCCCTCTCACTGCTCATTACCTCCGTGGCCCGCCCCTTTAAAAGAAAAGGCTAATAAACATGGTTTATTATCCTTTTCTTTAAATGGTTTTGCAGCAGCCGCTGCTGGCGAGGGTGACGCTCCTCTGCCCTAATGGAGGGGCCGCCCCTGTTCAACGCAATCATTTGGAATGCAGTGAAATTCATTTTGTGAGTGTCACATTACCTTCTATGATCCTACCAGTGTTTTTCTAAGATTAGTCTTGTGCAAACTGATGTACAGTGGAGGTGGTAACAGAGCTTTAAGTGAGATTAAAATGGTCTGGAGAGTCAGTGGTCTTCAAAAGGGGCATTGCTTAAAAATATAAGTAGGGTGAAAAATTACGAAAATGTTAAAACGTGAATTAAACATCACCAAGGTAGATGGAAGGAAGAGTGTCTTAGGATTGGCACAGGCACTCATGTTCTCCCTTTTACATCGCATTCCTCTGCAATATTTTCCTTTGCATCACTTAAGACTTGTACTTCTACATCTTTCTTCCTATTCTCTGAATCAGCATATTTTATACTTCATCTTCTTCTTCATAACTTTCTTTTCAGTCTCCTCCATGTGCTTCCTTTCATCTCCTCCCTTTCACCATCCTCTCTTGCTCTCTCTGGGATAGATTTCAGAAAAGTGGAGCTGCACCTAGTACAGCGCCACTTTCCTTACCCCGCTAAGCGCTCCACTACTGCCCCCATGTGCGCGCCGTATTTAAAATACGCCACACCATGGCGCAGGGTAGGGGGCAAAAGCTTCCACGTTTTTGACGCAATTGATGTACTGTTCAAGGTTAGCCACAAAATGTTGGCACTAACTCTGAACAGTACATAGGGGCCTATTGTTTCTTTCCCTCTCTCTCTCATACACAAAAACACACACACACAAACACACAACATGCACAGACACACACACTGGCAATTATTCAGCAACTTTTTACTTCCCTGGCACATGTCCTTATACTATCAAATTACAACTGGCACCTATTTGAACATCAAATATGTGCACTCTGCAGAGGCCAGAGATTGGATGGCATGTAGTCTGAACTTTGTATGATCCATTTAGGAAATTGAGTCATTACTTATGCAGGATGTGCGGCCTGTAAAAGTAATAGGTCCACAATTGTCTCCTTTCAGGGTACCAAGCACCTTGTTGTAGCACTTGAGTCTTTCAAGGTAGCAAAGCAAAGCAGTCCAAGACCTACCCAGTAGAGGTGGTGTGGTCTAGTAAATGCCATTCCCTAGAATGCAACAATGACACTCAATAACGGATTGTCTAGTCAATGCTTTTATTTTGGAAAAGGAGAGGGCATTTATTTCACACACTCAATACTTAATACTATGCATTAATTTATAAATAAATACATCAGACAGTTGACAATACATTTGGTGACACTCTTGAATCACCTTTGATCCCTGGTGGGTTACAGTATACCACCATCGTCAATTATACATATAAAACATTACAATATAGGAGGACATCACTTTAACAAAGCCAGCCTATTGGCTTTGTTGAAGGGGCACAATAATAATATAAAGGTCCAGCCTATTGGCTTTGTCAAAGGTCACCACAATCAAATATAAGGTAAGCAAATTGATTTTGTCAAGGGGTCACCACTAGGCCTTGGAGAAATTTTAATTCAGTCAGAGTAATCGGAGTCATTTCAATAATTATGCATTACTCTTGTGACATGATTACACCAGGTGGAGTAATTAAGAAAAATTTGGGTCAAAATCCTACTTCAGGAACAATAAACTAAGAAAGATTGAGTGGCTGCTAGCTGTTGATATTCGTGTCCTGTAGCATGTAGAGCAAAATAGATCCCCTGCTCATTTTTGATGCACAGAAAATAGGGCTAAACTCTGGATTATACTTCTTGCACAATGACACATAGTTACGAGTATGTTTGTGGTATTTACGCTAGAAGAATTTCACCAATCACACCCACCACTATTCACCAAAGCCAAATGACTTTTTCAAGGGGCCACTACATCAATATATAAGTCAAGCTAATTGGCTCTGTCAAGGGGTCACCACATTGTGAGAACCATAATAACATGTTAAGAAATCATCACAATATTACTGAAATCAGTAGCTATGCTTAAATGTCATCGGTTTTGTCAAAAAAGCATTTCAATGTTTATTTAAAAATGTTGTCAGTGAAATATTTTCATTAAAGCATTAAAAATCAACATAACCTGTGTCTGGTTGCTTCTTTTACACGTTGAGGCTACATAAATTACATCCATTGGACCAAGCACTAGATGTCCCTGCACTCCCAGATGTAGAGCAAAAGCTCCAGCCTAACAAGTACTTGAAAAGTAAGACAAAGGCCCTCATTCTGACCTTGGCGGGCGGCGGAGGCCGACCGCCAAAGTCCCGCCGTCAGGTTACCGTTCCGCGGTCGAAAGACCGCGGCGGTAATTCTGACTTTCCCGCTGGGCTGGCGGGCGGTCGCCTTCAGACCGCCAGCCAGCCCAGCGGGAAAGAGGCTTCCACGATGAAGCCGGCTCGGAATCGAGCCGGCGGAGTGGAAGCTGTGCGACGGGTGCAGTTGCACCCGTCGCGTATTTCACTGTCTGCGCAGCAGACAGTGAAATACATGTAGGGGCCCTCTTACGGGGGCCCCTGCAATGCCCATGCCAGTGGCATGGGCACTGCAGGGGCCCCCAGGGGCCCCGCGACCCCCCCTACCGCCATCCGGATCTCGGCGGTCCGACCGCCGGGATCTGGATGGCGGTAGGGGGGGTCGGAATCCCCGCGGCGGTGCAGCAAGCTGCGCCGCCGCGGAGGATTCAATGGGGCCGCGGTACACTGGCGGGACCCCGCCAGTGGTGCCGGTCCGACCGCGGCTTTACCGCCGCGGTCGGAATCCCCATTGGAGCACCGCCGGCCTGTCGGCGGTGCTCCCGCGGTCCTCCGCCCTGGCGGTCAAAGACCGCCAGGGTCAGAATGACCACCAAAGTCTCCCCAGGTTATGCAGTTTGGGAGCTGGGAGACATTGGGTTAATTTTTCCCAATACTTCCTAGTAGGGGCTGCTGCAGTCTCTGCAGCCTCAGACCACATAGTTTGTGTTGATGGTACCCCTGCTCTCCCTGGGGCAACACAAAAGGCAGGAAGAATAGGCAAATAAATTAACCTTTTGTGACTCAATACGGGGAGCTCCCAGGGGAAGTGGTGAATATTTTAACAGCAGGTGCTCCCTTTTGACTTTGGGCATGCAGCTGCCTTTGCTTCCTCCTGTTTTTCATTTACATGGTGCCCCAATACCACCTGGGCCCCGCAGCTGCAAAAATTATTGTGGACCCCAGTGGACCCTTTGTTTGCCTTCTCTGACAGAGGTGGGAGCCAGCAGCAGTTTCCTTGCTAAAGGACAGAGAATTTCCGGGCTAGCGCAACCCATACCACTTCAGGCATAGGCATGGGTGGCAGGCAGCGTCCCTGGCCAAATGGGGCTTCAGCTGCTTTGGACTTCAGGGATGGGTCGCTAAGCCCTATTCTTTCATCATTGCACTGGCCTTCTAGGGAGATGGGGCCCCCAAGGGCAGCCTACAGTCGGGTGAGGGGCCCCACGCATGCCTGCTCCCCCTTGATAATGGAGTAATCCTTCACTGTCCTCCAGGCTCTGGCCCACCAAGGGGTAGTTTAAGGACAGACACAGAGTCCAAGCACTCTGTCACTAAAGCAAGTGGGGGGAGTCAAAGGTCCAATACTTTACAGTTGCATAATTGGCCTCTTAGCCTCCAATGGGACACACTTTGCAGGGAGCTGCCATCACTGGCTCCATGCTCCAGCTTTCTTCGGTGCCTGGCTCCTGATGCTGCCCTCATCTTGCTTGAGCCCAGAAGTCCAGGTCCTTTCTCAACTGTTGCTCAGTGGGTGTAAAGGGGCCAGCATCACTGACCGTGGAGAGACCCACTAGTCCTGAGGTCTGATGCAAAGTCCTCAGTCCATTAGGGCATTAGGGGGCATGTCTGTTTAGCTATCGATGGTGTTGCTACCAATCAAGGTCAAGGGTCTTGCTCTCTTTTATGTTCTGGGGATGCCACTTTTATGCCTAGGGTGTGGAACACTCCTTTGCCTAACATTAAAATGGATCAGTTTCTACCTTCCAGCTGGGTTTGGCTCTAGTCTGGCTATTGATGCAAAGGTAAGGCAGGCCTGGTGTCAGGTTTCCACATGTGTTGCTGCATGCAGGTTCCTTTGAAGTGTAATCAGGGCAAGGAACAACTCTTCCTCAGCGATCTTATCAAGAAGACCCCCTCCCCTCTACACTAGGCCCTGTTTTTTCACTGTCTGACTCCAATATGTTTAGTCACCTGAAGGCGCCAGAAAATTTAGATAGGGAAATGTCAACTTTTTTAAAGTAGCATTTCTAAAATAATAATTTAGAAGCTGAGTTTATCATTAAAAAGGATTTTTAAATTACAATTCTAAAGAGGGGAAGAAGTATTTATCTAACTGCTACAAATCCAACTTTAACACTTAATAACTGTAACAATTTAGCCCAATGATTCACTATGTCACCTGCCAGACTTGCTGCAGTGAAAATCGTTTTTGGGATTATTTAACTGTAAGGAAATATTCAACATTAAATTCTGCATGTCCTACTTTTAAATATAGTGCACCCAGCCTTTACGGGCAATAAGGCCCAAACATGGGTGACTTATTAATATTTAAAAGGAAGATATGGAAAAACTAAAACTGACAGGCTACACATGTGAAGCTACTGGGGTGCCTACAACTGTAGTCTCTCACATGTAGCCTACACCAGTGTGTACATGCATGTGCACACTTGTAACCAGCCCAGTGCCCCTTGCTCTAGATGTATTGCAGCAGCCTTATCTTTAAAGGTGGATGCAGATGGTAAACAGGTGCAGTCCAATAATCATGCAATTATCGAAAGTGAGACTCAGGTAGTGAGATTCACCCACAGTAAAGGTAAAAAAAGAAGCTGATTAAAAGGCAAAAAATCATGGCATGCTAAACTTCACTGCAGTGTCTGTGTGTGCAGTCTTAAACTGTAAATTCGACTTGCAAAGTGTACCCACTTGCCAGGCCTATACCTTCCCTTTTCTGACATGTAAGACACCACTAAGGTAGGCCCTAGGTAGCCCCAAGGGCAGGGTGCAGTGTATGTTTAAGGTAGGACATGTAGTAATGTGTTTTATATGTCCTGACAGTGAAATATTGCTAAATTCGTTTTTCACTGTTGCAAGGCCTGACCCTCTCATAGGTTAACATGGGGGCTACCTTTAAATCTGATTAAAGTGTAGATTCCCTTTGGGAGTGGATGGCCATGTGGAGTTTGGGGTCTCTGAGCTCACAATTTAAAAATACATCTTTTAGTAAAGTTGATTTTAAGATTGTGTGTTTGAAAATGCCACTTTTAGAAAGTGAGTATTTTCTTGCTTATACCATTTCTGTGACTCTGCCTGTTTGTGGATTTCCTGTCTGGCTCAGTTTGACAGTTGGGCTGGTTGTGCCTCACACTAGACAGCGGCACAAAGGTAGCTGGGGTGTAGTCTGCATTTCCTGAGGAGCCATCTGTGCTAGGAGCGAGGGAAGGAATGGTCACTCACACCTGAAAGGGCTCTGCCGGCCATCACACAATGTAGTCTCCAACCCTCTGGTGAGTGTCTGGGGCCGAGCCTGGGCAAGGCAGGATTTCACATTCAAGAGAGACTTTGATTTGAGGTATTCCTACTTCAAAGCAAAAAATGGGTGTAAGAAGGGCACCCAAAACCACAGACTTTAGAGGAACCTCTGCCTGGAGAAGAGCTGAAGAGCTGAGGAAGAAGATCTACCCTGTCAGTGACTGTGCTTTGTGGAGCTATCCTGCAGTTGCTGCTTCTACCAGAGTAAGAGGGCAAAGACTGGACTTGTGTGCCTTCTGTCTTGTGAAGATCTCCAAGGGCTTGATTTGGAGCTTGCCTCCTGTTGTTTGAAGTCTCAGGGACAGCAAAGACTTCTCTCTGCCAGCACCTGGAGTCTTTGGAGAGACTCATACTCTGCCAAGTGGTGCCCATCCAGTTCCTGGGACCCTGAAAGGAGAAGCTGGCAGCCTAAGAGGAAGAAACCACACACAGAACGCCGTGCAGGGGAAAGACCAACGCAACTCCGATCTGCGGCTGGAAAATCGATGCGGTGCCGGCTTTTTGGCTGAAAATCAACGCTCGTCTGCAACGTGACCCGAAGATCGATGCCCGTGGATCAGTGGCGGCCGGCAGCTTTAGGAGGGAGGGGGGCGGGCGGGGCATACACACACACACTCGTTCTTTCACACACAGACATGCACGCACGAACATCCATTAACAACACTCATACCATTCAAACATGCACGCAGGCACCAAACATTCATTTTGAAACATCACACACACTAATTCTTTCACACACACACGCACGCATATCCATTAACAACATTCATACCATTCAAACATGCACACACGCACGCACCAAACATTCAATTTGAAACATCACATACATACACACACACTTACCTTCGGCCTCCAGGTCCCAGGAGGGTTGGGACTGCTGCCTTCACTCATTGGCTGACCCTAGGTCAGCCAATGAGGGAAGGCAGCAGTTCCAGCCTCGTAACAGAGTAGGATGGGGTCAGTGAGACTGCTGACCACTCCCCACTCTGTGATGAAGTGTCACTGATTGACACTCGCCCTGGGCACTTCAGGGCTTAAACTGAAGCGCCCAGGGAGAGTGTCAATGGGTGACGCTTTCCTCGTCTCCCAGGGGAGGGCCTCGAAGCACCTTTGCTGGGCTGAGGAGGTCACGCCCATAGGAGCTGTGATCTCCTCAGCCCAGCAACGTTCAGCTCAGGCAGCCAGGAGTCTGCGCAAATCGTGCATGTCTGCTCCTTGCTGCCTGACCTGAACATGAAGAGTGTCTGTCCGTCTGACCATTGGTCAGCCTGACAGACACTCTTCATGGGGGGCAAAAGGTGGCGGGGCATGGCCCCTCCGCCCTAAAGGAGGGGCCGCCTCTTCCGGGGATGGAGAAACAATGGACAGCATCGCTGAAGGAGGCTGGTGAGATCGCAACCCACGCTGCATGGTTTTCAGATCATCGTGCGGCTGGATTTCCAAAGCAAAGACTGCTGGGTGTGTAAAAACGAAACAAGGCCTGCTTGGACCCGAGAGTGCTGACTGGATCGACGCATTGCTCTCCTGCAGAGAGAAGAAACAACACACCCCAAACCGACCAAAGGAGAAACGACGCAAGGTCTCGCTCGTCAGTGAAATTGATGCAGCGCATGCCCTTTTTGACGCACACTCTCCCGTGCGGGGTTATATTTGATGCACCCAAGGTACATTTTCACGCTAACAGTGTTAGTGTGTGTTTAAAATTGCATGAATACTCTCTTTGCATATTTAGTGATAACTTGACTTTTGTATTGTGATTTTTTGTTGTTTTGGTCGTGCTTTGTTTAGATAAAAACTTCCTATTTTTCTAAACCTGTGTTATGTCATTTTGTAGTGTTTTCATTAAGTTACTGTGTGTGTTGGTACAAATACTTTACTCCTAGCACTCTGAAGTTAAGCCTACTACTCGTGCCAAGCTACCAAGGGGGTAAGCAGGGGTTAGCTGAGGGTGATTCTCTTTTACCTCTTTTAAACATATATTTACCCATATAGACTTACCTTCAGAATTTTGTGGTACTCAATGTTCTGGTCACAATATTGTTGCAGAAAAATATTTTTGTTGTTGATATTCTGACATGCAAACCACTTTACTTGTCATACAGTTATGTAACCGTGGAGTTTCTGCATTTTTTAGACTGATCTGTGGGCAGAAATGTTTGGTGATTCTGAGTGTGTGAATCTTGATCAGTGAATTGCAGGTTATTGATAAGCTTTCTGTTCCCCTTAGGTGCTTAAAAAACCTGTGATTTGGGGCTTAGTTTTTAAGGGCCTAATTTAGATTTCAGCGGATAGGTTACTCGGTCACAAAAGTGATGGATAGTCGGTCAAAATATAAATCCCATAGCATACAATGGAATTTATATCTCGGCAGATAGGCTATAACCTGTTTGCCGAAATCTAAATCTGACCCTAAGTTTTCGAAGGAGCTTTCCTGAGCTTTGTTAGTTCCTTCAACATCTGTTTTCCATTACTGGTTTCAGTTCGAAATAGTTTGGCAGTCATCACAGTTAGCATGGACATCCTTATTCATGTAAAGAGTGTTTTTGGGCCAAATTCAGGATTGTAACTAGTGCATATTTACTGCACTCCCAAGTCATTTCCTCCTTTGTAAACCATTAGGATCTGGTGACATTTGAGAGGGGAAAATGGGTTACAAAAGGGGAAACCGTGAAACCAACATGTAAGCAAGCTCTGATGCTGCACATCATCCTTCATCTGACCTCCCCAACCTGGATCCGTCTGGTAAAATTGCTCATGTGGGATCTGGTTCTCTTTAAGTGGAAGGAAAGAGAGTCTGGCCTCCTTCCAAACGACTCTGTGGAGTGGTAATAATGCATTTATTTGGCAATCACAAGAAAAACAAGACAATTTTAAAATAAAATCAATACATTAAATTTCACATAGTTTGTTACAATTGAATAAACAGAGACAATTAATATACACAAAATTTCCAAGCAAGTGACTTTAATCACTCGTACAAGTTAGTAAGACGAAGATCCTTCAGGACAGAACGTGTTGCTTTTCCATCTCGATGTTTGTGACAAAAAATGCTTAAACTGTAAGGAAATTTTACAGCAATTGCAAAAACAGTCACCCAGGTCTCATTTGATGGCTCCATGTGGCCTCCAGCATGGAGGTGAGCAATCTGGACCCCACACTGGCACAGAATTTAAAGTAAAAGGCCAAGTCCATCAAGGTTTCAATTGAGCTTCTGTTACACAGGCGATGTTGCGATGGGTCAGAACCACAATCTTGCTTTGTCCTGCTGCTTGGAAAGGGATATGTCCTGAACTGAGTCTAGTAAACCACTTTCTGATGTGAGAATCTTCCACATTCAGTGGGTATCCAAATCTGTGGTTGGCCTCTTCTTAAACCAGTGTCTATCTGACATCTGGGGAACACTTGGACTAAGACTGTAGGATGAATGTGCAAATTGCATCCCCTTATGTATACATAAAAACATGTTCTGAACAGACAGCACTGGTGGTGAAGGAGGATAAACCTGTAACCCCGTGCCATATGTAGATAGGATTAGGGACCTGGCCTTATACACCTTAAATATGGGACACATGAGCTATCCACCAAGTGTTCACCAGAAATTAAATAGTTAACAGGGCACTATTGAACTACAAATCTACAAATACATGGTCTGGAGAGTTGGTCTTCAGTAATCTTTTAAGATTGAGTTATTTTTTTTAACGGAAGATTCCATACAAATTAAGAGAACACAGCTCCATTGAACTATTGAATGTTCGCTTGATGGACACAGACAGCGGTCGAAATGCATTAAAAAAAGATTGTGAACTGTGATGCTGCATGCAATGGGGCGAGGTCGATGAGTGTGGGGGTGGGGTCGAAGGTGTGGGTAAAATAATGCACGGCTTAAATGAAAAATAGATTTTAAAAAGTGAAGTTAATTAGTGGTAAGTGCACTATTGTGTATTTTGAAACCTCTATTGGTTAATGCACTGAGAGATCTGTGTGAAACCAGAAAGCCACATAGTAAAATCTTGGTTGGTGCAGTGGAGAACTGTGGCTTGTTCATTGTTAGTGCTGTGAGGGCCCAGCCTCTGACAGAAAGCACTGAGAATGTGTAAGTCATTTTGTTAAACCTGCATCAAACACAGTATAAAACAGACTGCTACGAAACATGCAAAAAGGTTTAAGATGAAATAGTTTTTTCCAAAATATAGGTTTTAGTAATGCCCATACTGTACTTCATCATATATTTTTACTTAACTGCCCTGAAAAGCACACACTTCACAGCAGAGCTGGTAACTCCCTTGAACTACCAGTTGAAAAGTATAAATCTGTGTTACCACAAAGCTTCAGGTGATTCAATCAATTACAGTAGTACCTGCTCCCAAGCCCCCTTTACATTTGCAGATTAAACAGTTGCGCACATTAGCATTACTTTCAGGTGAGGAGGCACCCTGGCAAGAAGGCCTGTTCATTGTTAAGCTGCCTGCCTCCTCTCACAGAACAGGAGTCCCCCTGAATGAAACTTAAGCTGAAGCATTTGCAGGATCGGAGTTTACCTCCTGGGTCAGGTGTATTTTCATAAAAAGTAGGGGAACGTTTTTTCATAAGTTAAGACAGTAGTGGCATGTTGTGCCCCTCGGATCCCACCCACTTCCACCTCTGGACACAGAGAAAGCTTGCAGCTTGTCCTCGTTGTCCACAGCAATTAGCCAGGCCGCTCCCACAGAAGACACTCCAGAGACTGAACTCCCTTTGCATCCTTCTCACAGATCCAGTTCGCCTCCACCTCACAGCTTTCTGAATAAATTGATGTCTTCTTCGTGGCCCCACAGCTCCCTTCCTCATTGGTGCCGGTTACCTGGAACCTGTGCAGGAAAACATGACAGAGTGAGGCCAGGAATGTGTTGTTTGTAAATAACATTCTGCAAACTAAAACACGTCTGGATACTTAAATGAAAAACGTTTTAGAGCCCTTAAAAGGGGTCGACCTGAGATCACTTAATCTTGTTGTCATAGTCAGCAGGGGTAGTGGGGGGTGGAAATGTTTGCACCTTGGCCCTGAGGGGCGAGCAGCTACTCTTCAAAAGTGTCCATTCCTAATTAGCCTTTGATTGACTCTAAGAAAAAAGGTATTAAACAACATAATTATTATTGTATTTTTCTGATTAAAATAACTTTCACCTAGCCATCAGACAAACCTGACTTTACAGCAAATGAATGGCAAGTTGCCTTTTGGGGGTTGCTAGTTTATTTTTAGGACTATGTGTCTGGGCTCAAAATTCAGAATGTATAAACTGGGCTTTGATATAAAGCTGACTGTCACACAGGATAAAAGCCATTTGGAAGTTGTGTTTTAGATTTTTACAGCGAGGGATAGTTCGTACGGACTGACTGCTTAAGTCACATCCAACACCGAAAGTAAAGTCGGTCTTTCATAAACATGACGCATTGGAAACAGCACTGACAATGCCAGTCGTTTTGGCTTTTCTGTAGTAAAAAGCTAAGCTCACATAAAACATAGACAAAGCTCTGGCAAGACAGGGGCAGCTGCAGTAACACAGATATCAGGTACTGACAGGTGCAGCTGCAGTAACACAAGTACCAGGTACTGACAGGTGCAGCTGCAGTAACACAGATATCAGGTACTGACAGGTGCAGCTGCAGTAACACAAGTACCAGATACTGACAGGTGCAGCTGCAGTAACACAGATATCAGGTACTGACAGGTGCAGCTGCAGTAACACATGTACCAGGTACTGACAGGTGCAGCTGCAGTAACACAGATATCAGGTACTGACAGGTGCAGCTGCAGTAACACATGTACCAGGTACTGACAGGTGCAGCTGCAATAACACAGATATCAGGTACTGACAGGTGCAGCAGGAGAAACAGCACAGGGTCTGCCAAACACACAAAGAGCAGGCAGACTACAGACAGCCACCATACAGAATGACCTGCCAGGAGAACTGGTGACGTTCTTTATTGATTCTCAGTTTGGCAAGTTTATATTTGAACTTTAAAGCATTCTACCAAAAATGTCTTTGTCTACTCTGTGCAGCTTTTTATCACACAATGCGCATCTTTGTATTATATTTGAGAGAATTTCGACTGTGTTTATTAAAAGGCAGCATCAATCAGGAGACAAAGCGTGCATCCTTGCATAAGGCTTTTCTGGGGCTCATTCAGCAACATCCAAGGATGTCCTTCCGGTTTTCTGCAGAATGGAAACCTAGTTAAGATTTTAATGTGAATCATCTGGTCACAAATCATCTGGTGTTCCTTTTCCCTTTAACCTTGAGACATGCCAGCCTCTCTCTCTTGAAGGGCTAGCATTCTTTCCCACTTTCTGTTTCTCCGAATTGTTGAACTATCAGCAGAGGTCAGGGTCGTAGCTTTTGAAGGAGCATCTGAGTGGGGAAAGATGTGGGCAACTTACACATGATCCAATGATCCCCTCCAGGCTAATTCTCAGACTCCTTCTCTTCCAACATAACCCAACCCCAGAAGCAACCTGTGGATCTTCAGACAATATCATCTATATTGAACTGTTCTTATAAACATATATGAAAAAGAGACATTGAAAGACTATAAATATCATAATGTATATACAACAAGGTCTACAAAGGAGATAGTGTTCTACAAAGTGAGTGGCCACACAGTGCAGGTGAAATAAAGACCACCCAAAATACCTGGTAAAGTGTGATCAATTGGAAATGGTGAAATACAGGAAAGGCCAAAATGTCCAATTATGAAGTAAATCCAAATGAGCATGTGTAGATAAAGTTTAAAAGAATTCAGTGAGCTTTTTATAGCCATATGATTTCTAAAAGTATTTTTGCCATAGACTGTGAATGACGTTTCGACCCTATTGGTGTTCCAGGGTCATAATCAGGAGAGACAGTTTAAAAGCTGTGATTCTTTCTTTGTGTGTTTCTTAGAGATCAAGCAGGTTTGGTGTAGGATGCCAAGAGACATTTCTAAACACAGCTGCACAAGCCCCTTTTTGGTGTCAGAGAACATAATAGACAAACGTTTTGAGGATTTCCATTTTCAACTTGCAAAGGGTTGCAGCCCCAAAGAGTGGGAAGGTTGAAGTTTTCATAAAGGGTTTTTGCAGGGTCCACCATAGCTATTTAAAAAAAATCTTCACAATGGTGTAACAATCAAATTTAATAGTAAATAAAAATCAGGAGAATAACTACAGATGGTGCAAGGGGCCCCGTGCCATGTTTAGGGCTGCACGGGCTCCACTGCACATGTCAGTCCCATCTATTGTCAAGATCATACATCTACCAGGCCTGCACACTGATGCTCCACATACCAGGGCCATCAGCAGCAAGATGATGAGCTCTAAGGAAGACCTAGAACTCCACTGTGCACAACAGTCAGCAAGGAGCTTCACTTCCATGGACCTCGTACTTCTCTTAAGTTCATCATTGATAGAGACATTGATGGTCTCTTCACGGTTTCTTCAGCAGAAAAAGATAAACTTTTTTTTTCTTTAAGACTTGTAGAAGCCTGGTAAGGGATAAAACTATCATGCCACTGGGGGTGATCCTAAGACAATCCATAACAATGTGTCGCCTAAAGAACACATTCTTTCACTGAAGTGTGATACTACTTAAAGTCCTTGGCAGTTCATTTAACACATAGCAGCTGTCATAGATTACTTATTCTTATTTACCAGATGGTCATTGCTTGTGAGCAAAAAACTGTTCTCCTGAAACTTCCTGTTTCATCATCATCAAAAGCTTGTCTTATGTTGTCTTTATTCAGCCCCATCTCTAGTCTGGACAAGCCTCCATTCTTGGCCCCTATAAGGGCTCTTTCTTTAAGAGTTCCTCAGTGGAATCCGATCAGTCCTCCTCTACTTATTATCAATTGTCTGATGTGTTCTCCTTCACTTCTAGCCTTCTGAAAGTGCACAGACATACACAAGTTGTGAACAGAAGATGTAGGCATTGTTTTCGCTTGGTGTACTCTGAACACTGCTTCAGTGCATATGTAGAGTAGGGTTGACATACATAAACCTTTTGCATTGATAGTGTGACATTGCAGATGCCTCTGGAAACTCCGTGTTTCCCCCAAGAATCCTCGGAAGGCAATTTGATCACAAGTAGCACTCAACTCTTTAGGTTGTGTTTCGATGGAAGTCTGTAGCTGTATGCTGTGTCCTATGTGGAAAGAGTCCAGGTGTCATACGTGTGGACTGGAATGGTACTTCTTTCATGAGCCTGTGTACGTTTTTAAGGATAGAGTAGAGCATAGTTAAATGAGAAATAAATTCTCCTCTATTCATTCACATAATCAGGATTTGTAAAGTGCGGCTAATCATCCTGGGGAGTATCCAGGAGCTTGCTGGTCCTGGAGGCTCATTATAATAGTCAGGTCTAGAGCGCCCTTTGGAAGGAAAATGCACTCAAAAAAGGAGGAAAAAAGCAAGGAGAAAGCAGTGATAATGAGGGAAAAAGCAAGTACAAAGCAGTGAAAACGAGGGAAGAACAAAGAGAAGGCACTCCAATAATGAGGGAAACAGCAAGTAGAAAGCAGTGGAGAACGAGGGAAGAACAAGAAGGCACTGAAAAAACAGGGGAAAAAGCAAGGAGAAAGCAGTGAAAACGAGGGAAGAGCAAGGAGAAGGCACTCAAAACACGGGGGCAAAAAGCAAGGAGAAGACAGGAGCAAGAGCGATGCAACAGTACGGGAGAGCTGTACCATCACTTTGTTTTGTTGCTAGAGTGTGGGATTAAGGTGTGGTTTGAGTGGCAGAGTTTTGGAGTCATGAGTGATGACTAGAAGGGTGCAACTGTTGTGATGTGACAATCAAGTTGCTGTGTTCAAACCTTCAAGGAAACTAAAAGAAGTGTATAATGGAGTCGCTTAAGTATATATATATACTTGTGTTTGGTTGGTTTGCAGGTTTATTGTATGGCTAACATGAGAAGTGTTTTGACATCATGATCACAGCGGTGCTTTTATCATGCCTCCTGTGCAGCTAAGAATCTGACGTGTCAATGCAGAGTGGTTATGGAGTACAGAAGATCCAAGGTAACTGACAGTGACCCTCTATGATGCCACCATACTGGGTTCTGCCAATCTTTCATTGGTGGAGGACAACGCATGGAGTACTAGTGTGGAAGC